>NC_057863.1:130371555-130683094 GCF_019393635.1 Dromiciops gliroides
TCATTTGTAGTTAATTTGGGTATTTATAATAGTCAAAATTACTTCAGTTTTCAAAGTTGCTCATAAAATAATATTGCTGTTACTATATACAATGTTCTCTTGGTTCTGTTCATGCAAGTCTATTCATGTTTTTCTAAAATCAAGGAGCTCATCATTTCTTATAGCACAGTAGTATTCTGCCATGACCATATACTACAACTTGTTCAGCCATTCCCCAATTGACAGGAACCCACATAATTTCTAGTTCTTTGCCACCACAAAGAGAACTGCTATAAATATTTTAGAATATGTATGTTCTTTTTCTTTTCCCCGAATCATCTTTGGAAATAGACTTAGTAGTGGTATTTCTATCAAAGGATATAGATAGGCATAATTCCAGATGGGTCTCCTAAATGGTTAGATCAGTTCACAGTTCCACTAGTAGTGAATTAATGTCCCAAATTTTCCATATGCCCTTCAATATTTGTTGCTTTCTCCTTCAATCATTTTAGTCAAGCTGATAGGTAAAATGATATCTCAAAGTTGTTTTAATTTGCATTTCTCTAATCAATAATGATCTAGAGCATTTTTCCATATGGCTATAAGTTGTTTTGATTTCTTCACTGGAAAACTGCCTGCTCATATCCTTTGACCACTTTATCTACTGGGGAATGACTCATTCTTATAGATATGATAAAGTTCTTTATATATTTGAGATATGAGGCCTTTAGCTGAGAAACTGTCTATAACCTCCCCCCCCCCCGCCAATTTTCTGCTTTCCTTCTAATCTTGGCTACATTTGTATATTTGTACAAAATTTTAAAAATTTAATGTAATCAAAATCATCCATTTTGTACCTCACACTGCTCTCGTTTATTCATAAATTGTTCACCTATCCATAAGACTGAAAGGCAATATGTTCCATGTTCTTCTGGAGAAGATTACTTCTAGGGAATTACAATATTTTGATATTAGATTGAAAATGAGTTTACTGCAGGAATGTAGAGCTTAGTAGATAGTCTATGCCTTGCCTTCCCAATATCCTCTAGAAAAATGATAGCCTATGAGAAGCTACTAGGGAAATACCTGAATACCTTCAACCTTTACATTAATCTGATTTTGTCTTCAATTACAAAGTTTGAAGAGAAAGACCAGAGTGGATCTTTCTTGCTGTCAAAATGCATTTGTTTAACAAACTTCAATTGGTCACCACAGAAGAACTTCAGGCTCAAAGATGTCATGACTGTCAATGTGGCCATCAACATTTAGAGTTATTTTTCCAGTCACAGTGATGTATTTGCTCTATCAGTTCATATACTCCCTTGCCTGGCTCCCTTGTGACCAACAGCTTGTGTCTATAAGAGTACTTATCTAGATTAAAGGTTTAGATGTAGAACAGAGTCAGGGCTATTAACTTTCAGAGCTCAGTTTAAGAACCCCAGGAATTTAGCAGATTCAGCCAGCCTACATGGGAATCTTGGAAGGAATGGGGTCCCTTATGACCCTTGGCAATATTAGCACCTGAATGAGAATCTACAAACTTGAGGTTATTTTTTGTCAAGACAGATTTTAGGGGAAAGACCAAGAATCTCTGGTTTTTTTTTTGTTTGGTTTGTTTTGTTTTGGTGGGGCAATGAGGGTTAAGTGAATTCTCTAGGGTCACACAGCTAGTAAGTGTCAAGTATCTGAGGCCGGATTTGAACTCAGGTCCTCCTGAATCCAGGGCTGGTGTTTTATCCACTGTGCTACCTAGCTGCCCCCTAGACTGAGAATCTCTAATTTAGGGTTCCTTCAGGCTAAGGAGATTTCTATTTGGTTTTAAAATAACACAATTAGCCAAAAGTCTTTGGTACTATAATAAAAGGCCTTCCATAGGTAGTTTCTTATTTCTGTTAATCATCTCCCTAAAGAAAGGGGAATCTGTCATATATGCTTCTTATTCTAGTTGATTCAATAAACATTAATTACTACTACTAAGTATGATGAACTTTGAGTTCGAAAATCTGAAAAATGACACAATTCTGACCTCCTAGGAGCTTAAATTCCCAAGGGAAAGTAAACCATGCATGCAAATAAGTATTATACAAGGCAGGATGTGCTAATTAATAAGAATAAATCCAGACCAAGTATTTTAAGAAATCTAAACAGGGAGAGACCATTTTATATGAGGCTATGTGAGGATTTGTGGGAGGGGGAAGGAGAGGAGAACAGGTAACAGGAAAGAATATAGCACCTGAACTGGGACTTGAAAGAAAAGAAGGATTTCAATAGCCAGAGGTATGGAAAAATAAGTATATTTTCAGTACAAGGAATAGGTAATGGCCTGTGTGACTGCAGAGAGGAGCAAACAGTCCAGTTTGACTAGAATATAGAATACATGGGGAGCAGCTAGGTGCCACAGTGGATAAAACACCAGCCCTGGATTCAGGAGAACTTGAGTTCATATCCGGCCTCAGACACTTGACACTTACTAGCTGTGTGACCCTGGGCAAGTCACTTAACCCACATCCCCCTGCAAAAATAAATAAATAAGTAGAATACATGGAATAATCTGGTGGGAACCAAGTTGTAGAGGACCCTGAAGAATCCCAAAGGCCACTGGATATGGGGCTAACATGAATAGCTCCTCTACTTTTCCAAAAATGGGACCTACTTGTTCTTTTGCTCCAATAAGGAGGGTAAGCTTGCCAATGATTGAAGAACATTTATTTGTGGCTTTAGTAAGATTCTCAGACTGCTTACTCAGGGAGTCATGAAATAGTTACTCATTGTTCCTGTGTCAGATATACTATTTAATATTTGCCACTGACTCATCAAAATGAAATGGTTTGATAGTTAATGGAACAACAGTAGGCCTATGACCACAATTCCTTCCCAGTTTTCCTAGAGACAATAAGGGAAAGGAAAAGAAGAAAAATTATACATAGCTAGAGAAACAAATTTACTTAGAAAAAGCAATTCTAGCATAGCATAAAACAGCTGAAATAAATTGCCTTTTATATGTTCTCAAATCTGAGGATGTTCGTGCAGTTCATCTTATTCTAAGTCATCAGGTATAGAGGGGGAAGGGAAGGGTATAAGCAATTATAAAGAAATTACCATGTACCAGGAACTGTTCTAAGTGCCAACTTGCATGTGATATAGATGTGTCTACACATACACACATATAATATACACACATACATATACCATAGACATATATACATATGACCACACATAAACAACTATGACTTTGGTCTTAATAATGGACTGAGACTGCGATGAATGTTAACCAAAGTTTGATAATAAGTGTAGGTGCTCTGGAATAACTATCTATTAAATATTAAATATATTAGATATTTGTGGGAGTTATAAAAAAGATAGGGTCTGACCTCATGTAAGTGCACATTTAATTGTAATAAACAGAACAAATACAAATGTTGAACCTCTCTTCCCTCAACCTTCCAAAAATTGTGCAGCATCAGAGGAAACTCTAAATAAGGTCAATAAATTAGAGCTGGAAGGAATTGTTTAGTTAATTTGGTACAACCGCCTCACTTTCCAGATGAAGAACCTGAGAGCCAGAGAGGTAAATTGATTTGTCAAGGAGTGGCAGAGCAAGGATTTGAATACAGGTCTGCTGAGTTTAAATCCACCACTCATTCTAGTATACCACTGCCTCATGTGGTACAGTTAGTGCATCAATATGTTACCAACCACAGGATTCTAAAAATGTGCATGGGATGATTATAAGTAGTTAGGTAGACTTTACATGGGAGCCTTACTGGAATAGCTTCCATGGTTTTGGTTGTGAGAAGGTAGGCTATCCTTTCCCTCTTCCAAAGGTCTTTATGAAATTTGTTATGGGTCACTCCACTGGTCTCCTGAATTGGAGGCAAGTTTATAGGTTGGCTCCTTCATGGGCAATCAAGGTATTCAAAGCACTCACTCTTTCCTGGGTAGAGAATGTTTATATTGCATCTTCAGACTTTCCCTATTCTCTCTCTCTCTCTCTCTCTCTCTCTCTCTCTCTCCTCTCTCTCTCTCTCTCTCTCTCTCTCTTTCTCTTATCTGTCTGTCTGTCTCTGTTTTAGTCTCTATCTCTTTCTCTCTGTGTCTCTGTTTCTGTCTCTCTCCTCTTCAGACCTTCAGGTTTTGCTGAAGTTTTACTTGAGCAATAAGACTTGTAGTCCTTCACTTGAAGGCCAGATGAGATCAGAACTTAGGACTCTGATCTGGAATCCCCTCTTATGCTTCCCCTCACCCAAAACTCAAGCTATCTTGGTCCACATTGCTTTCCATCCTCATAACCTTTCACCTCTTGTCTCTGTTCCTTTCCACAGGCTGTCTGTTTCTTATGCCTATCATTCTTTTCCTTCTCCCTCCCACATCTTAGAACCCCTAGATATTTTCCAGGCTCAGGTATAGGTACCACCTCCTTCTGGAGGATTTTTCCTAATGCCCTTAGCTGTTACTGCCGTACTGCCCCACAGCTTCCTACTTTTACCTCCCAATTCACTTGTGTTTACTTTATATCAATCTTGTACTTACTCATCTGTTAACATGTTCTATTTTGTCTTCTGAATAGGTCATTCAGTCAATCAACAAACATTCATCAAGTATTTACTAGCAGCCACTGATCTAAGAGCTGAGATAAAAAGAAAGACAAAAATAGTCCTTGGGTTCAAGGAGCTCACAGTCAAATGGAGGAAAACATGCCAAAAAACACCTACATATAAACAAGTTACATCCAAGATAAACTGGAGATAGTCAGTGGAAGCAAGGACTGTCTCACTTTTATATATTTATCATCTGTATCCCCACTCTATCATATTTATCATATATTTCCAGAATACTTAAAGGCTCATTGATAGATTGAATATGGAAGGCTCAATCAATCAACCAGTTCCAGGGTAGCTTCACAGGGTTATGTCCCAATACATCGAATAGCTTGCCTAGACACATGTTCTCACTTCTTGGAACAGATCTAGCCCTTGAAGGCCAGGTGAGACCAGAACTTAGGACTCTGTCCTGGAATCCCCAGGCCTGGTCTTGTCCTGGCATTTATCCTTAGGGACTGCTCAAGGACTGAATCAGCCTTTGCAGGTGTGATACTTTCTGTTTTTCCACTGTCTACATAGCTTTTACTGAAGAGTAAAATCATGTCAGCTTTGACCTATTATTTCTAAGGAATCCCAACCCTTGCTGACTGAGGTTAAGGCTTAAAGCCAAAGTGGCAAAAAAATGAGAAAACAGGAATTCTCAAAGGTAGTTATTTTTCCCTAGAAGAAGGAAGCACCTGAAAACTTGTGTGTGTGCACATTCACACATATATATACATAGCTGTTTTCATTCAAGTCCTAGGGATCATAAAATAATTTCCCCTCGAATTTAATGCTTACTCTTTTCTTTCTTTTTTCCTAATTCCTTTAGGAACAATTTTCTCATCTGCAAAAAGAGGGTTTGTACTAATTGATCTCCAAGGGCCCCTTCTAGCTATGATGCATTCCATGATTCTATAATTCAGTTGTAAGTTCTACTTTTCTGCTCTGAACATTCTAGGCCTCTGCTAAAAGGGCTTTCGTTAGTGACATCAAGGCAAAGCAAATATATTTTTTTTAAGTTCTGTTGTGCTTCTGGGCTATAATTTCTAAATAAGACACAGCCCCAAAATCTGCAGACAAAATCCAAAAGGTGTCACCTTCTGAAATGGAAGCTAATATGAATTTAGACATTAGATAAACTTATCTGGAGAAACAATCAGTGCTAAGAGGGGGTTTGTAGAGACTGTGGATGAGATGAGGGTTACTCTCGACTTTCATGTGTGCTTTAGGTAGACATGAATCTACAGCCTAACTCATAGCTTATTTTTAACCTGTTCAAACTAATGTCATAACAAAAGGAACTTGGTCAGTACTGAGTCTAGAAAAAGGAAGGCAAAAAAATTAAAACTTTTGGTGTGTACATGGTACCAGTGAAAACAACCTATAAATGTATCTTCTTATTGGAAAGAAGACCTTCTTATTATTCTATAGTAGAATGGGGATAATGCCCAGGCTTGACCACAGTTTTGATGGAACACCCCATAAGAGGATCCATTTCTCTTTAGCATGATTTCATTTCCCCCAAACAATCCTATGATGTATAATTCAATAACTTACTACCAGGGAAGGAACTGACATGGATAATGATGGAGACAAATTTGTTCAGTCATTTCAGTTGTGTCCGACTCTTTGTGACCTCATTTGGGGAGTACTTGGCAAAAATATTGGAGTGGTTTGCCATTTCCTTCCCCAACTCATTTTACAGATGAGGAAACTTCGGTAAGTAGGGTTAAGTGTCTCGCTCAGGGCCACACAGCTAGTAAATATCTGAGGCCAGAGACAAATATCTGGTCTTTAAAAAGTGATATCCCCATTGTAAATTAATAAATTGTTTTTCTGGTTTATAAATCATAGGATCATAGATTTAAAGCTGAAATAAAAGTCAAAAATCTGTAGGATCCATAGGTGTTAGGGTTGGAAAGGACCTTGGAATCCAATACTCTCATCGAAGAGAATGATGAAGCTGACTTGTCAGAGATTGAGTACTAGAAGTGCTAGTTTTTTTTAAGTGGGGCAATGAGGGTTAAGTGACTTGCCCAGGGTGACACAGCTAGTAAGTGTCAAGTATCTGAGGTCAGATTTGAACTCAGGTCCTCCTGAATCCAGGGTCAGTGCTTTATCCACTGTGCCACCGAACTACCCACAAAATGCTAGTTTTTAAGCCCAGGCCCTGTGGTAAAAAATCCAGAGCTCTTTCCACTGTACCACACTGCACATTGATGATGTTATTAGTATTAATTAGTTCTGCAGAGCCTGATTGTTGCTCTAAGGAATGACAAAAATAGACTTCCTGACCCTGCAGAGTTGAGAATTAAGATCCTTATACTAAGGGGATTCTATCAGGGTGTTGCTGGTAGCCAGCTAGCCTCTTACCCCAGTCAACTCATTAAAAGACTGCAGCAGTCTCCAGTATAGCCCCCTTTGGTGACCCATGGCTGTGCCAAGACTTGTCCTTCAAGTTTGGTTCAGTTCAATTCATCAAACCCTTTATTAATTGTTTATTATCTGCAAGGCACAGTGCTAGGTACTGGGGATTGTGTGAGTTTGGGGTGTGTGTGTGTGTGTGTGTGTGTGTGTGTATTTGGGGGAGAGGGAAATGGTAGAGATCTGTACTTGTCCCAGTGTACAGTCTTTGTACAACTATTCTGTAATTTAGTTTTATAGATTGCTTGCTTAATGGAGAAGTTAAGTGTTTTGTCTAAGGTCACACAGCTAGTATGTTTCAGAGGTGGCACTTGAATATAGGTCTTCCTGACTCTGATCCTGCTCTTTATCCACTATGTTAAGAGGGATACAAAGGCACTGAGGATATAAAGACAAAAAAAGAAGAGAAAAGAAAAGAAAAGAAGAGAAAAGAAAAGAACATAGTTTCTACCCTCAAGGAACTTAGATTCTCCTGAAGTAAGTTACTGCTACTGCCACCTTTGCCACCACCATCCTTCTGATTCCTTGGAGTGAAGCCCAGACTGGTCAGGTTAGTTTGGGCCCATGACAGGGTTATCAGATAAGTTCCAACCCCAAAGTCTATAAGTCTAACACTCATATTTGAGCCAAAACAAAACAGAATTCTATCCTGTACTAGTAATCTTACTTAGTTCTGCCCTGTTCACCATCTTGCCTGTCTGGTTCTGCTTAGAGCAGCATAATATGATATCGATTCCAGAGGCGGCATCATCTCCATGATCCAACTGGTCAGATTCCAGAGGTTATATAACTAATATGTGGCAGTATCAGGTTTATAAAAAGCCGATAACTCATAACCCACAGCCACTCACCTGTGCCAAAAACATCTTGAGAGATCTTGTTTTTCTTTATAAGCCAAAATATAATGGGTAAGAATTCTGCAGAGTCAAACTAACACATATTTCATTCAGATGCAGGTTCCATATAATCTGCAATTCATTTAAAAATCCATCCACTAATCCCTGACTTCCTGGCAGAGCATCCATTGTACACTGGGACGGCTAGAAGGTGCTGGAAACAAAATGTATCACAAGACCTCCCGAAAGGTGGGAAAGATAAGTCCTTCCTGGGATAAGAAGATGATATCCAAGCTGCTGAATTGACAAGCAGAAATCAGACTTAAGAGTTGTGCAACCTCACCAAATATGGACAAAAGGAGATAAAGTGCCAAAGGTATGAAGAGGCAGAAAGTGAAAAACAAATTCCAACAAGTAACTGAAGAATGTATGTGAAAGGCTATATAGGGTCCTATCAGATATCAGCAAACCAGGCAAGATGGCATCAAGCCCTATGGACCCTCTGAAATGTATGAATGTGGGTGCCTGGGGGAGAGGTTCAGAGTTCACACATCTTCTTAAGGGTA
Source organism: Dromiciops gliroides (assembly GCF_019393635.1). Lineage (NCBI taxonomy): Eukaryota > Metazoa > Chordata > Mammalia > Microbiotheria > Microbiotheriidae > Dromiciops > Dromiciops gliroides. The sequence goes on from NC_057863.1 coordinate 130,379,944, forward strand.
AGGCATATCCAGGATGAAAAAAAATTGCAGAACCGTGACTGGTTTTCCTTCATTCCTTTAGGAACTTGTCACCTAGGGTTTAGTCAGTCCACATCTTATGAATTAGTAATATTTTGAAGTGGAAAAGGAAAGGAAAGATAATGAGGAAAGTACTTTGTTCAGTCCTGGTCTTGAGTAATTCAGGAAATCTGGAGTTGCCTAAAATTTATCTCAATGAATTAGTCAGTCAGTCAGTCAGTCAATAAGCATTTATTAAATATAACTATGCCCTGGGGATTGTATGGTGTGATGAGGATACGAAGAAAGGCAAATTGGTCCCTGCACTCAAGGAGTTCACATTCTAATGGTAGACACAAATACAAGAATAGTTAAGTAGAATCACTGCTGTGTCTGGTCAGACCAATATAGGCTCAGAAGTCTCTATCACAAGTTGGGCACAAATATAAACATTCAGAATGGATATTTCTCTAAATTTGTGTATCTTGCATTTCTTTTGAGTTACTTTTATTCTCCTTTGCTTATAGAAGACAGATCCTTCTTTGTTGTGGCCACAACATGCTGGATGGTCCTGTCCTAATGTCTCCCATGTCTCATAACCAATACCAAAGTTTTTCAGAGAGATCTTGACAATGTCTTTGTATCATTTCTTCTGACTTGCATGTGAGCAACTGCTTTGTGTGAATTCTCTGAAAAATAGCCTTAGATTTGGCACTAGAACCATTCAAACCACATGGCCAGCCCATCAGAGTTGGGTTTTCTGCAGTGGAGTTTGATCGCTTGGCAGTTCAGCTTGAGAAAGGACCTTGGTGCCCCAGTACCTTATCTTGTGAGGTGATCTAACTCTTCCCAAGACAATTCAAAATGGAAGAAGTTTAATTTTCTGGCATGGCACTAGTAGCCTTACCAGGTTTCATGGGCATACAACAATGAGATCAGCACAACGGCTCTGTAGACCTTCAGTTTGGTATTCAGCCTAATACCTCTTCTCTCCTACACTTTCTGACTCTGGCAATGCAGTGGTCCACCCCATCATCTTTGTGTACATCTGGAAAGTATACTGCCAAAGAAAGGGAACTTATTCATAGCTTTCAAAATGTATCCATTTGTTGATGATAAATTAATAATAAGGGACCTGCTAACAATTAGGGGGTAAAAAATGTCATTGACTAGAGATGGGGGAGGAATACCCCATTTAATAAGAATGTCTTTCCATTTTACCCAAGAAAACTTTTCATCTTGAAAGCACTTAGTGCTTTTAGAAAATTTTGAAATAGGATGAACACTTGAGTTGAAATTTATGCAATTTTATCCAAATTATTGGCAACCATAGTGAATTCAAAAGTAATAGTTTGGGGCAGGTAGGTGGCGCAATGGATAAAGCACTCAGGGGGACCTGAGTTCAAATCCAGCCTCAGACACTTTGACACTTACTAGCTGTGTGACCCTGGGCAAGTCACTTAACCCTCATTGCCCTGCAAAAAAAAAACCAAACCAACAACAACCCAAAAACCAACCAAACAAAAAAACCCAAAAGTAATACTTTGGCCTACTGTAAATTTTCAATAATTCCAAGTCCAATTGTTTGAACCTGGGGAAATTTGCCCAGGCCAAGCTGAAAGTTACTTTTGTATTTATCAATAGATGAAAAAGGTTAATTCAGAAAATTAATGATATGAAAAGGATGTGGGAGGATTTCAAAGGTACTTAAGAGAGCCCACCTTAGGATCATAGACACAGAGCTAGAAGAGATGTCAGAAGCCTAGTTCAAAACATTCATTTTACAGATCAGGAACCTGAGGCTCAGGCGGGCAATGATTTGACCTAGGAAGGAAGGTATTTGAACTTAGCTCCTCTAATGTCCTACCATATCTAGCAGAAACATTTTATAATTCAATTTTAAAACATTTCCCCTATTGTTGCCTTCTAGGTGTAAGGCATTATTTATACATGCAAATAGCTATTTTCAGCAACACAATGATCCAAGACGATCCCAAAGCATTAATGATGAAGCATAATTTCTACCTCCAGAGAAAGAACTGATATTGATTGAATACAGATTGAAGCATGCTATTTTTCCCTTTCTTTTTTCTTTTATTCAAGTCTTGTACAAAATGATGAATAGGGAAATGTTTACATCATTACATATGTAAAACCTATATCTGATTGTTTACCCTGTTAGGGAGGGGGCAAAGGAGGAAGGGAGGGCTGGATAGAGTTTGGAATTCAAGACTTTACATAAAAATGTTTTTAAAAGGGGTGGCGTAGTGGTGTAGTGGATAAAGCACTGGCCCTGGATTCAGGAGTACCTGAGTTCAATTCCGGCCTCAGACCCTTGACACTTATTAGCTGTGTGACCCTGGGCAAGTCATTGCCCCCATTGCCCCGCAAAAAAAAAAAAAAAGTTTTAAAAAATAATATGCTAATTGTGGGGAGGAGATGAAGGGGCATTTAGTGCTCATTGTGTGTCAAGCACTGTGCAAAGAGATAGGGACAAATACTAGCAAGCAAAATAAGTCCTGCCCTCAAATAAGCCTACCTTCAAATGAGGAAAGACAATGCATTAGGTGGGGTTGGAAGGAGTTGAAGAGAGAAGTAACAAGGATGATGAAGGGCAGGCAGCATGATGACAAAATGTCCAGGAAGTAAGGCCTGGTTCTGGACAAGATAAGATAAAAGCTTACCTATCATCCACATGATTCTTAAATATAAAGTGAGTTCAGGGCCTCTACTTGCCAAGGCATTCTGGTAATCTGATAATAAATTCAGCCCTTGTTTGCAGCATTTGGATTACTCTATGAAATAAAAAACAATGAAGGCATTATAGTAGGCATTTTATAAATGCTTCCTTGATTAATTGATTCTGTATTTGAAACTGGTCTCCTCAGCTTAGCCTTAACTAATGACATTTTACCACTTTTTTTTTTTGGGGGGGGGGTTAAGTAACTTGCCCAAGGTCAGACAGCTAGTAAGTGTCAAGTGTCTGAGGTTGGATTTGAACTCAGCTCTTCCTGACTCCAGGCCAGTGCTCTATCTACTGCAATACCTAGCTGCCCCCAACTACTTTTAAAGCATTTATTTTTCCTTATTTTTATTATGTATGACAAGATTCTTTTTTCCTTTCCCCCCTTTTTTTCTTATTTTCTTTTTTATCCTTTTTATTATATATAATAAGATTCTTTTGTCTTTTAGACAGAAGTTAATCAGAGTTGAGCTAAATTTGGAGAAACAAATTTTCTTTTCAATTCTTAATTTAATAAATATCCTCAAAAATCCATATTCAAAGTAGAACAGAAAAAAGAGGATTGCAAAAAACCCATAAATCTCGATTATGTATAGCTTTTCTTTTTTAAAACGGAGAGGGGGCAGTCAAGGACCTACTGGCACAGGTGCTGTGCTAAACAATTTACAAATGATATCTTATTTCAATCTCACAACACCCCTGGGAGGTAGGTGCTCTTATTCCTCAGTTGAGGAAACTGAGCTAGACATAATTAAGTGATTTGTTGAAAGTCACACAGCTAATAACTGTCTTAGTCTGGATTTGATTTCAGGTCTTCCTGACTGCAGACTTGGCACTCTCTCCACTCTCTTGCTTGTCTATTTCCTTCTGAATCTCCTTCAGTTCTCTTCTCTGCATTAATGAAAAGAAAAAAAAAGCTTCTATGATTGCTTTTTCTTTTTTTCTCTTTCTTTGTTCATGCTATTTCCAACTCCCTTCTTCCTCCTTCCCAAAACAAATACAGGGATTTGTGACATCCAAAAATGTATGTCTCAGTCTACAACTTCTGTCCATCACTCTAGCATTTTTCTGGGAAGGGAACTTCCTGTAGAAAATGACATTTTAAAAGCACAAAGGCTAATTTTTAAAAAGATAAGTAAATAAACATTTTCTTTTTTTTTTTAAACAGAGATCAAATTCCTATTGTGAAACAGGTTACATTCCCTGATTCCAAAAGTATGTGGCAAAATGAAGAATAAAAAACAGACTAACTTTCTGTACTTATGAAATTAAGTGAACCAATGTGTTCATTCTTAATTAAGGGCTAGCAATATTCCTACGAAGAAGAATTCCTTTCCTTTCCTTTCCTTTCCTTTCCTTTCCTTTCCTTTCCTTTCCTTTCCTTTCCTTTCCTTTCCTTTCCTTTCCTTTCCTTTCCTTTCCTTTCCTTTCCTTTCCTTTCCTTTCCTTTCCTTTCCTTTCCTTTCCTTTCCTTTCCTTTCCTTTCCTTTCCTTTCCTTTCCTTTCCTTTCCTTTCTTTCTATTTCCTTTTTCTTTTTTCTTTTTTTTTTCTTTTTTACTTAATAAAGAACAGTGGCAGGGAGTACTTTATACTTCGAAGGTATAAAGTACTCCTTGCTGCTGTTAGAAAAAGAAAAAGAATTCCCAGTAATACTGTGGAAAAATATCTACTTGACCATTACTTCTTAATGAAGTTCAGCCCTTTTTCCAGTTGTATAAACCACTGAAATTTCAAGTTTTTCTTCCACATTTTCCTGGAACTAAGTATTTATCACTTCCTCCCAATTTTAAATTTTCATCTGTCCAACAGCATACACGAAAATGTGGAACATTAGCAGCTGTAAAACAAATTTTTTAAAATGTTACTTTTTAAACAATAAGAAAAGCATTTCCATATACACAGCAGAAAACAAAAGAAGATTCTAATTCAAACACCAAATCTCCTTTTTATATCACATGCTTTTATATATATATATATATATATATATATATATATATATATACACACACACACATACACACACATACTTATTTATTTATTTGTGATGAATTCTACACATTATTTTCAAAACTATACTACTTGTCTGTGCTTCCTTCCAAGCTCCCGTTTGTAGTATTAAAAATGTTACAATTCCTCTTCCCTCCCTTCTACCACTTTTTGGTATCAGTATTGCTTACCCTATCCTCCTTCCTAACCATCTTCTCCAACCTTCACTACCCATTAACCGAGAGTAAAGAAAAGAGGTAGGCAAACAGTTATAACAAACATAGACAACCAAAACAAATATCATGGCCATATGCAAAATTATAGGTCTGTGTACCATGTGTTCTTCACCTCTCTGTCAGGAGGTAGATCACATGCACTTCATAGGGCTTTTGGAGATAAGGTTTGCTCATTATTTTGATCATAGTTTTTTGTCTTTCAGAGTTGTTTTTCTTTACAACATGTCCTTGTATAAATTATTCTCCTGGTTTTGCTCACTTCACTCTGGGCTGTTCACACTACCCAAGATTATCTGAAATCATCATGTTCCCTCATTTCTTATAGTGTAAAAATATTCTGTTACATTCATATATAATTTGTTCAGCCATTTCACCAATTGTCTAAGGCAATCCAAGATACTCCCTTAGTTTATAGTTCTTTTCATTCATGTTTTTTTTTCTCTTTTCTTCTTACTCCTCCTTTGTTGGCTTTTTCCATTTTCCTTGTGTGTTATGTTTGTTTGACTCTTTTTTGTGTGTTTCAGATGAGTGAGATTTATCTTATGACCACTCCCCCCACACCTTCCTCCATACTTGCATAATCTTCTCATTCATCCCAATTATGAAAAGTATCAACCTACCCACCTTTCTTTTTCCTTTCTATACTAGTTTGTTCCTCCCTTTTTTTCCCCTTCTCTTTCCCCTCTTCAAACACTCAGAAGAGAACTAATTCCCTTTCTATTTTTTATTTAGCTCCCTCAATACCCTTTGAAGACATTAGAAGTTCTGAAGGGAAACATTTCTTCTCCCCCTATTAGAATGTTAGCACTACATCATCATAAAACTCTTTACAATTGCTCAAATAAATTTATTTTTCTAAGTTTATCTGAACTTCTTGTGTATCTATTTCAAAATTCCCACTCAACTCTGTTCCTTTCTTTCTTTCTTTCTTTCTTTCTTTCTTTCTTTCTTTCTTTCTTTCTTTCTTTCTTTCTTTCTTTCTTTCTTTCTTTCTTCCTTCCTTCCTTCCTTCCTTCCTTCCTTCCTTCCTTTCCTTCCTTCCTTCCTTCCTTCCTTCCTTCCTTCTTTCTTTCTTTCTTTGTTTCTTTGTTTCTTTGTTTCTTTCTTCGTTTCTTCCTTCCTTCCTTCCTTCCTTCCTTCCTTCCTTCCTTCCTTCCTTCCTTCCTTCCTTCCTTCCTTCCTTCCTTCCTTTCCTTCCTTCCTTCCTTCCTCTCTCTCTCTCTCTCTCTCTCTCTCTCTCTCTCTCTCTCTCTCTCTCTCTCTCTCTCTCTCTCTTTTAAACGGGGCAATGAGGGTTAAGTGACTTGCCCAGGGTCACACAGCTTGAAAGTGTCAAGTATCTGAGGCCAGATTTGAACTTAGGTCCTCCTGAATCCAGGGCCAGTTTTATCTACTGTGTCATCTAGCTGCCCCCATCAGCTCTGTTCTTTTCAATAAATTTCTCTATTCCATTAAAACTTAGTCTTTTCCCCATAGTAGAAACTCCTGATTAACTCAGATAATCTTACCACCAAGAAACTCATCTCATGGAGATTACTTCAGCTTATCTACTAATACTTCATTAATATCTTCAACTGCTTTTCCCTCCTATAGCCTTACTCTGGCACTACTTCCCTCCCCACCCCCACCACTTCACTCCCTTTTCACCTTCTTTCTATATGTTGACTTCCTTAGTGGAAAGAAGTCACTGTAGTTTATTATTGGATTTGATCTCTAAATTTAAGGATTTTGTTGCAGTAGGTAAGGAAATTTTGAGAGGTCTGCTTAAGTAGCCACCTTTTACACTAAACCCATTTGTTTTTATTTTATCAAAAAGTTCACTCATATCATAGTATTTATAATCTCACTAAAAAGATGAAATTGATGGTAGGAAATTTTCCAACATGATCTAATACAGTCCAAAGTATACAGAATCTGCCTTTCCATGGTAGAATGCATTTTGGGGGTTTGCAGTAGGCTTATGGAATGCAATTGGATATGATAAAATTGTCTAATTTTAGAGAATTCTCTAACATGATAGTAGAATAAGAGCCTAGTGTGCTTTTGTGTACACTTTTGGTATCCTCTGAAGCCCGGTATAAAGTCATTAGACACGTTGGTAGCTTGTGAGGACCATTGAATTTCATTCTTCTGGCACACAGGATGGGAGGTTGCCAAAAAGTCTTTAGAGTTTGAGAAAGTGAAAAGAAAAAAAAGTTAGAAAGGAGAAGAGTGTGAGGATAAGAGGGCAAGCTTGATAGAAATATTGGGATAATGACAGTGAATTATATAAAAAATAATTAATAAATTCAACAAATATTTATTATTGCTTATGTACAAGCCCTGTAGGGAAAGACACATTAAGGTAGGGTCCCTACCCTCATGGAGCTCCTTAAATATTTGTCATTTTCCTTTTTTTGTTAGTTTTACCAATCTGGTGGAATGAGGTAGAACCTCAAAGTTGTTTAATTTTCATTTTTCAAATTATTAAGATTTGGGGCATTTTCCCTCACATGACTATTGATAGCTTGGATTTCTTCCTTCGAAAAATGACCTGTTTTTATCTTTTGATGATTTATCAGTTGGAGAATAGAGACGCTGAACATTTGTAGACAGCAGAGTGACAAATCAGAGGGATGTTTTAGAGAGATTACTGTAGCAGCAGTGGGCAGCATGGTTTGGAAGGAAGAAAGGCAAGAGGCAGGGGGACTAGTAAGGATCCTAAGGCAATAGTATGGTCTCCCTCTTGAATAGTAGCAACTTATCTTTGAAACATAACATATATGTTCTAAAATGTTTATAGAAGCTCTCTTAGTGGTGGCAAAGAATTGGAAATTGCATGGATGCCCATCAATTGGGGAATGGCTGAAGTTGTGGTATATGATTGTGATGGGAAACTACTGTGCTAAAAGAAATGATGAGCTCATTGATCTTTTTTTTTTTTTTTTTTAGTGAGGCAATTGGGGTTAAGTGACTTGCCCAGGGTTACACAGCTAGTAAGTGTTAAGTGTCTGAGGCTGGATTTGAACTCAGGTACTCCTGACTCCAGGGCCAGTGCTCTATCCACTGCGCCACCTAGCTGCCCCGAGCTCATTGATCTTTTAAAACATGGAAAGACTTGCACAAAATAACGAAGAGTGAAATGAGCAGAACCAAGAGAAGATTGTATACAGTAACAGCAATATTGTTTTAAGAACATCATTGAGCAAATAAGTCATTTTGACTATTATAAAAATCCAAATAAACTATAAAGGATATATGAAGAAAGACATCACATCTAAAAAGAACTGATAAGTAGAAGTTTGTATAGAATAATTTTACATATATATATATATATATACACATACATGCACATATACCTATTTGTGTCTAATGGTAGTCATCTCTAGGGTTGGGGAGGGAAAGGAAAAAAAGAAATGTACACGATAACTTCATTATGTATTTAAAGGAAATAGCAAGTTGTAAACAATAGATTTGCAGTTTCATGTGAAAGGGAGACAGACAGACAAAGATGGAGGGAGGAGAAAGCAAACACAGAGAAAGACAAAGGGAGAAGAGGAAAGTGGGAGGGGGGGAGAAGTGGGGAAAAGCAGGGAAGAGGAGAAGGAGAAAGAGAGAGGTAGGGAGAGGGAAAGAGAGAATTTACCTGGAATAAGCATGAAATCAAGGTATGAATCTACTACTCCCTCTGTCTATCTCAATTCCCATCCTAGCTCTCATAGTGTGAGCATCTTGCCTGATGAGTGTAATTTTAGAATTTCCTCTTCAGCCCCAGACAGTCTATTCATTCTACTTAGACTGGTAGAGTTAACAAGTCAGCCTTTCTTGGCCTTCCTAGCATTCTTGGTCAGGTAGAAGGGCCTTGATACATTTTCTTTGAATTTCTTGTATCCTTTATTGCCTCATGGTGAAGCAAGAGGAAACATGTAGTGCTGTGATCACCATGTAAAATGGTCACCATTTTGTGTGAAGCCGTTTTCAGAGTATTTCCCTCTTATCTGTTTTCCTGCTATGTTTTGCCGGTATATGTTTTTGTTTTCTGCTATTTGAATATAAGTCCTGGTTGCCTGTTGCCTTATCAATAGTGAATTGGGAGTTTATATAAAATAAACTTTACATTTCATTGCATAGCAACCACTTCAGATCTACCGGCTGCCTCCTTTTAAAGAGACCCTAGCTGCTTTCTAGATGCAACTTTAAAAAGATTTTATATTTATGAGAGATTTTAGAGATTTTCAACATTAATTTTGCCTGTACTTGATTTTAATCTTATAGAACCTAACTCTTTAGATTGGTTTTCAACTCACATATATTAAAAACCTATTCTGTAGCTAAGCAGGAACAGGAAGAGCAACACCAGCAGGCTGGGCCACGGGGAACACGAGGGTCAAACCACTGGGACATCGTGCTGGCGACTGCTTCAACTCTGTTATGCTGAAAAATGCTGGGGAATCCAGCTGTAAAGATACTTGGATAGAAATTTTTGTTAGAGACACAAGTGGCTTAGCAATTTCACCAAAACAGGGTATCCATTGCCTGCAATACCCAGCTGCTCCCAGAAAGGCCCTTAGCTGCTTCTTAGTTAATTCTGCCATTCTTTGGGCTTCTAATAAGCAATCATAATATGTGTCCCCAACTTTAAGGGTCACATGAGGTTCATTACTCTGGGGAGGAGAATGGATTGGAATAAGAGAGTTAATGTATTCAGGATCTGGAAAAATAAAATTTTTGGTATTTACTTTCCTCTCCTCCCCTGTACACTGTCACTTCTCTATATCTCTCTGATCTGTACCCTTTTGAGAGGGTCTGTGACTGTTCTCATTTTGCTCCTTTATATCTCTCTGAAAAGGCCTATAACTGTTTTGACTTTGCCTCTCTATGTCCCTGATAGGATCTATATCTATTTTGATTGTTTGTAATAAGGCCTATAATTGCCCTGCTTCTGTCCTTCCGTACCTTCTTGATAGGGCCTTCTAAAGTTATTCTGATTCTGTTGGTAATAAGGATTTGCCTTGGTTGTTTCTCTCTGGTAAAAGTTTCCCTGATTATTCCTATTTCCCCTAAAAAGTTCTTTAAGGCTTTCAGACATTACCTGTCTCAGTTCATACTTTCTAGTTCTACACTTCTCTCAATAAGTGTCCTTGCTTTCCACAATATTGACAACACTTTAGGGGTTCTGTACTGACTTCTAAATGTTTGACCTGAGAGCACTGGTGCTAGGATGCTTCTGCGAGCATGCTTTGCAGCATTCTGCATGAGGTGCTTCAGCTGACCTGATTTTAAAGACTGGTCAAAATCTGTTACTGAACTCAGGTCATTTTTATCAGAGGGAGCTCTTGCATCCCTCTGAATATATGGCTCACTATGGGTACTCCAACGAAAAAAAGGCAAGAGGTAAAACAAATATTCAATCATAGTTCAGTATAAATGCTAAGCTTTTCCCTGCTAGCAAAAAAACACACTAAGGCTTGAGAAGCTTTTGAAATTAAGGGAAGCAGTGGGTGGAAAAATTTTTTCTTTTTATAAAAAATAATTTCCTAGTGACCTTTTTTTTTTTCAAATTTACCAGTTTAGTAACTCCTAGCTGACTCACCAATAAATATGTAAAAAAAATTAACTTATACTAATCTGAAAAATTTATAACTGTGGGCTATATGAAAAATTATAACTATATGAAAATTATAAGTTTAGAAAAATTATAAGTGGGCCGTAGATCCCTTCGTGGTCGCCATTCAAATGTCAAAATAATTTAACTAACTGGTGGGCCTAATCTATGGACTTTTGACTGGCTGGCTATCTGATTGCTATTAATTTTCTAAGCCAGTCTGTTAGGGCTGTTCCTTCCCCCACTGCCTCTCAGATTGATAAGAAAAAAGGATTAAAATGTCTCTTTTAGTTAAAGCAAATATGGGGTTTATTTAGGTGAATAAACTTAGAGTTAAATGTAGAAACAAGGATAACAAAATTAAAATATGACTTTCTGCCATCTCTTGCCTATGGGTGTGCTGGCCACTGCTACTGTGGCCTGCAGCCACTCCTCACTCAGACAGGTTTGCCTTCAGTCCTCTCCAACTTTCTCAGTCTTCTCCCTTTCACTCTTTAACTTCTCTCTACCTTCTAACTGAAAAGCCCCCTGCTTCACTGCTCTGCTCCTTTCTTCCAACTCTAAGCCCCCTTCACTTTGTCAACACCCCTTTCTGTCTAACTTCCCTCTCTGTATTACTGCACTGAATGCCCCAGTGTCTCTAGCATCTCTTTTTATTGACTTCCCTTCTCAGGTGAAACTCAGGCTAGCTGCTCTAGGACTGGCCGAGCCCCGTGCTCCCCATTCTGAGAGCTGGGGGCTGGGCGAAGCAAACCCCAGCATCTTTCTGGTTTTTCCTGCATGCAGCTTAGCCTGGCTCAGAGGCCCCCCACAGCTGAAACAGAGTGGAAGGGGCCGCTTTTGCTCAGGGAGCCTGAGGCTAATTTTAACACCTACAGTAGAAAGAACATTGGATTAACAGTAAAGGGATTTCTATTTTTGGCTCTCTGATTAGCTGAGCAACCTTGGGCAAGTCCCTCTCTCTTTCTGGCTCTGAGTTTCTTCTACCTTTGTGAAATGAAGGGATTGAAAAAGCTTGGTGCTTCAACATCCTTAATTCTATGAATGTTCAAAATGGGCTTAAAATGTATAAGCAACCTTGGCTACTTGTTGTCTGTCTCCTTTTTGACCCTAGGGGAGAGAATTCCTAGAGCTTTCTAAGAGAGCCTTGGCAAGTCACCATCTTTCTGATATATTTTTGTTATAGGGAAAGAGTGTGGTATAATGGTAAGACTGTTGTTCTGAGAGTCAAGAAACCAATTAGCTGTGTGACATTGGATGGATCACTCAATGTTTTTGAGCTTTGGGTCCTGAATCAGTAAAATGAAAGAATTAAATTAGATTATTTAAAAAGTATCTTACAACTTTAACATTTTATAACTTAGTCAGTTTTACTCCTGGATTGTGAATCAGAAAAATTTGTTTTGTTATTTATATTATTTGTATAAATGAATGGGTACATCACATTCCTCCATTGGGCAGTTCTGCTTATTTTTATATTGTATCTGTTATCAGTGGTGAATGTGACTATCCTTTGTCTATTTTGGACCTGATCTTTGCAGCCTTGGATCCCACCTGGGGCGGCATAAAAATAAATAAGGAAACCTTTGATGTCTTCCTGTGTTTATACAATGTGGGGTTGTGAGCGGGAAGGAGCAGGGACTCAGACACTCCCTGTTTCAAACAGGCAACCAATATTGCTGGTTACTCTTAGTCACTCTTCACTCTCAGGTGAGTCTCCTTATTGTCCCAGTAACACCCTCAGCCTTTATGCCTGCTGCTCCAGTCAACTGAAATGCCCTTCTCTTTTCCCTCCATTTATTTCATTTCTACTGATCCTTCATGACCTACCTTAGTTTGACCTCTTCCATGGAGCCTCCTCTGACTAGTAAAATACTTGCTGATCTCCCTTTTCTATGATATCCTATAGCATTCCCAGCCTGTATGAAAGTCTGTAACTTAATCAAATATGTTCATTGTTTATTTTCCAGAATGGCTTCACTGAGTCACCTGTTTGCCCAGCTCTATGAAAGGAACTCATGCTTATACTGCTCTGTGTCTCTACAACTTCTAACAGTGCTGAGCATGAAGTGTGTGCTCAATAAATACTTGAAGGCTATAGATTGGAGGGTGCTAAGTCTATGTAATGTCAGACTTTGAAAATAGGTTGACCAGTTGTACTCAATTTATTTTCCTTCTTATTTATCCTTTGTTTTAAGGAATGGCTCTCTTGGAGCAATGGAATATATTGGGAATGTAAATTATATGGAAACAAAAGATGTCAATAAAAACTTATTAAAGAAAATCTCTCTTGGGTGGTTGATGGGTTGGTGTTCCAAAAGGCGGCAGCTAGGTGGTACAGAAGATAAAGCACTGGCCCTGGAGTCAGGAGGACCTGTGTTTAAATCTCACCTCGGACACTTACTAGCTGTGTGACCCTGGGCAAGTCACTTAACTCCAGTTGCCTTAAACATTGGGAGCCATTTCCAGTCATGCTGATGTATATCTTGCCACTGGAACCAGATGACTCTGGAGGAGAGAATGAAGTTTGTAACTTACACAGCCCTGCCTCACTTAAATCCAATTCAATGCAAGTCATGACATCACCCAATGTCACAAAGACAAATAATGAACAGCAACAAGAAGTTCCAAAGGGAAGATTGGTGGTCACTTGAAAAGAGCAAAGATAACAGGATAGGGGACAGCTGGGTGGCAAAGTGGATTACAGCATCAGCCCTGGGATTCAGGAGGACTGAGTTCAAATCTGGCCTCAGACACTTGACACTTACTAGCTGTGTGACCCTGAGCAAGTCACTAATCCTCAATTGCTTTGCCCCCTCCCCAAAGATAACAGGATAACTGATGGACACCCTGCATAGTCCATTGGTATCTTTGGTGTTTGGAGGCACTTGTGACCTGGTTGGGAGGCTAGCTCACACAAAGCATCACGAATCTTGTAAAATAAAAAGATATTTATTAGGAGAGAGGAATAATGGCTGGGTTACAGATTACCATAGTGACTTCCAGCTGGAGTAAGAGAAGACCTGGTCTTTTGTATCTTTACAAAACAAAGAAAGGGGAGGGAAGGGCAAAGTAACTGTAAGGGGATCAGTAGGATATGCAACATCCATATCCTGCATATCATCTTGTAGACCTTGCTATTGCTTATCAGCATACTGGGACAATGTCCTGCCACACCTCATACCTGAGATGGGAGAGAGAGAGAGCTGTTTTTCTCTTGGTCTTGGGGGTTGGGATCTTTAGATTTCTTGGGGACCCACTGTATTTCCACAACACTTGCTATATGGCAAAGAGAAAGTGAAGACAGTTTCCAGCAGGTTAAATGGACCCTGGATATTCAATTAGTTGGAGTTTGTGGACAAAGATGACAGGATTGGCACAAATGGGTGAGTCATGATATGGGCGTTGGAGGGAATGCCCATATTGATGGGATCACAGATTCATCTGAGTACATATTCCAATATGATGTTTGTCACTGCTGTGATTCTCCTCCATGGACCACTAGCTTAGCCATACTGCTGCTTGGGACCTTCTGTTTCTGTGCCAAATAAAATATGATAGAGTAGAAAGCAACACCAGATCTCAATTCAGAAGACCTGGGTTCAGTTCCTAGCTTTGCCACTGAACTTGGGTGTGATGTTGGGTAGATCCCTTAACTTCTCTGAACCTCAAGTTTTTTCCATATGTAAAATGAGAGTGAGTAGGGGGTGAAGATTGTGTTAGATGACCTCTAAGATCCTTTCCAGCTCTTAATTCATGATGCTATGATAAGAATGTATAGGGGGGCAGCTAGGTGGTACAGTGGATAAAGCACCAGCCCTGAATTCAGGAGTACCTGAGTTCAATCTGGCCTCAGACACTTGACACTTACTAGCTGTGTGACCCTGGGCAAGTCACTTAACCCCTCATTGCCTTGCAAAAAAAAAAAAAAAAAGGAATGTATAGAAAGATTTGCTAGAAAAGTTGCTGAAGTATAAAGAAGATAGAATCATGGAGGCCTGGGGTGACGTTCCCTCTTTTCTGTACCTATAAGGGCACATTGCCAGCCCTGTCACAAGCTGTAAGAGCACAATGAAGCCCATGGTGCACAGAAACATACAATGTGACCTTGTTCAAGAGCACTTGCTTCCTCTGAACCTCCCGTGTAATGAAAAAGATTCTGTAGTCCCAATAAAATACCTGTAGGAATTCCAGGTTGATCAAGAGTCCCCAGGTTGAGAAAGTCTGTGACCAAATTTTCCAAGTCTTGCCTCATTCCAAAGCTCACATGTTTTGAAAAGAATCAACCAAACCATTCAGCCAGACTTTATAAGGGGTTAGGGGTGGAGTTTACTAATTACACTTGTTCCATTTCTGAGATGCAAAACCCTTATATGACTGCAACAAAAACATAACTTTGTGAACATTTGAAAGCATAAAAGTGATTTTCTTGATGGCGGGGGAGGACAAGGAACATATGACCTAAGTATGACATGTTGATAAGGGTATAATAAAGGCCCCAACTCCAAAGAACATGGCATATTCACAAAAGGAAGTAAATTACAAAGATAACTTTTGAGTCATTGTTGCATTTTCTTCAACTGGGGTCTGTTCTAAAGCTCCCAGTGAGTATGTGTATATTCCAAGTTTGCATATGCACATACATAACACAGTAGCTTAGTGAAATCACCATAGGGTACAACTATTTCTGCCTAGACTTGGGTTCTCAGACATGTTTCTTTTATTGTCCACACCATGCCCTGTCCGATATGAGCCACTGTACATTAACTCTAGCACAAACTTGGCAGCAAGGCTGCATTCTCTGTTTTCTTAGATTAAAACTCCTCCATCCAGCTGTATCTGTTTTAGAGGGATTGAATAGCCCATCCACTTCAAACTCTCTTGCTTCCTAAGGGTATTGAAAACTCATAGGGTAGCTCATAATCTTATCAGGCAGTGGAAAAATAACTAGAACTGTCATGTTTCCTTGAGTGTGTCGGTTCTCTGAAGTCCAGGATCACATTAAACTCACTATATCACTTCTTACCATTTTCTTAGGTGGACCTTGAGAGCAATATGCCCAGAATGATCACCTATCCAAATGATTAAGCACTTAAATTTTTTTCAAGTGTTTTTATCTCATTTGAGCCTCCAGACAATGAAGTATATAATGCTAAGACTGCTTCTGAAAGAGAAAGTGGGACTTAGAGGAGTTTAAGAGATGCACCCAAAGTCATGCTAACAGTTGAGAGAAATCCAGGACTAGAATACTCCATATTCTTAGCCCAGTGAGCAACTGTAAGTCCATTTAGACTCTGAATCTCAGTTTCCTTATCTGTAAAATGGGGATAATAATAGTATTTTTCTACACAGGTTTGTTGTGAGGATCGAATGAGATAATATATGTGAAGCACTCTATAAATTCAAGCTACTGTTATTATTTACCCTTGGGATTGTTGAACCAATTAATTAAAAATGTGTTTACTATGTTCCAAGAACTGTGTTATATAAAAACAAAAATAAGACAGTCTCCGCCCTCAAAGGGCTTATTGTTTAATAAGGTAAGGTGTGTAGTAGATTGGAAAATCACAAGGTTGGTGAGTGGAGCCATAATGGAGTAGTGGATGTGTCCAGAATTGGAAAACCCATGAGAGAAAAACTTCTTAAATTGTGGGTCATGACCCCATATGGTGTTGCATAACTGAATATGGGGGTTGCAAAAAATTAGTCCGTTAATGTTTGATTTTTTTTTTTTTTTTGCGGGGCAATGAGGGTTAAGTGACTTCCCCAGGGTCACACAGCTAGTAAGTGTCAAGTGTCTGAGGCTGGATTTGAACTCAGGTACTCCTGAATCCAGGGCCGGTGCTTTATCTACTGCGCCACCTACCCACCCCCTAACATTTGATTTGTATACCTATTTTATATACCTATACACTCAGAGTCATGTAAAAATTTCTCAGGCAAAAAGGGGTAACGAGTGGAAAAGTCTTAAGAAGCCCTGTACTAAAATATGGTGGGTTCTATTAGTAGAACTCTTTCAGATAGTTGAGTCTCTTGTGGAATTAAATCAGTGATTCTTACTAAGGTCTTAGACCTTCTGCTCTATTAAATGACTTTTGAATTGCTTAAGTTTCACCTAGGATTAGTTTAGACTTAGAATGGAAGGGGATCTGGGAAGGGAATTTTATCAATTGAAGACTTTATCCCTTCTAAGTTCTTGAGTATTTCAAGCAACTGTGAATTCACTGATGGCAGTACTGTTTCCATTGAGGTAGATCATATTCCCTCTCTACCTTAGAACAAGGATTCTTAACCTGGGGACTGCAGACACTTTATGGTAGATTTCAGAGGGTCCATGAAATTGATTGGGGAAAAAATTACATCTTTATTTTTTATCAACCTTTGATTTCCTTTGTTATTCTATGTATTTTAAGCATTTTAAAAACATTATGCCTGAGGCTCCAACTGTCTAACCAAGGAGTCAATCACACAGAAAAGGCTATGAACCTCTGCCTTGGAGATGTTCCTTATGAATTGCTCTTTGAACCCAGAAAGGCCAGTACTTAGATTGTTCACACACATGCACACACATACATACTTACACACACACTCACTGTTCATCACTCAAAGTCTTTCCTGTTTGTTGAAACCTGCTAGAGCTGGCAGAGCTTTCAAGAATGCAAGGCAACTTGAATGACATACTGAAGCCTTGGCCTTGGCCTTGGCCTTGGCCCTGAGTAGGGATTCACTAAGTAGATGGCATCGAACATTCAGTCATTTGTATTGTCTCAGAGGTTATTTGTGCCTTTGTTCACTTGTCCACAAAATAACCTTCGTGTTTACAGGGAACTACCAGACCTAGTTGAAAAGCTTTTGCTCTTAGCAATGCCCATCAACAATATTTAAAGCCTATTAATTTTTTCAGTTCTTTATTTCTGAAATCTGAGGAGAATGATACACTAATGTATAGTTTGCTTTTGTTTTTCTAGTTAAATGTAGATTACAGGTAACTTCTCCAAAGTTACTCGTGTTTATTGGAATAATCAGAATTCAGTGGTCAATTCAACCCCTGGCCCCTGACCCAGATAAGTTCTTTCTCATCACATACTCTGGCCCAAACAACAATCATGGAGTTAGGAATGGAGCCCTCTATTTTCCCTAGTGGGATATACCAAGGGTCCTTGTCATGTCCCAGGTGAAACAGCTTATTCTGGAGATTAGAACTATGGACTTTCTATAGTGTTTTGTGTGGGTTACATCAGGATTTGATTATATTGTCTCCGAGAATATATATGTATGTATTTATGTACTTGCCTGCAGTGTTCTGCATGTTTCCTGGGAGTAGCCAGATCTAATAGTAGAACTTTGCCCTTAGCCCTTCCCTAAGTCTTCCTCTATGCCCATCAACAATTGATTCACCATAAAGAAATGAATATTAAACATGTAATTATACATGGTACTATGTTAATTCTTGAGCAAAGACAACTTCTTAGACCTATTTCTATCTTCTAAACATTTACAATCTAAGATTGATACGATAGAGAAACCATTGTTTGTCTGATTTTTTTTAAATTGTGTTCTGCTTAAATAGGTATAATGTAAATTTCAGAATTAGAAAAACACACCTCTGTCTTTAAACTAACTTCAGGTTCCTAAAGGGAGCATATGATGGAGCAGGGATGGTGTGGAATCTCACAAATTAGGAAAAGATTGTGACATTCTAGAGATATATTCAAAGTATGGTAACACCATCTTTTTCTTTCTCTTTTCTCACAGGGTTGGGAGCTGGGAACTTAGATACTGGAAGGTAATTTATTAAAAAGTACTGTTTGTTCAAACCTTTGGGCTCTGGGTGATCTATTACATTAGATGTATGATAGTTAGATGTCATAGTGGATCCAAGGCTGGGCTTGGAGTTAGAAAAACCTGAGTCAAGCTGGTCTCAGATGCCTCCTAGCTCTGTGACCCTGGTGTAAGTCACTGAACCTTTGTCTGCCTCAGTTTCCTGAACTATAAAATGGGGATAATAATAGTACCTCCCTCCAAGGGTTGTAGTGAAGATTAAATGAAATAATATTTATAACTCACTTGGCAAAGAACCTGGCATACAGTGGGTACTTAATTAATGCTTGTTCCTTTTCTTTTTCCTTTCTCTTCTTCTTTCCCTAATCCCTTACACAAATTGACCTTTTCTAGAAATAGCTTTAAGCAGGCAGTTACCTACGAAAAAGACCTGTGATTGAATGGAAGTCAGTGGTAAGGTCTTTTCATGACAAGGTGCTTTGAAACACTAAAGGTAAGACTTATATGTGCCTTTGGGAAGGCTGAGGTGATGAAGATGATCAGATACTAGCCATCTAATGCCCCCAGTTGAAACCGATCTTTCCTTCCAAGACTCAATATCAGAATGTCTTCCTGAAATCCAAGAAAGTTTCTCAACCATTACTCTCTCTCCTTTCTCAACCTGGAGGTGGTGGTGGTGGTGGTAGAGACAGGGAGCAGCTTGGATTTTAAGAAAGATCACTGACCTTTCTCTACCTTTATACCCTGGGAGGGAAGCAATATAGGCAACTGTCAAGAGGGCTGATCTCCAAGTCAAGGCCTGTATTCAAGCCCTTCCTTGAGCCCTACTAGCTGTGTTACTATGAGTCAGGGCCTCAGGGATTTCTTTAAGAATATACTTTTTTGGGGGGCGTGGGAGGTGAGGCAATTGGGGTTAAGTGACTTATCCAGGGTCACACAGCGAGTGTGTCAAGTGTCTGAGGTCGGATTTGAACTCAGGCCCTCCTGAATCCAGGGCCAATGCTCTATCCACTGCACCACCTAGCTGCCCCTACTTTCTAAAGAATAATTAGAACATCCTCCAGAAACTCTGAGAAATAGCTTTACCTTTCTTTTGCTTTTTTTTTTAAAACCAAGGTTTTATTATGACTCACTCACAGAAGGGTTATAGTACCAATCAAAAGGAGAATTTTCTAAATTTTCAGGAACTTTGTCAGTTCTCATCTTCCTAATTGGAGAATTCTAGGATATTAGGGTATTCCATAGAAGGTATTAGTTTTTAGTTCTTCTCCTTTTGCCCATCTGCCTGACTTCCTTTCTACTTAGATTTTGTCTATAGAACCAACAACTTGTTGCCTATGCAATGGATCTAGTTTGGCAAAATGGTATCTCAGCTCTTGGCTTCTGCATCTACCTGTCAAATTGTCAGACATTGTTCTTTCAACTCTGGCCCTTGTTCCCCAGTGAGTTCTCTTCTTCCTGCCCATAACTTGGGGATAAGCTATTTCTTTGCCTGCCTGACTTTCAGGAAAAGGAAAATGTGTCTTTTGCATGATTCCTGGAGTTAGAGATCTTCTGCCTTAGGTAGGTAAAGCTTCTTCAACTCTGTCTTAAAACTTCAGTGGCCTTCAAACAAACAGAATCTTTTTATCTCTTGTGCTTGACCATGACCAGTATAGTTTGAAGCAACTCCCTTTGGCTCTTGTGGTTGCTGTTCATACTTTTATTTAAAGTCACCTTCTCTTTATCTAATGGCTCTGAACTGGCATTTAGACCTCTCATCTCTGAAAACCACCATCACCTGGTACAACCCCAATCAGATTTGAAGATGTCTCAAAACTGGGAGGACAAGTTAATGACAGATAACAGAATCAACTTTCAAATTTTTTCAGCAAGCTAAACACCACAGTCAAATCTGAGAATAACAAATTGAACAGGGATGAATGTAAAGTTCAGTATTTGAGTTTTAAAAACTTATTGAAAAGGAGAAGGATAACTGGATCAGTAGCATTTTTTATGAAAAAGGCATTAAAACTTTGGTTGACCAAAAAGCTCAATGTGAGGCAAATATCTAAATGCTAAAAAAACCATAATTTAGCTTTCATCAGTTTCGATAGAAATAGAATGTCTCAATTAACAGATGTAATAATTCATCATGCACTCCCCTGGCCAAATGCCATCTGGACTGTTATCATCTATTTATGATCATTATATTATAAAGGGTAGACTGAGACATTATATTCCAGAGGAGGGTTATCCAGCATGGTAAGGCATCTGAACCCATATCATATGAGTAATGTTTGAATAATAATGATAGCTCCTATGTACATAGTGCTATACAAAATATTTACCTCACAACAATCTTCTTAGGTCGATGGTATAACTATTTGTATCCTCACCTTACAAATCTGGAAACTGAGGCTTGGAGAGGTCTTGTTTAAGGGATGAACAGTTAGAAAATGACAGTTAAAACTCAAATAAATTCAGTCTTCTGACTCCAAGTCTCCAAATATATCCATTTCCACTATACTATGCTTGGGCAGCTAAGTGGTGCAGTGGATGGAGTATCCGGCCTGAAGTCAGGAAGACTGATCTTCCTGAGTTCAAATATGGCCTCAGACACTTACTAGCTGTGTGACCCTGGGAAAGTCACTTAACTCAGTTTGCTTCATCAATAAAATAAATTGGAGAAGGAAATGGCAAATCACTCCAGTATCTCTATTAAGAAAACCCTAAATGGTGTCATGAAGAGTCAGACACTACTGAAACAACTGAACCACAACATACTGCTCACTCCATTAGAAGGGCAAGGATGTTTAGCCTAGAAAAGAGAGGATGAAATGAGATGATAGAAACATAGAACTAAGAACTCAAAGTACCTGAGAAACTATCTACTCCAACTTCCTTATTTTATAGATAAGCACTTGAAAGCCTAGAGAGGTGATGTAATTGCCCAAAATCAGAGAGGTAGGAAATATGGGTTTTTAATCTTGGGTAGTCTGACTCTAGGGTCAAGTGTTCTTTCCATTCAAACACAATTTTTACAAATAGTTCATGGTCTATCATGTGGAAGAAGGGAACCACTTTTCAGTTTTGTTCTAGAGAGCAGATAGGACCAAATAGGTAGAAGATTCAGGGAGGAAGAATTTAGGTCCTATGAAGCAGGGTTGTGCTGGTAAATGTTTAACAACCGGCTCTTGCGGGGGGGGGGGGGGGGGGGGGGGGGGGGGGGGGGGGGGGGGGGGGGGGGGGGGGCGTGGGTGGAGAGAAAGTATGTACACAATACACTTTTTAAGATTAACCTGCATTATTAACATTTTCTCTGCTACATTCTCAAGTATAGAAAACCAACAAAATGATAAAGCAAGACCTGACTTATAGCATTTGTTGATTTCTGATGTTTAAATCCTCACACTGAAAATTTAACTTGGCTCTCCAGATTGGTTTGAGCTGGCTCCCCTCACATCACTGAATAGAAGGTATTCTAACAAGTAAAGCTTTCCATAAATAGTATGCACTGGGCTACCCTGGATGAATAGCAAACTCCTTTTTCACTGAAAGTGATATATGAATATCTATATGGGATCCGGTAGAAGAGACTTGGGTGGTTGGACTAAATGACATGAAAGTTTCCTCCTGACTCTAAGATTCTCTGATTTTATGATTGTCTTAATTTTGTATTAGTTTACACTGAATTGCCCTCCTGACAATCGTCTATAGCACTGTTTTAACCATCCAAAAATATCTTCTCATAAGTACTGAAAATGTTAAATAAAAGGAAATCCAATTATTCTAAATAAATTCCACAAACTTTGATATCAAAAGCATATCAGAGGGTGCAGCTAGGTGGCTCAGTGGATAAAGCACCGGCCCTGGATTCAGAAGGACCTGAGTTCAAATCTGCCCTCAGACACTTGACACTTACTAGCTGTGTGACCCTGGGCAAGTCACTTAACCCTCATTGCCCTGCCAAAACAAAACAAAACAAAACAAAACAAAACAAAACAAAACAAAAAAGCCAAAGCACATCACTACTAATTGACAAAATTTCTTTCTGGGTAAAAAAAACAAAACAAAACACAGTTAAACTCAGACTAAATAAAGAGCTTCAATCTGAGGCTATATTATGGAAAAACAACCAGGATAAAATGGGAAAATTCTGTCAGTTGAAATGCCAGCAGATTGATATTTTCATTGAATTTTCCTTTAAATTAATTGAATTGACCAGATGTTTCTGTATATGAAAAATACTGTAGAGAACTGGAGCAATCATCTGAAAAAAAAATGAAGCAGGCATATTTGAACTCAGGTCCTCCTGAATCCAAGACTGGTGCTTTACCCATGGTACCACCTAGCTGCCCGGGCAGTTTATTTTTGGCCTGAATTACCTCAGTAATTATATCATTTTTTCTTTTCCCTTTGTATGCAGAAACTCAGCCCAAGTTTCCTCAAGTGTCTTTAGAAAATGTTTTATATGTTTCTCTTTCCAAATCAAATCAATTGACTGGTGTCAATTTGTTCCTCCCTGAAAAAGGCAATAATTGCATTAAGGTTTTGCTTTTTTCATTTCTACATTTTTACTTAGTTACCGCCCCCCCCTTTTGTTTCTCACAGGTGTATCATTGCTGCAAAGGGGTGTGAGAGAGATATGAAAATGCTGAGAGAATGATTCCTCTCTCCCCTTCCCAGCTTGTACCTCAATCAGAGATAATAGTAAGAAACCAGGCTAAACAAAATTTCTAAGTGCAAATTTGACCTTTGGCCTATAAGGAGATTAAATTTGCAACTCTGAATGGTGAGTTTAACCCACTAGTAATTAGACCAGATTTTTGGCTGAGAAAACTAGGATTTTTACGTATCATTTTCATTCTTGTAGGGAAAAAACACAAAACAGATTCCTTCCTGGTGGTAACAAGATCATAAAGGAGCACCCCAACTTTTATCTGGTGCAAAAGACATAGGAGAACTACTTCAAATGTTCCCCTGCCATGACTTCAAAGGGTACAATGAGGAGCCTAGTGACTCAATGCTGGCTGTTATGGAAGGTACATAACCCTTATTTATCAATGTACTATGAAGCCTTACCACTCACCCCTGCCCCTCACATTCTTTTCCCCACTCCCACCCCAACTGAAAAAAAAAACTTTAGATAAAGGAGCCATGTATATATTTTAAAATGTTAGGTGTTTTTTGTTTGTTTGGGGTTTTTTTTGTGTGGGGGGGGTGTTGTTTGTTACATGCAAGCTATTTATTATTCTTCATTGCCCCCACTGCTTCACATTGAGTTCTCTCTTGTAACAAAGAAAAATGGGTAAGAAAAACCAAGTTGATATAAAAGAGCCATGCTTGATCATGGGTGTAATATTTCACACCTAACATCCACTAGATCTTTAACTAAGAGGAGAGAAGTGTGTTCCATTCTCTCTTCTCTTGAACTGCACAAACTTCAGTTCAGTTGCCTTTTCTTTCTTTTTCTTTTTTTTTGGTGAGGCAATTGGGGTTAAGTGACTTGCCCAAGGTCACACAGCTAGTAAATGTCAAGTGTCTGAGGCCAGATTTGAACTCAGGTCCTCCTGACTCCAGGGCCAGTGCTCTATCCCCTGAGCCACCTAGCTGCCGCTCAATTGCCTTTTAGTATTGTTTTCATTTATATTATTGTACTCTTGTCTATATTGTTCTCCTGGTCATGAGTCTTCCCAATGAAGATCTGACTCAGATGCTTTTTGGGGCTGCTAGATGGCACAGTGGATAGAGTGCTGGGCCTGGAGTTGGGAAGACAAATTATTGAATTCAAATCTGGCCTCAGAGTTTACTAGCTGTGTGGCCCTGGGCAAGTCACTTCACCTTGTTTGCCTCAGTTTCCTCATATGAAAAATGAGTTGGAGAAGGAAATGGCAAACCTCTCCAATATCTTTGCCAAGAGAATCCCAAATGGGGTCATCATTCAGACACAACTGAAAAATAAACATGTCAGATGCTTTTCGGACTCAGAAGTGTGCTGGAGTCAATGACACCTGGCTCCAGAGAGCCAATTATTAAATTTTCAGTGTTTTTTTCAGGGCAATGATAGTTAAGTGACTTACCCAGGGTCACACAGCTATTAAGTGTCAATTATCTGAGTCAAGATTTGAACTCAGGTCTTCCTGAATCCAGGGCTGATGCTTTATCCAGTGAGCCACCTAGCTGCCTCCTCAGTGTGATCTTTAAGAACTTAGAAATCAGTAAACCCTACAGTTCAGGGCTTAATTGATTGTATTGTTGATTATCTAGACTTAAGAAAGAGATGAGAAAATGCTAATAATGAAGATTAAACTCAGAAGTGTATATTTGTTGCACATGATTTTTCCCCAGGAGACATTATCAGCACACTTCTGCTTTTAGTATTGTTTTCATTCATAGCATTGTATTTTTTTCTTTATTGTTTTCCTGATTGATGCATATGAGTCTTCTCAAAAAAGCTTTGGTCAGATGCCCTTTAATATTGTTTTCCTTTATGTTTTAGTATTTTTTTTTCTATATTGTTCTTCTGGTTTGGTTCATATGCATCTTCCCACCTTTTTTCTGAATTCGTGAGAGGAGCACATATTAAGAGAATTTATTATCCAGAATGGTAAAAAGAGCCTACTTCTAGGAACCTAGGTCATGACTACTGACTTAACTGCCTTGAGAAGTTTGCTCAGGCTGATGACAACATCAGTTTACAAGGAGAGAAATTATGTAGGGGAAAAAAAATACCATTTCCTCTTCAGAAGATAGAGAATGCATATTTGAAATGAGGTTAGGAGAGAATGGAATGTGAGTCAATATAGTAAGTTCGTTTTCTTCTAATTAGCATTTTAGTAGCTTGATAGTTTACTGAAACTAAAATAATATATGAAACAATTAATCTCAAGTTCAAGCGCAGCATTCCTCAGGCAGATCATGTAGATCAAGCTGTAAATCTTTCCAGACTCATAAAAAATGTACAATATGTGCCCGCCGTTATTTTAAACAGCTCCAAAGTGCTTTATAAGCAGTTTCAACCTCACAATTCAGAAAAGTAGGTAAACATTAATATCCCAATTTTACAGGTAGATAAACAAGCACAGAGAGGTTAAGTGATTTGCCTGAGGCCGCAGAGGAAGTCAGAGATTGAATCTGGAACAGAATTTATACTCCCCATTTCCAGATCAAACCACTAAACCATACTTCCTTTCAACCTGGAAGCACAAAACCTTTGAAGGAATTTTTGTCTTCTTTTTTTTTTCCCCTAAGGGCCAGTTAAACTCCCTCCCACCCCTCACCTTTCTTTCAGGAGAGGGTGGTAGTTGTGTGCTTTAGCTCACTTCTTCTACCAGTGACACCCAAGAACTCAGGCAGCCCCAGGCAGCCCCCTTATTCTGTTCCTCTGACTTAGTGACTCCCTGACAAATTTCCTCCCGATTGGTGGCCTCTTTTGTGATGTCTGATTCAACAACTTTCTCTACCTGCAACCAACAAAACTGGACCAGCTCAATGAACCTTCCATTTACATGCGCAGTCAAATTAAATTTGCCCAAGCCTTTGAAAGCTTACATCTGTTGAGTATAAAATTTGTATCGCCATTTGTTCCACAGATGTGTAACAAGACAAATACCTGTCCGGGCTTACATGGGATTCAGAAATGCAAACGTTAATCATGTTGGTGGAAAGAGGTTAAGGGAAATACAATAAATCAGCCTCCAAATGGTTTCACTTGGAAAGGTCTGGGAGAACAGGGTTATTTTTATCCAAGGATGCTTTTAATTTGAATCAAAAATGCTTTACCACATGTTCCGCCAGGAGTTCAAAAGGATTGGTAACAAACATTTAATCTTTTTTCTTCTGGGATTGGCGCTAAGCCCTCATCAAAAAGCGTATGCAGTCAAACAGCTTATCTCCACTGAGCTGTTTCCCTTAATGTGTTCCTAATTATAATTCTCCATATTGCTCACTGTGGCCGATTGAACAATATGGCAGTCATTTCTCTGCAGGCCTCCCTGTTCTTTGAACTGTGAGTACAGAAGACTAGAACAGAACCAGATCAATGGGATTTGAGTGCTGGCGAATCAAGCCAGATGCAATCTTAGGAGAATGCATTTCCAGCTGTTCTCCAGAAAGGGCCTTGAGCAGACAGCTGGGGACTTGTATTATTGTTATTATGCTCACAGAATGTATCCAACTTCTTTTAGGAAGGATGCAACTATTCTCTCTTTCCAAATCACCCTCATCATAGATTCTCTTAAGTGCTTTCAAATAGAAAAGCTTAATACATAAAAGTGCAGGACTAATGAGGGAGAACCAAGTCACACTATTCCAGCTATACCCTGTATTTTTAAATGCTATATTGTTCCTAACTAAAACCATTCTATAAAGTTCAATTTTTAAAAAATACAACATGATTGCACTGATTAGGTGGGGGTGGAATGGGGTGAGCTGCAAGATTACCCTGATTTCTCTGGTCAAGACACCAAAGCACAAACAGGCTGGTATACTCTGTAGTCATAGCCACTGGCAGACCTGAAAATAGACTCCAAATCCCTTGGATTTTCAGGTCAGTATTCTGTCTGCCACTACTAGCTGACTTAAGCAGTCTTAAAGATAAGCAAACCCATAGAGATTATATAGTGGAAAGAGCATTGCATTTAGACTCCAAAGCCTGGGTCCTATTTCTTCCTATCTCTGTAGTCGTTTAACCTCCTTGAGCCTTAGTTTCCTCCTTTATGAGATGAGAATAGTAGTAGGTAATGCACTAACTACTTAGTGATAAGATCAAGTGCAACCAGGTATGTGAAAGAGTATAATATATTTATGTGTATGTGTGTGTGTGTGTGTGTATATATATGTATGTATGTATATGTATATATATACATACATATATTCACACACATATATAGTACTATGCAAATATGAATTGTTAACAGGGCTATGTCACCTCTTTAGCAGAGACTTTCCTCATATTTCTTCCCTCCCTACCCATTGTTAAATTCTCTCTCTGTCTGTCTGTCTCTCTGTCTCCTGAAATTTCTTTGTATTTACTTTCTTTTAAAAATATTTATTTTTAATTTATGGAATAAAACAAGTTTTCATAACGTAGTACAATAAAAAAGATGATTATACATGAAACTGCAAATCTACTATGTACAACTTGCTCCTATTCTTTTCAAACACAGAGCAAAATTATCATGTAATTTTTTTTCTTTTTTTCTTCCTTTATCACTACTGTCCCACCCTAGAGATGGCTATCATTAGACACAAATAGGTATATCTCTATCATCTCTCTCTCTCTTTTTCTCTCTCTCCCCCTCTCTCTTCTCTCTCTCTTTCTGTATATATATATATATATATACACACACACACACACACATATATATGCTAAAGTATTCCATACATACTTCTATTTATCAGTTCTTTCTCTGGATGCAGATAGCATCTCTCTTCATATAACCTTTATGGCTAATTCACATTATTTATAATAATAGACAAAATAGCTTATTCACTCAAAGTTGTTTTTTAAAACAATATTGATGTTACTGTATACAGTGTTCTCTTGAAGAGCTCTTTTCACTCTTAATTATTTCGTGTAAGTCTTTCCATGTTTTTCTAAGATCATTGCACTCATTATTTCTTAAAGCACCGTAGTTTTTCAGCAAAATCATATACCTCAATTTGTTCAAGCCATTCCCCAATTGATGGGCACCCTGCAGTTTCCAGTTCTTTTCTACCACAAAGATAACTGCTATAAAACATTTTAGAACATAGAGATTCTTTTCCTTTTCCCCTAACCATCTTTGAAAATAGATCAAGTAGTGGTATTGCTGGGTCAAAGGGTATAGGTAGTTTAATAACTCTTTGGGCAAAATTGCAGATTGATTTCCAAAATGGTAGGATTATTTTACAATGCTACAATGAATTAGTGTCCCATTTTTTCCACATCCTCTCCAGCCTTTGTCACTTTCCCCTTCTATTATTTTAGCCAATCTGGTAGGTGTAAAATGATATCTCTATATAGTTTTTATTTAGTCATCTGTCAATATATTATATCCTTCCCCCCCCTCCCCTAGAATATAAAGGCAGGGATGAATGTAATTAATATTGTCTTTGTATCTCTATGCCTGACATAGGACATTGCATAAAGATCATAGATTTAGAGTTGGAAGGGACCTAAAGGTCATCCAGCCCTACCCTGTAGTTTCTATAGATAGGTAAACCGGGGGCAGCAAGGGGGTGCAGTAGATAAAACTGTGATCTGGATTCAGGAGGACGCTGAGTTCAAATCCAGCCCCAGGCACTTGACACTTACTAGCTGTGTGACCCTGGACAAGTCACCTTAACCCTCATTCGGCCCCTCTCCCCCCCCCAAGAAAATAATAGATAAGTACCTGAGGTCTACAGAGCCTCAGTGAGTTATTCCAAGTTCACATAGTTAGAAAGTGCAAAGCTGCTATTTAAACCTGTTCAAATCGAGTATCCTTTTTTTTCTACACTAAACTGCATCAGAAATAAAAAAGGTTTAAAAGCTTACTTGCAGACAATTCACAAAGAAAAAAGTTATTAACAGTAAAGCCAATTTTAATAAGAATCACAAGCTGAAGGGAAGTGCCCAAAGAAATGGGATCCTGGAAGCAGAATTGGGTTGTAATAGCAAAGCCACTGAGGCTCAACATTCTTAATAGATGGCGTCAATTTTCAATAATGTGTGGTTTGATGAGGTGTCAAGAGGGGTGCCTCATCAATAATATCTTCCCTCATTGAAAGTCATGGAATCTCAACTCTGCTCCTGTTATCATTCTCTAAGATGCTTCTGTGTTGAGGTAATATTTTACTAATAATAGCTGATATTTCTATAGTGCTTACCATATGCTATGCACTTAATGATCTCATTTGATCTTACAACAGTCCTAAGAGGTAGGTGCTATTATTATCCCCATTTTGGTGATAGAGAATCAGAAACAAAGATCATATGACTTGTCTAAGTTTACAGAGTTAGTAAATGTCCAAGGCCAGACATAAACTCAGGTCTTCCTTACTCCAGGCCCATCCCTCTTCCCACTGCACCACCTTGATGACCATAAAGGCACAGAGCATTGCAGAGATTCTTAACTGAGGTCCACAGTAACTCAAAAGAGTTTAGTCTAAGTATCCGTGCAGAGAAAATCCTGTGGAAGAAGAATGCCCATTGTCCAGACCATGATATGCTGTGAAAGAGGAAATAGGAAATAGGAAATATGAAAGGTAGGCCTGAGTCAGATTGTGGAGGGCTTTAAAGAACATGCTGAGTTTTATTTTATTCTCAAGGCAATAGGGAGCCATGGAAGATTTTTGAGCAGAGGAGTTATTTGATCAGACCTTTGATTTAGGAAAACGATTTTGACAGCTATGTAGAGAAGGGATTAGGGTTAGAAGAGACTGGAGACTAGAAGACTAATTCTTGTGCAATTAGAGTAGGTCAAATAAGAGGCAAGGAGGGCCTGAACTAGAGTTGTGACTATGTGAATGGAGAGAATGATGTGAAAGATTAAGGAGGACAACCAATTTGATGTAGGGGATGAAAGAAAATGAAAAGGTAAGGATTATTCCAAGGTGGTGAATCTGGATAACTGTAAATATAATGGTTCCCTCAATAGAAATGGAGAAGTTTGAAAGAGGGTGAGGGTTGTTTTATATAGGGAAGATAATGAATAACATTTTAAACACCTTTAGTTTGAGATGCCTATTTAAAAACAAGGTGTGAATATGTAGCAGAAGAGACATATTATTGGAATTCAGGAGAGAGACTAGGATTGGATATATAGTTTGGGAACACATTAGTACATAGATGATAATTGAACCCATGGAAGCTGATGAGATCAACAAGAGAGAGAATGAGCATGAGAGGAAAAGTAAGGTGGGTCCTGGGCAGAGGTTTGTGGGATATCCATGATTTTTTTGGAAAGATATAGGTGATAAGCCAGCAAAAAAAGGTGAGAAGGAACAGAAAGGTCAGCAAATAACCAGGAAATAGCAGTGTGATGCAAACTAATGGAAGATTCTATGTAGGGAGAGGTGATGATAATCAAGGGCAGTTCTCCAAGTAAGGACCCCTAGAGCTCTCCAAGACCCTCTGAGGGGGTCGATGAAGTAAAAAAACTATTTTCATAATAATACTAAGGCTTTTTAATTTCAAATGTGGTAAATATTAATAGATATAGCCTATATAAACAAAAGTATTTTGGGTGAAGGGCTTCAATAATTTTTTTTTTTAGATAATGAACTTTTTTATTTAAAGTTTTGAATTGTCAATAATTTTTGTTTTGTTTTGTGTTTTTTTGCAGGGTAAGTGATTTGCCCAAGGTCACACAGCTAGTAAGTGTCAAGTGTCTGAGACTGGATTTGAACTCAGGTCCTCCTGAATCCAGGGCCATGCTTTATCCATTGTGCCACCTAGCTTCCCCCATCAAGCGTATAAAGTAGTCCTGAAATCAAAAAGTTTGAAAACTGTTGGTCAAGAGTATCAAAAGCTGCAGAGGAGAAAAGAGGAAAGGATTGAGCAAGGAAAATATGGTTAATAACCTAAGAGAGAAGAATTTCAGTTTAGTGGTATGTTCATAAGCCACAATGCAAGGGATTTGAAATGTGAAAAAGAGGTTCAAAAGTACAGATGTCTTTTTCTTGCAGTTCGATTTTGGAAGAAAGGAGAGAGAAAGGACAATAGTGATGGCTTGAGGGGGTGGGTGTTTCAAGTGTAGGTTGTTTTTTAAAGGTGAGAGAGATTGAACATATTTGTACACAACACAAGGATGAGAGAAAAGGGTAATAATAGTAAAAGCAAAGTCCTGGGGGAAGTGGGATAGGATGACAAGGGATCAAAGGCACAAGGAAAGGGGTTGGCCTTGCTGGTATTACTATGGGCAGACTGATCACCAATCTGGTGCATCTGTGATTGGGTCAACCATTTCAGAAAACAATTTGGGATTAAGCAAAGAAAGTTAAACTGTACATACCTTTTGAAGAGGTAAGGGAACAAGCATTTATTAAGCATCTACTATGTGCCAGGCACTATACTAAGTTATTATCTCATTTCATCCTCACAACAATCCTGGGAGATAGTTGCTATAATTATTCCCATCTTATAATTGAATAACTGAGGCAGGCAGAGGTTAAGAGACTCTCAGGGTCATATAGCTAGTAAATATCTGAGACCACATTTTAACTCATGGTTTTTTTTTTCTGATTCCAGGTATGGAATCCTATCTCCTGCACCTCCTACTTACCTTTCTGAATTTTAATTTTTTTGGGGGGGGAGGGGTAGCAATGAGGGCTAAGTGACTTGCCCAGGGTCACACAGCTAGTAAGTGTCTGAAGCCAGATTTGAACTCAGGTCTTCCTGAATCCAGGGCCAGTGCTTTATCCACTGCGCCACCTAGCTGCCCCTCCTACTTACCTTTTGACACAGCAAACCACTATTGGAGCAACAATAAAAAAAATCACACATAGAAAAATGTTCATAACAGCATTACATGTGATCATAAAAAGGTGATAAGAAATATGCTCATAGATTGGGCAATAGCTAAACAAATTATGATTTATAAATATATTATAATGTTTTTATATTAAAGAAATGACAAAAGGAATTCCAAGAAATGGGAAAGCTTTAAGGAAATAATGCAGAGTGAAGAAAACCCAGACAAAGGAATGATATTTATGACTACAACTATGAAAATAAAATCAATATTGAAGGGCAAAAAAAAAAATCTCTGGTCAATTACAATGGTTTGTACTGTACAGCCAAAGTTTATTAGCTTCTTTTGTTGTTGTTGTTATTGTTGTTGTTTTGATGCTGGTTTAGAGTAGGATGTACTTGGTGAAGGGCTTAGACCAGGTTGGAAGGCATTCCAACAAGGCCAGTCCCTTTCCTTGTGCCTTTGATCTCTTGTCATCCCATCCATTTCCCCCAGGACTTTGCTTTTTCTATGATTTCCCCCTCTCTCTTATCCTCCCCACTACCTACAAATATTCCCAGTCTTTCTCCTGACCCCCTCAAGCCATCACTATTGTTGGGGTATAGATCTGGAATTGGAAAGGTTGTCAGAGGCATCTTGTTCAGCCCTCTCATTTTATAGAGGAGGAAATGGAGGCCCAGGGGAGTTCAGTGACTTACTTAACAGGGTCACAAAGTTAATAAGCATAAGAGAAAGGATTTAAACCTGGGTTCTTAAAATCTAGAGCAAATGCTTTTCTTCCTATATCACACTTCTTCCTTCAATCACCCCCAAACAAAATGCTTCTATAATCTTTTTTTTTTTTTAAAGGCAGTTCTAGAAGCAAAAGGGACAGAAAGAGACAATAAGAGAGAAAGACAGAGAGACAAAAGAAACACGAAGAAGTCATTAGGTAGGTGAATGGACTCAGCACTCTTTAGAACAAGGCCAGGCAAAATTCCTGAATATTGCACAGATTTTTCCTCCATGTAAGGAAGAGGACTTGGCCGTGTAATATTCATAGAGTTATAGCCTTAGAGCTGAAAGAAACCTTAGGGGTCACCTAGTCCAATTGTGTCATAGATAAGGAAACTGAAGCCCCGAGAATTGAAGGAACTTACTCAAGCTCACATGGTAGCAGAGCCAGGACCAGTCCCAGGTCCTCTGATGCTGAAACCAACCCTTTCCATTGCTCTACAGCGCCTCCCCCAGTGGGCTCATCAATTCAAATTTAACTGCGATTCTATCTAGATTCAAGCCGAAAAAGATCAGCTTGTTTTTTGTTTTCCTTGTCTTGCCGTTAATTGTCCTGGGTCTATACAGGGGAAGGAGGACACAAATTCTCTTTATTTATGTTTTAGACTCTTCCACCCAAAGCTCATGTTTCCCCCTCACAGCTCAAGAAATCTAGTGCTTGGAATACAATCAAAGTGTAACTACCAAACATCAAAACCAGGGACCTATGGAAAGATGTGGGGTCTTGAAGTCATGGATTTGACACTTTTGCATAAAATGATAAAAAAACCCAAATCTTGACTCCAATATGAAATACAATTTAAAAAAACATTACAAATAATGTTGAATTACTATGGAAAGCTAAGATTCTAATGGGAGAGGGGAGGAACTTGTCTTGGCCAAGAGAAGGGTTGCCTTTTTGTCAAAGCCTGGGTCAAAAAAAAAAGGAAAGAAGGGGAAATGACTTGAGAAATATAAAAATTGTGGTATTAGGGAGATGTTTAAATTTTTTGCTTAGCATCTCAGACATGTCTTAGTTTAGGCATTATTTATCTCTAGTTGTATAGTAGATAGCGATAGACCAGATGAAATTGTCTCTATATCTACAACCCCTGCACCCCAATTCTTTGCATGGAAATTAACAATAAAGTTAATTCAGATCAATAAATATTTATGGAGCACCTGCTACATGCAAGGCATTATTGAAGTAGAAAACATGAATTTTAGAGAAAAGTTGGACTACACCATGATATGCAATAAATCATCTGCATTTTTATGAAACAGGGAGCCAAGCATATTAATGGAGCTCTTAGAAACAGGAAGTGTTGGGGCATGTTTGATTTTTCAATTGGGCTACTCAGCCAGGCTTCGTTAACACCTTATAAAAAATGAGCTCCTCCTTATTTCCTTAACGGAAAGTGCTAAAGATTCATATTTAGGATGCCCTGTATCAGCTGTAGGAATTCTAGAATGTCTTTTGCCCCACTAACCTTTTATCCAAGCAGGCAAATCATCTGGATAATTGAGACCAGCAAATTTGCTCCCCCCAGATCATTCAGATTCTCTCCAACCTCCTTCCCCCTTAAATAATCAGCTTCATTTATCCAGATGGTTTGTCCGTTGTAGACCTGATCTAAAGGCAGATTATGCCCCTTCAAAACTGTTGACATAGAAAAGGGTTGGAAGGTCTCATTTATTAGCTTTCAGTCTGTATTTCCTGGAAATCTTCAGCCAAACCTGCAGCCCAGCAATCTACAATGGCCATGTGAAACTTCAGAATGAACAGATCTTTGGTGTTTATGTGGCTTTTCTCGGCAATATAATATTAACTAAAGGATGGGATGAAAATGGAAACATTCTGGTGCCTTTCCCTTTCTTGTGGCCCTAACAAGCCACAGCTGTATCCAGGGGCCTGTCATTGAAGGAGGATTGTCCTGTCCTCTCACAGCAACCTTTTTCAATCAGATCAAAAGGAAATAGATGAGGCAGAAGGTTTTATCATCAAAGCCAATAGAAATCTGTGGGAACCAGTATTTCCACCTAGATTGCTTCAGTCTAATCAGACTGAAAAGGTTTTTCTCTGGTAGGAAAGGAGTTGTTCAATCAGCCCATTGGAGAGTTTAGTCATCCCGACAAATTGGGTGGCTCAATGAGTTTATCCAAGAAAATGAATATGGTGTCAAAGGGGTTTGTGCCCCCTGAGCATGCTTTGCGAAGCTGCCAGCTCCTTCCTGCGCCATTGATTTTCAACATTGAGCTAAATTTCCACCCGAGACTGTTTACTTCACACTTTTACTGCAAATAACACCCGCCAACAATTTCATGAATGAAACCCAATCTTCTACTAGATTGCCTTTTAAGAAATTGCTGGGCTGAGTGAAAGAGTATTCTGTCATTCTAGGGAGAAGGTAAATAGAAATGTGTCATTCTACAGCCATTTAAAAATAAATATTTGGCTTAATTACCTCATCAAAGGGCTCCGTTTCAGTCTGAATTGTGTGGTCTTTCAATGGACTGATTTCACTGTTCCACCTTTCATCTAACTGATAGATTCAGAGAGAGCACAAAGAACCCTGAAAAACTTCCTTTTGCATTCTTAAACTCATTTTATATGCTTCAGCATCTCATTTTACTTTAATGATATGTTCATCATTAACACCTGCATCTCAAGTCATCTAATAGGAGATTATTTAAAAAATAATATTAAGAGGAACATTATCTGTTCCTGCTTGGACTGCTATAGTAACCACCCATATGGCCTCTTGCATCTAAACTCAGTCTTCTTTATCTCTAACACCACTGCCAGATTAATTGTCCTAAAAGTCTGCTTTCATTATGTGAATCCCTACTCAATAAACTTCCATGGCTCCCCCTTGCCCATAGCATCAAGTCCAAATTCAATTTTTTTTAATCCAACTTTCTTCACTATCTGAATCTAAACCTGCTTTTCAAGCTTTGTTTCATATTATTCCCTTTCGTAAGGTCTACACTGCAGCTTATACTGGACTGCTTATATCCTTGTTTTCCTGCCCCTCTGCCTTTTTTTCGACATTACTAATGGTTGGGATATGCATAGAATCAATTTGAACAAACTCACAAGAGCCAATTGTTAAATTTTCAGTGTAAGGAAATGCTAAAGATCAAGGATTGATTGATTATATTTTTGGTTGTTCAGACTTAGGAAGCTGATAGAGAAAATACCAAAAGAGCAGATAAAATTTTTTAGAAAGTCACATTTTTGGAGAGCCAGTTGTTAAACATTCATCAGAATACCCTTTAATATTCTCCTCCTGCAATTTCACTTATTGAAAGTGAACTGGTCTTTTTGGAATGCTGCTACCTCCATGAAGCTTTCTCTGGTGAATGAATAAATGGATGAATGACATATTTATTAAATATTTACTATGTAGAAAGCATTGTGCTAAGCTTTGGGGATATAACCTAAGAGCTAATCCCTTTAGCCATAGAGTTCCTTCTCTCATGAATTCTCAAAGCACTTTTCATTTTTTTACTGCGTTCTATATTTATCACTATACTTATCTCTTACAGGATTTAGAACTGAAAAATGACCATAGAAGTTAGCTCAGAGCCTACAATCTATAGATTAAGTTCCTCAATGATAAGGGATAGAGAGGTGCAGGTTTGGAGTGGAGGATACTGGTCTCTGTGAGGTGAAATAGGTCAGCAGTATTAGGCAGAGTGGGTAGACAGAGAATAAAGTGAGTCATGGACTGGGGTCTGAGGGTCTACTAGATGTAGTGGGACACAGTAAGTTCATGGCACAGTGAGACTAGAACCCAAATCCCTTGATTTCCATTTCAATACTCTGTTGCTTGAGAAGGGCAATGACTATTGTGTTAAATACTAAAGAAATCCTTAGCAGTTAAACTAAAGGCATGATCTACATTTCATCTAGGCCTGTGATGACAGTGGTGTATGGGAACTCTCAATATGGAAACTCCTTCTGTGGATGCAGGGCCTCAGAGAGTGGCCTAGGTCACTGAGGATTCCACAAATGACTTACCTGTGGCAATACAGTCAATGTATGTAAGATAAAGAATTCAAACCCAGATCTTCCTGTCATTTCATTGATGCTATCAACCTAAAAATGCAGAGGACCTAGATGATATGTTCATAC
This sequence comes from Dromiciops gliroides, assembly GCF_019393635.1. Taxonomy (NCBI): domain Eukaryota; kingdom Metazoa; phylum Chordata; class Mammalia; order Microbiotheria; family Microbiotheriidae; genus Dromiciops; species Dromiciops gliroides. The sequence continues at coordinate 130,416,582 of NC_057863.1, forward strand.
AGGTCTAATCCCAGCCAAATGGGAAGTCCATGTAGGTGTTCTTTAGCATTATCACATTTATGTCAGTGTCCCTCTCTGCCATTACAGTGTCCATCCTTCTTTTCTAGACATTTTACTCCCTGCCCTGTCCGTCACCTCCACCTCCTTCCCACTGGTAACCTGGACTCTCTCTTCTGAGTGCCTCAGCACTAGTTGGCCAGCTTTTTCCTGATCTTGCCTGGTCCAGGTCTCCACACCACTTCTGGGACTGATCCACACTATACTGCCTCTGCTGGGACCCTCCCCTCTGCCTCCTCTCTTGTGGCAACCAAGACATAGCATTGAGAAGTCAGCTTTTTTCCTGATATTGCCTGGCCCAGGCCACCATGCCACTATCTAGACCACATCCTGGTTTCTGTTTATATGTTTTCTTTTCCTTTTAGGATGTAAGCTTTTTGAGGGCAAGGATTGTTTTACTTACTTGTGTTTGTGTCTCCAGTGCTTAGCAAAGTACCTGGTACATAGTAAGAACTGAATATATGGTTTCTTTCCCCCCCTCCCACTCCAGCCTTCCATTCTTGGGCAGCACAGGTAGACACTCTTCCTATCTCTTTCTAGCACCTTATGCATAATAATAATGATGGTGATGGTGATGATTAAAATTATCACAATAGCTAACATTCACGTTACACTTACTATGTGCCAGGCATCCTGACGACAACCCTGGGAAATATTCCCATTTTACAGATGAGAAAACTGAGACAGAGATTAAGTAACTTGCCTAGGGCCACTTAGGTAGTAAAAGTTTGAGGCTGGATTTGAACTCAGATCTTCTTGATTCCAGGTCCAGTGCTCTAGAAGAGAGAGGAATAGGTTCTGGACCTGTGATTTTACTGATATAGGGAGCTGCAAAATGAGAAAATTACTTCTACCAATACTTTGGCACCTTCTCTGCAATTTATAGTCTTAGAGAGTTTCTTAGAGAACTGAGATGTTAAGCAACTTGCCTGGGGTCACACAGCTCTAAGTGTTCCACAGTGCCTGTTTCAGCCTCTGTTATGGTCACTGGAACAAATTGTCCTCATCTATCCATTCCTCAGGGGAAGGGGAGGTGCAGTATCTCTGGGAAAAAGTAACTCAAAGCTATTGTCAGACATTAATATCCTGACATAACTCCTATTCTCACAGCTGACTGAGAATAAATAAATTAAAAGGGAATGGGGCATGACAGATATATTTTGATAAACTGTAAAGGAAATTAAACTTAATTAAACAAACATTTATTAAGTGCCTAGTATAGAGCTGGCCTTGGAATCAGAAAGACATGAGTTCTAATCCAGGCTCTGAGATATATATCTGTGTGTGTGTATACATCCATATGTATAGGTATGTATATATACATACATATGTGTGTATGTGTATGTATGTGTATATATACATATATATACACACACACACACACACACACACACACATATATATATATATATAATCAGAGCCTGGATTAGAACTCATGTCTTTCTGATTCCAAGGCCAGCTCTATACTAGGCACTTAATAAACGTTTGTTTAATTAAGTTTAATTTCTCTTACAGTTTATCAAAATATATCTGTCATGCCCCATTCCCTTTTAATTTATTTATTCTCAGTCAGCTGTGAGAATAGGAGTTATGTCAGGATATTAATGTCTGACAATAGCTTTGCGTTACTTTTCCCAGAGATACTGCACCTCCCCTTCCCCTGAGGAATGGATAGATGAGGACAATTTGTTCCAGTGACCATAACAGAGGCTGAAATAGGCACTGTGGAACACTTAGAGCTTGGTCAGATATTGAAGATACCAAGGTCATCCACTGTGTCCTTGGCCATCATCAGTTGTCTTAACTTTTGTCTTACCACTAGACCTCGGTGACTCTGGAGAAAAGAGTGATGCTGACAACATTGTACAAGTTTGCCTCACTCAAATTCAATTCATGGCCAAGTCAAGATATCATCCTGTGATGTCATTGGTCCTCTTCAAAAATGAAGGATGAGCAACAACTACATTTCAGGCACTATGCTAAATGCTAGGCTTACAATAAATAAAAAGAATGATAGGCTCTGTGCTCAAGGAACTTACAATCTAATGAGGGAAACAACATACAAAAGGAGGCAGGAAAGAGGGGAGTTGAGGTGAGACATCAGAGGGAACCTATCTTGAGGGCTTCTTGTTCCATGGAGTTGAAACTGGGAAGAGCCACTGTTGGAGATTTTAGTGAGGAATGAATGTCTAAGATAAAAATTTAAGAATTATGATAGGCTAATAGGGAGAGATAATCTGGGGAAGGTAGGTTCTTCCAATAGCCGTCAAATTATACTACATATTTTAGATATAGAAGGAACATTAGTGATCATCTAATCCAATCTCCATTTTAGAAAAAAGGAAACTGAGGACCAAAGGATGTAAGTGACCTGTTTAAGATTATACAACTGGTGGTAGAAGTAGGTGGTCACCCACTTCATGTAAATATAAGGCTGACCTGAGCTTATTTTTCTCTCTACATGAAGGAATTTGAAACTGGAATTTCATTATAGATCTTCCTGATATCCTTGTTCATGATGAAAGGAGCAAGAGAGGTGAGTTAAATAACTGGGACCAGAAATAGGAGGATCAGATGTTGATAAATAGTTAATTTTTAGAATGCAGTAATAGCTAGAAACTTGTTGATTATGTTTATGCACAATAATATAGTCATATCTCATTTGTTGGGCATTTCCAGAGAAGAAAGTTTACATGTTAAATTAAATTATTTTAACCACGTTTCATGGAAATCTCGTTAATGTTCTTTTTAAAACAGAGTGTACTGAATATAATTTGATCTCTTGATAATTTTTTTATGAACATAGTATTATATGTCAGGAAAGAATCTTAGAGATCATCTCCTTCAGCCTACTGATTTGATTTGAGGCCCATAATACAATATTTCTTATTATTAACATCAAACTTGTTGATCAAAGCAAGTGATCTGAGACAAAAGTTTGCCTGTAAAATGGCTGGCTGTGATCTAGGGTGTCAGGGTGGGTTTTGACCATGTAAGCATTGTCTTTCAGGAGCATGGTGGAAAACTGGGTTAACATGAATTCAGTGTCATGAGTCAGGAGCAAATGAGAAACATGAAATGAGCTTAAAGTTGGCACACACTTATATCTCTTAGGTCACCAGGCAGGTAATATGAAAATAATGCCAAAATTTCTAAATTAAAAAATGGCAAGAAGTCAAATTTCCTCAATCTACCAAGAGAAGTGTTAAAAAACCAACAAGCAAACAAACCCCTATGCCTGTCACCTGCCTGGAAATTGAGGTGTTTTCAAGTCCTTCTAATTGTAAATCTATAATCCTATAATTTTATCCAAAGCATAGATTTAAAATGACAATGGTTTGGAGAACCATGTTTAGACTGAGATCTTTACTAGTTTGTACAATCTTACTGAGGTGAGTTAACTCATATTCTTATTGGATACCTACTGAGATCCCTGGGAGAAGGCTCTATTTAGTTAGAATGGGGCTAGACTGGCATTGCTGCAGGAGAGATGACAGCAGCTTCAATGTTGCAATTTCTCCAATGAGGGTCATCTCACAACAATGGTCTCAGCACTGTTTTCTGTCATAGTGCTTTCTGCCAGAGTGGCAATTTACACTGAAGTCACTGCCTCGATTTGCAGAGAGAAGGAAGTCACTGGGAAACTTACCACCTCATTAACTGAACTTGTTGGGGAATCTGGTGTTGATGAAGGGGAAAGCCACCACCAGAGCCAACAGGGTAGAGACAATGAGGACCTTCCTCAACATAGTGTAGAGTGGGTGAAAGAGAATAGTCAAACAATAATAGTAAAACTAACAATGGTGATGATGATAAATAATGATGATAATAGCCAGCATGTATATAGCAATTTAAGGTCTAGAAATCCCTTTATGTATGTGGTCGATCTCTTTTTAAAAATTAAATTATTATTGTTATTATTATTATTATTATTACTTTGCAGGGAAATGAGGGTTAAGTGACTTGCCCCGGGTCACAAAGCGAGTAAGTGTCAAGTGTCTGAGGCCAGATTTGAACTCAGGTCCTCCTGAATCCAGTATGTGGTCTCTTTTGATCTTCACCACAACTCTGGGAATAGGCAGTTGGGTGGCACAGTGGATAGAACACTGGGCTTAGAGTCAGGAAGACTCATCTTCCTGAGTTCAGATGTGGCCTTAGACACAAGCTGTGCGACCCTGGGCAAGTCACTTAACCTTATTTGCCTCAGTTTCCTGACCTGTAAATTGAACTGGAGAAGGAAATGGCAAATAAACCTAGTACCTTTGCCAAGAAAACCCCAAATGAGGTTATGAAGAGATGGACCCAACAACAAAACAACCTTAGGAGGTAGGCATTATTATTGTCACCATTTTATGGGTGACGAAACAGAGAGAGAAAAAAGTTAAGGGACTTGCCCAGGGTCACACAGCTAGAAAGTATCTAAGGACATATTTGACTCCAGGCCCAGTGCCCTCTCCCTTATACTACCTAGCCACACCTAGAATGAAGATAGGTGGTTTCTTCAACTCTCTTATTTTACAGCTGAAAAATCTAAGGTTCAATGATTTGAATATGTTTATAGAGGCAGTAAGTGGCAAAAAGAGAACTCTACTCCAGATTTCCCTTCTCCATGTCCACTGTCCTCTCCATTGCACCACACTGACTTTTCTGGTCTTATCTGCTGCTCCTAATCCAGGGTGAGTGGAGAAAACCAAATAACTGGACTTTTGTGTAAAATCACTCGAGTCAAGTCTCTTACAGGTAAAGTAGATTAATTCTGTGACTGATTTTTGCTGCCCAGAGCCCTGCTTTGCTTACTCAATTTCCAGCTGTGTTCTAGATAGTTGAAGTTGCCAGATTTTTTTTTTGGGGGGGGTGATCTCGATAAATGAGATATTCCCATATAGATTGAGTTACAAGGCTCTTCATATTGTTTTCATAAACATTCCATTAAAAGCAATAAAGGATCATTTTTAGCTGGTGTAGAAGTTAAAATTAAGCCATAGCTTTCTTTCCTCCCTAATTTGTTTCACTGTGGATAACTCATTCCACACAACCCCACTGGGGAAGGCAAGAAGGGGCATGGGGTGTGAAAGTGAAACCACATGATGGGTTTCAGAGCCTCCACAACTCATACAGACATAGCACCTCAACTCTTAGCCCATATGATAGAGGCAATAAGAGTTGACAAGCTATTTATGGGAGGGTGGGCAGTGGTTGGTACAGTGAACATAGTACATGGCAGAAGGATAGTTGCGGTATGACTTACACCATTAAAACAAGGCTGTGGTCGTGGCATCTGTCCAGAGGTTGATGTGAAAACTGAAAAGTGACAACAGCATCCTGCCAAAATCTCATATTGTCCCACAAGTCTTTCACTTTATTCCAAAGGTCAGAATATACCCACACTCAGCCAAATTGACTTCAACAAATCCCCTCGGAAGAAAAAGAAAAAAAAATTTTTTGACATAATAAGTGCTGTGCTGAGGATTTTTTTTTCACAGCAAATCTTTGTAGACTAATAGACTTCCCAAGGAAAGCCTTTGTGCCAGAAGGTAACACTGACTGAAAGATTTGGTCAAGTATATGGACAATTTTTGCAGCTCGACAATTTATGTGGATGTTTTACAAAAGTGGAAATCCGCTGTGACATGTATTTGATAATAAAATCATTCCACACAAGGGCATTTGCGCATGAGAGAGGCTAGGCAAGAGAACACTTGGAGTTCATTGCAACTTGACACCAGTCACCAAGGGCTGGACCCAGCCAGGGCTTCGGTCCCTGCATCAGTCCAATCAAAGGCCTCTTGTTCCCCCCTCCCCTTCCCCCAACCTCCCCTCCCTTTTTCTTTCCTTTACTTGCATTAAGCTTCTATATCAATATAGGCTCTACACAGGAAAGAAAGCAAGCTCACAGAAAGAGTAAATAGTCAGTATTCTCAGAGCAGAAAGGGAATTACCCAACTATTAAACACAATTAACAAGTGAAAAATGGACTGAGCTGTTCCAGAGAGATTTTCAATTCTGTCAAATAAAAAAGGAACCAGACTGCAAAGTAAACCCCTATTTTATTAGTTTTGGTTAATGAGTTTTTCCATAACCAGAATTTCCCAAATTTTACTGAATCAATAAAGTCTGCATTTGGAAATCTGTTTTGTCCCCCTTACCTCTTCCCCCCTCCACACTTTTCCTCCCCTGGAGGGGAAAAATGTTGGCAATCAGGCATTTAGCAATCACCAAAATGTGACAAAGTCACTTTCTGCAAAAGTGACATGGTCCATAGATTAAAGCACTGGCCTAGATGAAAGGACTTTAGAAACCTCAGTCTTTGAATGCAACTTTCTCCAGCTGTCTGAAAGAAAGGATGATGGTATTTTCCATGTATTTGCCCTAAAAGGCTATGTTGAAGATTGTTCTACCATAGCTTTCCCCTTCAGGGTCCAACCACACCTGCAGAGCCAGTGAAGAGAGAAAATGCTCCTCCTGGCTTGTCCTGAGGGCCTTTGTTAGATTTCCTAGTTTGAATGCCTTTTGATCCCTCCCTCCCCAGGCATCATTTCTCTATTCCAATTCCATAGACTCCATCCCTTCCCCTGCCATTCATCTTATAAATTCCCACCTTTGGTTTCAATGGGGATAACTCAAGTCAATTAAATTCAAAAAATATTGGGCACCTTACTATATGCCAAGCACTATGCTAGGTACTGAGCCTATCAAAAATAAAAATGAAATAGTCTCTGTATTCAAGGAGCTCTTATTTTACTTGGAGGAAAGAGTAGGGTGTGGTAGGGAAGGGAAGGAATAACAAGGATACAAATGAGTAAATACAAAATAGATGTAAAGGGTTGACTGGTCAATGAAAGACTGGTCCTTAGAACATGACTCTCATTTGTCCTTCTAGATGGGCTTAAAGACACATTATGAGCAATATTCTCTGCCTGTGGGGAGAGAGGTACAGGGAAAGTATGACTCCCATTTGGGGAAAATTTATACCAGGTTTCTTAAGCTTGAGCCCATGTTCCCCAGAAACTTTGTATGTTTGTAAGGGGGAAGTTCACCTCTCAGTTGGGAGGAATGTTTTTGTAATTTCTGTCCTTGTAATACCTTCTCAGTAAATATTCCTTTGTAAGAAGGGAAGAAAATACATGCACAGTCATATACAGAAATACATTTTACTCAATATGGAAATAGGAGTTAAAAGGGAAAAAAAGGAGGAATTAGAGGGAGGGTAACTTAAGAGTAAAACAAAATCCAACTAAGAATGTACAAACATATTTATAACTCTTTTTGAAGTGGTAAGGAATGGGAATCTAAAGGGATGTCATTATTTGGGGAATGGCTGAACAGGTAATGGTATATAAATGTGATGAAATACTATTTTACCATAAGAAATGATGAAAGGGATGGTATCATAGAAATTTGGGAAGAACTGTGTGATTATATGTAGAGTGAAGTAAACAGAACTAGGAAAACATACACTGACAATATTACGATGACAAATAACTTTGAAAGCTTAAGGAACTTTGATCAGTATGATCAACCATGATTCTAGAGTATTAATGATGAAACTTGCCTCCAGACAGAGAAGTAAAAGACACAGAATGCAGAATGAAACATTCTTTTTGGGCATGGCTAATGGGGAAATTTGTTTTGCTTGGCTATATATGTTTGTCACAGAGATTTTTGTTCTTTCTTTCTCAATGGGGTTGGGGAAAGAGGGTAGAGTAGGCTGAGAGGCAGACAAGACAGATTTTTGCCTATTAAAAATGTCCCTTTGTAAAAGCTATTTTACATCAATTAGTTGAATGATATTGAGGGAGCACATCAGATGGGAGCTTATAACCTAGAGTATCACCTTAGGGTTGCCCCTAGAATTATGAGGGGAAAAGTAATCATTTGCTCTCTGGTACCTGTATGAGTTGGTGTTGGGAAAGTAGTGGGGGAGATAACTAACAATATGAGGAATCAAGAAAGACTGTCTATTTAGGAGATATTACTTGAGATAGAGTTTTCAAGTGTCAGAGGTGAAGAAAGAAACCTGGAGATGGAATGATGGCATGAGTAGTTTATGTCAGTAAAATAACTCAAACCAGAAATGGAATGGGGAATTAAATCCTCATAGTTTAATTCATTTTTGCAACACAAAGACAACTAAATACACCTTAATTGTGTTTATAGATAAAAATATAGTTATATCCAATTTGTTTGGCATTTTTGGACACAATATGTTTTAAACCATGCATGTTAGAGTAGATCTATATTTTTAATTTAATTTAACAAATAGACCAGTTTTTGAATCTTTGAGGGAAAAACATTTTAAGTTAGTATATAGAAAGATAGGTTGAAGCAAGATTGTGAATAACTTCAAATGCCCAAAAGGGCCATTTGTATTTTTTCTAGAGGCAATAGGGAGTCACTACAGCTTCTTGAGAAGGGGAGTAAAGTGGTTAGAAGTGGTTTGGGGGAATATCAATTTGGCAGTAATGTGAAGGATATATTAGAGAGGGGAGAGAATATAGACAGGGAAATCAATTAGGAGGTTTGTAATAGGCAATGGGTGAGAAAGAATTGTGTTAGCATAATATCATGTGAATGGAAAGAAGAGAATAGATGCAAGATATATGGTAAAAAAAAAAAAAGATATGTGGTAGAGGTAGGATGAATAGAATTTACCTGATTGGATGTGGAGAATGAGTTAGAGTGAAAAGATAAGAGTGTCCAAGATTACAAGTCCAGGTGACCACAAGGATAGTAGTCCCCTTTCACAAAAATGAGAAAGTCTTTCCATCGGTCAGACAGTCAACAATAATAGCTAGCTAAATGTTAGTTATTACATAGTGCTTAAAATCTTGCAAAGCACTTCACAAATGATATCTCATTTAATCTTTACATCAATTTTATTAGTATTTTCACTTTACGGATGAGAAAACTGAAAGTAGACAGAGGTTAAGTGACTTGCCCAGGGTCATATAGCTAGTAAGTATCTGAGACAGGGTTTGAACTCAGGTCTTTCTGATTTGAGGTCCAACATTCTATTTACTATGCTATGTAGTTAGTTATTAAGTGTTTACTGTGTGACAAGCACTTTACTAAGTGCTGGGCATACAAAGAAAGGCAAAACATTCCTGTACTCAAGGAACTCACATTATAATGAAGGAGATTTGTTCATTCACATAGCCCCAACCCTAGTTCAGGGCCTCATTGCCTCTTTACTGGATCCTCTCATCAACAGCCTTCTAATTAGTCTCAATGACTTAAGTCTTGTCCAACTCCAAATCCATCCTCTACTCATCTTACAAAATTTTTTCCCTAAAGCCCATGGTTTCTGCCCACAAGAAACTCCCATTCAAATGGGGGTAAAACATGTATAAAACTGTATGTTTGGGATATATATGGTGTAAATGGAAGGTAATTTTGGAAGGAAGGCGCCATCCATGGGAGGGATAAGAAATTCATTTTGCAAGAAGTGGGAACTGAGGGAAGAACTGGAGAAAGGCAAGGGAGCTGGAAGGCAGAGGCATCATGGTGAGGGAGTGAGGTGGACAGAGCATTTCAGGCATGGAGACAACCAGTGCCGAGACATGGCATCAAGAGATTGAATATCATGTAGCTGAATCATAGAATGGGTGGAGGGAAGCAAGTATATGAAAACTGAAAGGGTAGCAAGATGCCATGTTATAAAGCTTTAAATGACAGAGGACTTATATTTGATCCTGGAATTATTAGGGAGCCACTGGGGTTTACTGAGTAAGCAGTTGACATGGTCAGATCAACACTTTAGAACGTTAACTTGGTAGCTGAGTGGAGGATAGAGATGGAGTGAGGAGAGACTTGAGGCAGGAAGACCAGTTAGAAAACCATTGTAGTAGTCAGGAAAGAGGTAATGAGGGCCTGAACCTGGGTGGTTACTATGAGAGGGGAGAGAAGGATTCATATATCCTAGATGTGAAATTAGAAACAAGATTTGTCAGTGGCTTAGATATGTGGATTGATGGGGAGTGGGTGAGGAAATGATAACACCAAACTTGCAATTTAGGGGATGGTGGTGCAGCACAAGGACGGTTCAGAAGAGGTGAGTGTTTTGTTTTGTTTCTTTTTCCCTGGGGTGGGGAGGAGAGGGTTGGAGATGGAGAGGGTAGTAGGGGGTAGAAACTATGAATTTTCTTTTGGACATGTTGAGTTTTTGATGCTTTTGGGATCAAAAGCTAGATGGAGGTTCCTAGTAGGTGAGGCCCGGGAGAAAGGTTATATAAATCTGGGAGTAATCTACATAGAGATAAAAATTAAACTGATAGGATTTGATGATATTAGCAAGAAAGTGAAGAGAGAAGAATGAAGAGGTAGTCCGGGGCTACCTCCTCACATATGAAATAGATAGGATATGGATCATCATCATGGATAATGATACAGCAAAGGTAACTAAGAAGGGACAATCAAAGAGGATATTAGAGCATAAAGTTATCTGGTATCCCTTCTGAAGAAAACAAAAGATAACCAAATAAAGACATCATGCTATTCATCCCATTGATTCTGGGATAACAGAGTCCTCTTTATTTCTGAAGTTATTTTTATTAGTTCTATGAGTTTCATAGAGATCCGCTGCTTAAGTATGGTCCAACCCCTACCACATCAGCATTTGTTTCTGAAAGAAACAGAGATTTGATGTAGGAAGATTTCAACTCGTTAAGAGGACTCATAGATGGCGTGGATGACTTCTTTGCACACTATGAGTCATAGGAGTTGGGTCTAGGAAGAGCCTTCTACAAGCACTGGGAGGATGAGGGCACAGTCTGATTCTACTTCCAAGCCACATAAACCTGTGGATTACTTCCTTCTAAATAGCCATGTCAGCTTGTCCAGAAAATCAGACTCACCTTATGCTATAAAACAACATTTTTTCAAGCAGCAATCCACAATCCTCGACCCATCCTTGACTTCACTGCCACTGGCTCCCTTACCCAGGTGACCATGTCATTCTAGCACCTGTGGGTTTGGCAGTGGAAACTGTTGTGTCCTGCACTGGGCTTAGACCTCAGGGCTCAGAGGTTTGGCTGAAGCATTTAGTTTCCAGCCCAGCCAGAAGACTTTCAGTTCCACCCTGTAGCTTTGGCACCAAGCCAGAGTGGGCAAAGGAGTGTTAGATGTACATGAGGCACAGAAGTAGCCCCTATCCCATTCTCTCCCCACACCCCTTGACTGATTGCCCTCGAGTCCTGGTCAATGTAACTTGTTGAGAGCTTTGTGGTCACCCCCTGCCTCCTTCAAGCCATCCTCTGGAGGTGTGTTCCAGATGATACTTACAATCATCAGAGAGCCCTATACTAGGGCCTTGTTTTCTTTAAAAGGTTAGTTCCAAATCTTATAACCTAACACATAGTCATGTAAGCTGTATGAAAATAGCCTTTACTTTCAGATTCTTCCATAAACCTCTCCCACTGCCTGGTCTTTTTAAGTTGGCCAGAGAAAACAAGATTAGGAAAAAAGTCTTTCATACCCTAGAAAAGGAAACATCAGTTCTGTGTAATGGGATATTAACCCTTTATAGGTTTATTTACCTTGCCCTTTTTTCTACAAATAATGATATCTCCCAACCCCCATCTTGTTGTATCTAACCTACACTTTTTTTTTTCTCTTTGAAATACTTCCAGATCCAAACAATGGTAAATTTATGCGTGTATTGTAGCTCTTTTTATTATTAGGCTTATCAATTGGCTTTCTATCCTTTTGAGGTTTTCTTCCCCAAAACACATCACATAGCACTCTAGTATAATATAAAATATATTTTAATCAACATGTAAAGAAAAATTTTAAGGAAGTGGTTATATAGATATAGATAGATATATTAATATCTAGAAAGACAGACTAGAAATGTAGTTGAGAAGTGTGACTTCCCAAACATAACATTTGGCATCACACACACACACACACACACACACACACACACACACACACACACACCTGTACCTACTTTGAAATATGAGTCAAAAAACCAAACACATAAAAAAATACAACCCCCTCCCCCTGAAATTTTTATTGACTGGACAATCCTTTAAATGACATAAGGCACTAAATGATAGTACCGAACAATTTCTCTAGCTATCTAGAGCTGAAATGGGTGAATTGATAACAGAAACATCTATTAATGCTATCCTTGTGAACATTCCTAATGATTTTGATTAAAGTCTCCATCAGTCATCATGACCAAGGGTCACATTAAAATTCAGGTTTATGAAGCAGATCCTTGGTCTGATTTTGGCATGGAGTTCCTAGCATATTCTTGGCTTTAAAGCTCTCAGTTCTAGGCCATAACTTTTCAAATTGATACCCTACCCTTGGCGGACATTATATTATCTCATTTGATCTTCACAAATTGACATCTTACCCTCGGTGGACATTTTCTTCTTGGTGTTCTCATACTTTAGTCTTAAAACTTATGTGTTTACATGTACCTGCATTTATATGTAAGCATAAATATACACACATGCCTTTATATGTATACATTTATGTAATCCTGTGTGTACATATACATGTATGTATTTATCAGAACTAGGAAAGCATGGTTTCTCCCACATTTAGCCTATAACTATAAATGTCCAGATGTTTCTACGTGTGGGGGTTGCCTGATGACTCTTAATGCTTCTGAACCTCAAGATGGCTGAATTCATAAACCTGATCAATGTGTCATTTAACATGTATCTAATTCTGAATAAGCCAATGAGGTACATTCCTCCTAAGCAGAGCTAGTCTGGTGACATTTGGCCTGGCCTGGTGCCAGTAGAAACTACTGTTACCAGGGAACCTCGAACTCCCGCATTACAGTTCTCTTCTACCAGGCCTGGTGAAGGGGTGGAATAGTCAACGGCTGAGCTAAATGTGCACACCTGGAGATTTAGTGAGATGGAATAGCACCTTTTACTTTGCAACACAGTCATTTGAGACTGAGGATGACTGTGAATTCTTTCCTTTTTGACTCAGTTAAAAAACAACAACAACAAACCAAATGCTTCTCCCCGCCCCCCACCTCAGTCCTCTTGCCTGAGCTGAATTTTCCTCCTCTCATGTGTAAAGAGAATTAAGGAGATAAAGTGGAAATTTTACTCAATATTTCAAACTTACATGAACTATTTTCTTTTGTCACTTTATTTCCCTAATGTATTCATTTGTGGTTACTCACCTTTTCCTCAGAGATCTCCAGGGAACCCCAAATCTGGCTATCTTATGATCTGGAACATGAACCCAATACAGCCCCAGTAAATTACATCTCAAGTGTTTACTGGCAAATTAGCCCCTCTTGGGCATGAGAGAATGTTTCAGGCTTGAAGTGCCCACATTTTCGACAGTTATTCATATACCAAACATCCCATAATCCTGATGAGGATGTGATGGACTACAGTGGTCTGGGAAGAGGGAAGTTTTGTCTGTTCACTGAGTCTAACAATGCTGAAATGTTTTTTCCCTGTCCATTCACTTAAACAATGTGCCCTTCTGTACCTCATAAGCACTTAATTTATTCCAACTCTTTGGCCTGACCTGTAATCCCCCTCTCCTTACCCATCTGACCCATCTGTGTTTCATTTCCCACTCATCGGCATCCAAAGAGCTAGGCCCAGGCCCTGTTTGGAACCATTAGACAAAGATTGGCACTGTTCCCTCTTCCTGCACCGCATCCTCTGCTGAAAAAAATGGCCATCAGATCAGAGAACAGAGCCTGCTTTGTCCCCAGCAACCAAGATCTGGAAGTACTTTCAATCATTTGCACTCTATACCCACTCAAACGCATTAATGTGATCAACGTTGGGCCTGTTGTGGGCATTTTTTTTCCAGCAAATAGCTTGCTAACATTCCAGGCATGTACTTCCCTGAAAACAAGACTGAGACACAGGGCCCTGAATATTCAATTGGAAAATCACCAAGAGCCAGAGCTGAGCTTGGCACGGCTGGTGTTGATTCTTAATAAGTGACTTCCTAAAGCTGAGGCATGGGGCTTACAGCTTCAATGACTTGTTTGAAAAATATTTTGTAGGTGCCTCATACCACTTTATTTCCTGTGGTATGCGTCATATTGTGAGCTATTCTGAGCCAGCCTGGTTAAGCACACTAACATTTTTTTCCCCTAGATTGTGGTGTTTAACTAAAAATGTGCTTATACAAGATGAGCTCATAGCTCTGAGTGCTGATGTAGTTTTAACTGCTTGGGTACCAAAAGCCATGGGTTGCAAATGTGCTGAAATGGGGGAAACATATCTCACACTGTCTAAAGTGATTCCATTGGCAGCCAAGGTGGCAGGTAGCTCTTTGTGGGGGTGAGGCTGGGGGGTGGGAAAGTTTCAGGATTTCAGCACAATAAATACCTTTCACTTTCATTAAAAGGACTGACTGTTCCTAGCATACTAAAGTCAAGGTACAGAAGACATCTGGAACACTTGAATAAAATTAACGCTTCTCAATGCTTGAGGTAAGGAATGCAACCCATCAAGGAACAAAACTGATTGCAATCATGACAGTTTCAAAAAATGGATGAGTTCTTCTGAGACTAAAGTAACTTGGTTAGAGATAATAAATTGTTATGATTTTCAAAAGAACTAAGGCAGATGACATTCTCCAATAAGTAGTGGATATAATCAGGAAGGCCTATTCTTGGAAGGTTTAATTCAAGTACCACCTTCTTCAAATGACATTCTCAGATCCTCCCAGTTGTTAGTGGTCCCACCCCACCTTCAGCCAAAATCACCTTGTATGTATTATGCATCCTGGAAGAGGAAGCAAACATTTATTACTCAAGAAGTCAGTCAATAAACATTTATGACACACCTACTATGAACCAGACACTGTGCCAAGGACTGGAGGCTAAGTACTTCCTATGTACCAAGTACTTTACAAATATTATCTCATTAGATCTTCACAACAACACTGAGTTAAGTGCTATTATTATCCTTGTTTTTACAGATGAGGAAACTGGGACTAACAGAGGTTAATTGACTTGCCCAGCATTACATAGTGTCTCAGTCCAGATTTGAACTTAAGTCTTTTTGACTCTAGGCTCAGAGCTCTATCCACTGTGATATCTAGATGTCTCTCTCTCTCTATTTTTATTTACTTATCTGTGCATATGTTATTCCCCCATCCTCACAGAATATAAGCTCTATTAGGGAAAGTGTTACTTTGTTATTATTTTTATATATCCTAAATTAATAGTATCTAGTACTATATTAGGTGCTTAATAAAACCTTGTTTGAACTGAACTAATTACACTCCTGACACTTGCTATGATAATAGAGCAAATCATTTCAGTTTTCTTCATCTCTATTTCCCCATGTGGAAAATAGGGATTTTCATACCTGTAGCACCTGCCTCACAAATTTGTTGTAAGGTATAAGCTTTTGCTTATGTATGTGTCTTACTCTGCAAACTTTAAAACTAGGAAGCAAAGTGCATAGAACATTGGACTTGGAGTCAGGAAAACATGAATTTGAATCCAGCCTCAGATAAAGTTTAAAGAACTAGGTAAATGCCAGCTTTTATTATTATTAGCAACCAGAACAATAACAATAAAGAATTCTGGCTATATCATCATTATCTAATTCTCATGTGTGTTTTTTTTTTTTTATGAAGTTCAGAGAGAAACAATTTTGAGGACAATTCACTCTCCTGCTATTTAGTCTTTATATCTAATGTTCCATGGACTATTGTTTAAGTAGATAAAACAATGTATTTTTATAATTTAATAAGAATTTTCCCATGTGAGCTTATATACTGTAGACCCACTGAAGGTATCTCTAGGACGATGCTGGTAGTACTCTGACTACAAGGATAACATGCAGTAACTCCTATTTCCACATGTTTTCAATTTCATCTTCTAGATCTGTATAGTTTGAATGTTTTCCATTTCATGGAGTATGGCAATTAAATATATTCTGTATTTAAAATGTCATTCTTAAATTTTTTATGGAAAAAAATGTTATTTCCAAGAGGTTGTGGGCAACAGTTTGATCTGTAATGTGATACTCTCTAGTTCTAGCACAGTTCATTTGCTTATTTCTCTGGGTTATTTGGTAGGGATGTATTTATAGTGTTTGAAGGTATCATCATTGCATTTATAGAAGATAGCAAACTTCTAGTTTATGATTCTAGTTGAGTGATCAAATCTTTTTGTAACTAGAAGGGACATATTGTACAATTTCTATCACTTTATCAGATAATATATATTGATCAATAAATCTAGGATCCTTCAGAAAAGTCATGTACTTTCTGGGGTCAGTGACCTGATTTTGAATCGCTATCAACCCTGCTCCCCTTCCTAGCAATAACTCTACCGGATTTGTAGATAACAGCCATTTTTTAGATGCTTGTCAATATATAGATCATTGAGTTTAAGTGGGCCGTTAGCTTGGTACCTTTTGATTCTATTCCCCATTGGCTTCATCCACAGATAAGTAATTTTGAGTTATGTTCAACAAATACTGTAGCATGTACTTCTGATCAGCCTTTATTATTGCTTTGTAGAATGAGGTATGTTTGACATAAAAATATTTCTGTACATCTACTACTACTACCACCACCACCACCATCACCACCACTACTATTACTACTACTACTACTACTACTACTACTACTGAAAGCCATTATGTTGTAACAATAATAGTTGGCATTTATCTAGTTCTTTAAGGTATATATATATATATATATATATATATATATATATATATGTTAAAAAGTCCTTTATGTATGTTGTCTCATTTTATCCTCAAAACCCTGTGAAGTAGGTGCTACTATTACCCCTATTTTGCAGATGAAGAAACAGAGGCTGAGAGAGGTTATATGACTTGCCCCAGCAGCTGGGAAATGTTTAGGCTAGATTTTGAACTCATGTCTTCCTGACTCTATCCATTATATTACCTATATGTCCAGTGGATAGAGGACTGTCTGGAGGTAGAAGACCTGACTTTTGTCTTTGAAATGAAATAGTTAAATGGCTTTAGACAAATCACTTAACCTCTTCTTGCTCCAACTAACTCTCTAAGACAACTTTCCCACATATATATGAATTGATGATCTGACTTGGTAGAGAGAATTTCTAACCCAAGGTTGCTATACTTATAACATCATAGGTCCAACCTCCAAATAACAGGAAAATATTTCCATATTGATATAAGGGTTTTTTGTAGCTTGGTGTAGTGGAAAGAGCACTGAATAGGAAGTTAGTAAGATCTAAATCCAAATTCTGCCTCAGATAATTACCCATGTGATTTTAGGCAAATTAATTTTTAAATTTAAATTAAATATTTTTAAAATTGAGGTTCCTCTCTTAAAAAAATAACAACAATGGTAGTAACACATACTTTACAGGGTTAGGGTGAGGAACAAATGGTACAAGGCATATTATGAAATTTGGTGTTATGTATATTATTATTATTATTATTATTAATTATACAGCGTTGACTTGTTTGGAAGGCATATGTTTAGCACAGTAACCCAGCTGTTCATTGGTTTTGCAATATGCAAAGCACCATAGCAGAAAGTGAATATGAGGTCTACAAAATGAGGAGTTTGGCCTAAATTATTTCTAAAGTCCTTGTCAGCTCCAGTCTTTTGTAATCTGTAGATACTCAAGGAATATCACATATTTTGTCTTCCCTTCCTTTCCTCTGGTGACCCCTTTGTAGATAGTGTCTAGCACAGGCCATGCATCCAGTGTGTATTACGTAGCTATTAAGTGATGAGACAATGTGTATGCCATGGTAGGGTAATTTATGTTTCTACAATGGAATCTTTGATAATCAAGAAGAGAGGGATTGATATTTTGGGTGCTGCCTGTGCTGTGTCTGTTTCTTGGGTCAAATAATTTTCCATGGTGCCATGAAAGGATTGCTCTATCTGTGGCTTTGGGATCCCACCCTGAATGGGGTTACCCTCTGGGGAGAAACATGAAGATTGATTTATAGAGACAGAGAAACTGGGCAGGAACTCACAAACCATCTAAACCAAACTTGATGTGAACCATGCATCCCCCTTCTAATATCTCCAACATGTGGTCATCTAGCCTTGTAGACTTTGAGAGAGAGAGAGAGAGAGAGAGAGAGAGAGAGAGAGAGAGAGAGAGAGAGAGAGAGAGCACACTCTACTGGGACATCCCAGCCTACTTTCAGATAACTGAGTGTTACTAATTTTTCCCTTATATTGAGTCAAATCTGCTTCTCAGACCTTTGACCTGGCCTATGAACTTGAATAAAGATGAATCTGTTCTGTATTGGTAGGATCATACATTTAGGGACTAGAAGGGAGCTCAGTGTGTACCTTTGTAACAATTCCAAAAATCCAGCTTCATTGTTGAGAAATTTTGCAAATGCTAAAGGGCTATCTGTGTAGAACTAGTATGATGTAGGGGATGGGGTGCCAGAGTTGGATTCAGAAAGACCTGGATTCAAAAATCCTCCTTAGGTAACTTATAACATGTGTGACTGAGCAAATCCCTTTGTATCCCCAGCACTTAGTGATGTACCTGACACATAATAGGTGCTTAATATAGCATTATAGCTTAATATAACATTTGCTTACTGGCTCACAGATAGCTTCTCTGCACCTCAGTTTCCCCATCTGCAAAATGAGGAAGTTGAACTCAATGGCCTCTAACTTCACATCCATGATGCTAAGATACTGTGTTTAAATTGGGATTGGCTGGGGTGTTCTACTGTAGCTCCTTGTACCATACCTCCACCAATTACCTCAGTCACACATACTTTTATATACATATAAATGCATGTATATGTATACATACATACATATGTATATATATACACATACATATACATGTTACCTATACTGATAATTTATACACTCCTTGAGGACAAATGACTGCTTCACTTTTGTCTTTATGTCGCAGTCCCTGGAACAGGATTTGGCATATATAAATGCTGGTTGGTTGTTTGTTTGATTCAAGTTGGAGAGAGGACCAAGATTACAAGAAAGGAGCAGGGAATGATGGGGAGTAGATACAGTCATCCTTATGGCCATTGTTATGAAAAGACAAAGGAAGGGAGGGAGGGAGGAAGGAGGGGAGAGACAGACAGACAGAGAGAGAGGGACAGACAGACAGACAGAGACAGAGAGAGAAAAGAGACAGAGAGACAGAGAGATTGAAATTTGTCTACAGTCACAGGTAGTAAGTAGCTGAGCTGAGATTTGAACCTGAGACCTCTGACTCCAAGTCCAGTACTATTTCTACTTCACCACACTGTTTCAGGGACACATAAATAGCAAGGGAAAGCCATTACTATCCTCCAGTAAGTTAGTGATATGTGCTTTTGCTAGAGGGGACTGTTTGGGTTCCTAGTTGTATACATTGACACAATAATTTGCTTAGTGACCATGTATTTAATATATCTGCCAATCTGGATTATTTACTCCATCAGAGAAATGTGTGAATGAGGAAGATTTTGCCATAATGCATTAAAACAATATTTCTCTGACACTGTTTTCATTGGTTACAGTTTTTACAGATGCTGCAAAGTTATTAATTCTTACTCCCAATAAAAACCTAGCCAGTTAATACAGTTAGGTAGGTAGCTTATACTCCAAAACTGCCTTTGGTTTATGTTTTCTAACTGAGGTCTTGGAAGAGGGTTTCTTTGAATTAAATAAATAAGAGCCCCTCATTAAGTTCAAGCTGGTCTAGTTTCCAATGTCCATAGCCTCAAAATTATAATGTTTGGGGTCTATCCCATGGAGATATGGGACTAAACTCATCCAAATTTGACCATATTTAGAAATAAGTAGATTTCATTTTTCCTGTGGGCTAAACGAATATCTGAGGAGCAACTCATTTCATGTTAATGGAAGGGCAACGTCAGGTAAAGAAAATGAATTTTTCTCATGAACGTGGGTGAAGTTGGCACTGAGTGCAGTTCAGTTTAATTCTGGCTTTCTGTACTCTCATTAAAAGCCAAACTTCTGAACTTGAAACCTCTGTATTATTATTCTTCAGTATATTTATGGCAAATTACCTTTCATTTCATACATTAAAAGGAGGTGGATTAAGAGGAGGTAGGTGAGAGGGAGAAGAAAGAGAGAGAGGAAGAAGAGGGGAAGGGAGAGAGAGAAAGAAAGGCTGATAGAGTTAGAGAGACAAAGAAACAGACAGATTAGACACAAAAAGAAAGACAGAGGAAGAAGAGAGATGAGAAAAGAAAGAGAGGTAGGGAAGGAGAAAAAGAGAAGGAGTTGAGAGACAGATGGACATATAGACAGAGACAGAAATAGATAAAGAGGAGGGAGAGGGGAAAGATGAAGGAGAAGAGATAGAGGGAAGGGGAAAAAGGAGAGGGAGAGGGAGAGGGAGAGGGAGAGGGAGAGGGAGAGAGAGAGAGAGAGAGAGAGAGAGAGAGAGAGAGAGAGAGAGAGAGAGAGAGAGAGAGAGAGAGAGCGCCTTTCTCCTTTTGCAAAGAAATGGGAAGGGAATATGTGTAATAAAATGTCAGAAGACCCAAACTGCACTATCCATCACAGCGTTTCTGAGTAAATTTGGAAATAGTGGCTAGAGCAGGGCCGAAGTTCTAAACTGATGACGTTTAGGCTGATTTGAGTTTTCCCTTACCAGGCTCCCTAACAGAGCTTTAATGTTTCCCATGGACATAAATTCACTGTGGTTCTCAAGTGAAGACTATGTTTGAGAGAACTGAATAGAAAGCTTGGACTTACTCTCAAGATTACACTTACCCCATCAAGTAAAGTTCCATGTAACTTTCCTTCTCAGGGCTGCACACACAAAATTTCAGGAAACAGCAGGGCTTAATTAGGACTCTGGTTTATAGTTTCACCTGAAAAAATACATTAAAAAAAATCATATATGTTTGGCTGTCGAGATTTTCTAGTCAATAAATTCTTGCTAATTAATCACATTAACGGTGCTCCTTAAAAGTTGAAACAGAATCAGAAAACAAACCAAATTCCCCATAAATATCAAACATAAAGGCCTATTCACTGATGCACTTTCTGTTTCTAAAAAGAATTTTACAAGTGTGTTTTTTTTCCCCTCTCTGACAGCACACACATACACACATGAGTACGCACAGAAACAGAGTCCGCCACTATCTATGGGCTATGTTAAACTGTTCATAGAGAAATACAATTCCAGGGACAAATTATTAATGTGGCAGAATGATGTAATTATATGCTAGTACTTTACTGAGGAATGCTTGTGAGTGTGGCTCTTTGGGGAGACTGGATCAGAAAGAGCAGAATGACTAGCAACAACATCTAGTCTCACAGTCAAGAAGGAAGAAAGAAAGAAGGAAAGATAGGAAGGAAGGAAGGAAGAAAAGGAAAGAAGGAAGAAAGAGAGAGGAAAGAAGGGAAGAAAAAGGAAAGAATGGAAGAAAGAAGGGAAGGAAAGAAAAAGAAGGAATAGAAGGAAGAAGGTAGGAAAGAAAGTAAGAATCAATGAAAGGAAAAGAAGGAAGGAAGAAAAAAGGAAGGAAGGAAGGGAGGAAGGGAGGGAGGGAGGAAGGAAGGAAGGAAAGAAGGAAGGAAGGAAAACACATGGAGGAGATAGGTAGGAGACATTAAAAGTAGAGGCTGTAACAAAGAAAGAGTATTATTCCTGCCCATCGACAGGAAAGCATAGAGCTGGAAATGACATCAAAGATCACCTAGTTCCCCATTTTGTAGATGGAAAAATAGAGGCACAAAGAAGTTAAATTGATTTAGAAATGGTCAAACAGGTAATAAATAAATGGTAGAGCTAGGAGTCAAACCTGGGTTCTCTGACTCCAGATCCAGCAGTCTCTCCATTATCCAGTATGGTCTTTTTGGGGGGGGGGTCAATGAGGGTTAAGTGACTTGCCATGGTCACACAGCTAGTAAGTGTCAAGTGTCTGGGGCTAGATTTGAACTCAGGTCCTCCTGAATTCAGGACCAGTGCTTTGTCCACTACGCCACCTAGCTGCCCCCTATCCAGTACAGTCTTTTATTTCCCACTCCTGAATTATTTAAAAGGAGTGGAAGTTTTCCTAATACAAATTGGATCTCTGGATCTGTTATTTTGTGCTCTAGTTCTACATGGCCCAGTCAGCCCAAATGCAGGCTTGTTAAACTACCCCTGAAACATAAACAAATAGATCCTGGAAACCCACCTCAATTGGGGCTAAAGTCACAAAGAATAGAGCTACTGTTCATCATTTAAGAAAAATAACCTTTTGGACATTGAAACCCTAAGCCTCCAAAATGTCATTTGTGGGTGTTTCAAGATGCTTTTTTTTGAGCCTGAGTTTGTTGCAATGAACAATCTCATTGGTTCTCACTCTTCAAAATGAATTAATCCTCCCATAGTGGTCTTTCTGGGTCCTTGATCTTGGGTGGAAAAATGATCAACTCCTTTCCTCCCCCATAGTTTACACATCTCAGGCCAGTGAAATGGAGAAATTGGAAGTTTTGAAACAGGAGGTAAGTGGACTTTTCCATTTGACGCAGTTTGTGTCAGCCCTTTTAAATGCCATCTCAAATGAGATACTATTTGTAAAGTGCCTGGCACATAGTGGGTGCTTGATAAATGTTTGCTCCCCTTTGTTCTCCTTTACCATTTATCATTTGACATAGACCACACTGGGGTTATGTAGATAGAGGTTTATGGGTCTGTAAGTATTTCTATTGTAAACCCCTTTTCTGAGGAGGTTTATAACTTCACTGTAAACATATGATCTTGACAGAAATTTGGCATTTTAGAGGCTCAAAGCACAAACATTTTTTTAGTATAGATATTAATTGATTTTAAAACAAAAGAAAAATGTTTTTTTGAACATTTGCCTTTAGATATGTACAAAAATAATGGGATTTTCTTCATCATAGGCAAGGCTGAAAATTTCCTTTTGGTTTTTCCATTAGCATCTTCCCTTTCTTTATGTCTTTTTTTTAAACAGGCTCCAAACTACCTGCTAGTGTAAGGAGACCACTGAGTCACATTCCTAAAACCTAAAAATATTGCTTTTTAAGTAGTTAAAAAGAAATCCTGTGAAATGGTAAAATGATTCCCAGATTTTTGATATATCCCAGACAGATAACTCCTGGGGGAAAACCAGGAAGGAAAAGCAAGCTTATTCCAAAAATGGACACCTTATATAAGCAAACAACATCCAGTGAATCAAAGCCCCCAAAGAGAAGGCACCTCAGTCCCAATGATTGTGTAACTTTCTTCCATCCCTTCCAGGTCATGCCCCCCCCCCCGGGAACATAGCTTCAGCTATACACATTTCTTTGTAAAATCCCCCTCTCCCCTATGCCCTCTGCTCCACAGTACCCAGACTTTAGCTGTTTCCAGTACAAAAGTGTCCCTACTACTGGGTGTGGATATTTCTGTTATAAAGTGCGCACAGATAAGTAATTACAAGTATAGTCTTGTTACTCACTTAAACTTGACAGGAGTTCAGGTATTTAAATCATCTCCGGTTCCACTTCCTAGTTCACACTTAGTCCTCACCATCCTACCTGCCCCATCTCTCCACCCAGTTCAGTTCTCTTGGTTATTGAGGAAATAAACTCCTTTATATCACCTTTTAGTTTCTTGGGGGTGGGGGGATGGATCTCCCTGAAGCTTCCTAAAACCCAAATCATTGATTTTCCTGGACTCTTCTCTCAACAAGACTCTCTTGCTCTTGCCAATAGCTCAGGACATAAGATCCTGAATATCCCACTGGGAGCATCAATTCAACATGTTCAAAAGCAGGTTTGCTACTTTCCTCCAAAAATCTTCTCCTGCTTTTGGCTTCACAATTTCTGGCACTGGCTCCAGTATCCCACGTTCAGAACACTGGGGCTATCCTTGAGCCTACCTCTCATTCATCTCATATATTCAATCGTTTAGTTGTTGGTTCAATTTCCACAGCATTTCTTGCCCACATTCTTTCATGGTAGCTATGTTTATTAACTAACATGTCAGTATAGTCCATATTATCACTCCTCTGACTTTAGCAATATCTTTCTGCCTTATTCAATTCATTATTCATACCACTCCCAGATTTACCCCCCTTGTATTTTTGGCATGAGGCAATGAGGATTAAGTGACTTGCCCAGGGTCACACAGCTAGCAAGTGTCAAGTGTCTGAGGCCAGATCTGAACTCAGTTCCTTTGAATCCAGGGCCAGTACTTTATCCATTGAGCCACCTAGCTGCTCCCTACTTTTTCTTTTCTTTTCTTTTCTTTCTTTCTTTCTTTCTTTCTTTCTTTCTTTCTTTCTTTCTTTCTTTCTTTCTTTCTTTCTTTCTTTCTTTCTTTCTTTCTTTCTTTCCTTCCTTCCTTCCTTCCTTCCTTCCTTCCTTCCTTCCTTCCTTCCTTCCTTCCTTCCTTCCTTCCTTCCTTCCTTCTTTCTTTCTTTCTTTCTTTCTTTCTTTCTTTCTTTCTTTCTTTCTTTTTTATTTTTTTAAATAAATCTGGTCACTCCCCTGTGCAAAAAACTTAAATGGCTCCCTATTAACTTTCAAGTAAACTTCAAACTCTTTAACCTGGTATTGATGGCCCTCCATAGTTTAACTACCTTTCCATTTTATCTCATAGTACTTCCTTCCATATACTCTTTTTTTAAATTTTTTTTTGTTGAGGTAATTGGGGCTAAGTGACTTGCCCAGGGTCACACAGCTAGTAAGTGTCAAGTGTCTGAGGCCAGATTTGAACTTAGGTCCTCCTGACTCCAGGGCCAGTTGCTCTATCCACTGTGCCACCTAGCTGCCCCCACATACTCTTAATACTTCAACCAGAATAGATTAATTTGCTGTAACCCACACCCACTTGATACTTTCTTAGTTTCATGCCTTGCTTTTGCTTTTACTGCATCTAATATCAGGAATACTTTACCCACTTCCATTTTTGATTGTTTAATCATTTTTTCAAAGACTAACTCAATGGCCATCTCCTTTCATTATCCCTCCCTTCCCCAACCACTGTTTGTAATCACCTTTCCTCCTTTAGAGGAAATCTTTTTATGTGCATGTCTCTTATGGATGTGTTTAGGATGGATTATTTTGTAATATAGGTATTTTTGTGCATGTGAATATTTATTCCTCCTGAACTGTAGGTCAGTAACCATGTCTTAGCCTATCTTGTAACTCCTTCAAGGACCTAATACAGTTCTCTCACAGTTCTTGCAAAAAACAAAACAAAACAAAACAAAAAAACTTTTGGGGGACAGCTATGTGGCACAGTGGATAAAGCACTGGCCCAGGATTCAGGAGGACCTGAGTTCAAATCCAATCTCAGACACTTGACACTTACTAGCTGTGTGACCCTGGGCAAGTCACTTAACCCTCATTGCCCCGCAAAACAGAACAAAACAAACAAAAAACTTTTGCTGATTTAAACTTAATTTAAACTCTCTCTGAACATTTTAATGTCTGCTCTCCATAAGTCCCTAGTTTCTTCATAGCAACTCCCCACTCCAGTAATTCCACTTGATTGCCACGAATTTCCTTTCCACATTTCCTGGTCTAATTTCCTTAGCACAAACTTTAGAATAAACTTCAGTACCTAAAAAAATTCAGCCCTAGCCAGTCTGGGACTCTGGGATTTGGGGGAAAGTAGATTTCTCCACCATTTGTTTAATAAATTTTCTAAGAGAGGAATAAAGTAGATAACTGTATCCAATAGTACAATTCTTTGGAGGGGGAGTTTTCTTCTCAATATCAAAGTATATAATTTCATCCCCTACAGCATACAATTTGATCTTCAATTTATTGACCCCCATTTTATGTAAAAAAAATTTCTATTTATGTCTTTGTTCAGTTCTACCATTGACCTTCAATCTCTTCATGGATTCAGATTCAAATTGTAGGGAGTTTTAATGGTAGTTTATTTATCTTGACTAAATTGCTCCTATCTAGTTTAAAAACTGGGGATTTCTGAAGTTAATTCAGGACTAGGTATCCAAGTGATCAGTATTCTAATTGACCAATAGCAAGAAGAAATAGTGTTGAAACAGGAAAACATTTAACCGGGACCACAAAGAGATAGGCAATGACTTTCCCTTTCATGTCTCTAAGATTTGTGCTTAGGATGGATTAACACACACACACACACACACACACACACACACACACACATTCCTGAATGAATATAATGTCTTTTCCACTTATGCTTTGGAGTAGCCTGGGAAATGAGTTTCTTCAAGACTCATGGTGGTTATCAGGGGAGGTGCACCCTTAATCTCTCTCTGTAGCCAGAGTGTACTCCTTGGTTGGTCCCAGAATAGAAGACTTCATGAATGGGCCAAATCGGTGTCTAGAATCTACAACTATTCTTGTTCTCCTTCCATGTGCTCAGTCTGCAGCATATTCATTTCTACTTAACTCCCAGTTCTACCATCACCATACAGGTACCATCATGGCTGGACTCTGATGATATTCCTTGCTTGCCTGGCCATTCTTGTCTCCCTTTTAGTACCCAGTGTGATTCTTTGCTTCAATAAGTCATCACAGACTTTGTAGAAATATCCATTTTTCATCTGTCTTTCTAATGTGAAAGTCTCTTCTTTGGTCTTCATGAATACACTTTGAACCTCTCTCTTTCCTGGCAAAAATGAAGTGGGAAGGTATTTGCATACAAACAGGACCATTTTTCAAAGAAGCTACAAGCTACAACATGCCCAAAGAAGTTTAGTCCTTGCTTGATTAATCTTATACTGCTTACTTTTAGAGGATGACCTGGGGCATAGTTGTATTCTTAATGGATGTTGAACAGTAAGTTCAAATTTAATATTCCCCTACCCCAATTACATGTGAAAATAACTTTTTTAACATTTTGTTTTTGGTGAAGCAATTGGGGTTAAGTGACTTGCCCAGGATCACACAGCTAGTAAGTGTTAAGTGTCTGAGGCCAGATTTGAACTCGGGCCTCCTGAATCCAGGGCTGGTGCTCTATATCCACTGTGCCACCTAGCTGCCCCACTTTTTTAACATTTAAAAAAAGTTTGGGGTTCTAAATTCTATCCCTCCCTCCTTTGCTCCCCATCTCCCTGAGATGGCAAGCAATCAGATATAGGTTATACATGTGCAATTATGTAAAACATTTCCATATTAATCATTTTGTACAAGAAGACTCAAAAAGAAAAAGAATGAAAGAAAGTGAAAATAGCATGCTTCAGTCTATATTCAAATAATACTAGTTCTTTTTTTGAAGGCTAATGGTGTGCTCCATCATTAGTCCTTTGGGATTGGCTTGGATCATTGTATGGCTAAGTCATACCTTCTTCATCATATGATATTGTTGATACCATGTACAACATTCTCTTAGTTATTCACTTCACTTTGCACAAGTTCATATAAGTCTTTCCAGGTTTTTCTGAAATCATCCTGCTTGTCATTGCTTATAGTACAATAATATTTCATCACAATCATAACACAGCTTATTTAGCCATACCCCAATTGATAGGTATTCTTTCAATTTCCAATTCTTAGCCACCACAAAAAGAGCTGCCAAAAATGTTTTTGTATAAATATGTACTCCCTCTTCTTTGTTATGTCTTTGGTATATAGATCTAGTAGTGGTATTGCTGGATCAAAGGTTATGCACAGTTTTATAGCCCCTTGGGCATAGTTTCAAATTGCCCTCCAGAATGGTTGGACCAATTCACAGCTCCACCAACCGTGCATTAGTTGTCCCAGTTTTCCCACATCGCCTCCAAAATCCATCATTTTACATTTTTGTCATATTAGCTGATATGATAGGTATGAAGTGGTACATCAGAGTAATTTTGATTTGCATTTCTCTAATCACTTTTATATGACTATAGATAACTTTGATTTCTTTGTCTGAAAACTGCCTGTTCATATCCTTTGGCCATTTCTTAATTGGGGAATGACTTGTAATTTTAGAAATTTGACTCAGTTCTCTATATAGAGAGAAATGAGGCCTTTATCAGAGATATGTTCAAAAATATTTTCCCAGTTTTCTGCTTTCCTTTTAACTTTGGTTGCACTGGTTTTGTTTGTGTAAAAAATTTTAAATTTTATATAATCAAAATTATCTAATTTACATTTTGTAGTACTCTACATATTTTCTCTGGCCCAAAATTCTTCCCTTATCCATAGATCTGACAAATAAATTTCAATAGTAAGTTCAAATCCTAGGTCCCCAAGTATAAATTTCCCAAAGGACCCATGATTCTTTTGAAATGATAAAATAGTCTTTAGTGAAAAGGGAAGAGACCACTCTATTTATTTATTTATTTATTTATTTACTTATTTGTTTGTTTATTCATTCATTCATTTATCTATATATAAATGTATGTATATATATTTATATATTTGTTTGTTTATTTTATTTCTTTTTGGTGGGTAGCATTTTATTTTATGTTCCAATTACATGTAAAGATTGTTTTCAACATTCATTTTGTAAGATTTTGAGTTACAAATTTTTCTTCCTCCCTTCCTTGCCTCCCTCCTTCAAAGATGGCAAACAATCAGATATAGGTTTTATATATATATATATATATATATATATATATATATATGTATATGTATATATATATATATATATTCATGTTGTACATATATTAATTATGTTGTAAAAGAAGAATCAAAACAAAAGGGAAAAACCACAAGAAAGAAAAAATAACAGCAAATTAAAATGAATATAGTATACTTTGATCTACATTCAGATTCCATAGTCCTTTTTCTGGATGTGGAGAGCATTTTCCATCCTAAGTCTTTTGTAATTGCCTTGGATCATCATGCTATTGAGAAGAGCTAAGTCTTTTGCAACTGATCATCACACAATGTTGCTGTTACTTTGTACAATGTTTTCCTGGTTCTGCTCACTTCACTCAGCATCAGTTCATGCGGTTTTTCTGAAATCTGCCTGCTCATCATTTCTTACAACACAATAGTATTCCATCCCATTCATATACCACAACTGGTTCAGCCATTCCCAATTGATGGACATCCCCTCACACAACAAAAAGAGCTGCTATAAATATTTTTGTGCATTTGTCTTTTTCCCTTTTTTATGACCTCTTTGGGATATAGACCTAGTGGTGGTATTGCCAGGTCAAAGGGTATTTTACCCCATGAAATACAGAAGCAGATAGGGAAGTATTTATTCTTATACTGGTTAACTAACTGATTCACCAACAAACCTAGTATTTTACA
Source organism: Dromiciops gliroides (assembly GCF_019393635.1). Taxonomy (NCBI): domain Eukaryota; kingdom Metazoa; phylum Chordata; class Mammalia; order Microbiotheria; family Microbiotheriidae; genus Dromiciops; species Dromiciops gliroides. The sequence goes on from NC_057863.1 coordinate 130,445,742, forward strand.
AAGTCATTTCAGACCTCTTTGGTTACTTCTCTGAAACACCAAAGCAACTGATTGAAAGGTGAACAATTTAATTACTCCACTTGTTTTATCCAAGCAATTTTAAATGACCTTTCTGGCTGTTTTAAATCTGAACTTAATGGTTATTTTGGTCCAATACAGAGTCATAAGCCCAATTTTAGACAATCCACTTATTTTATATGCTTGTTAGAATAAATTAGGTGGCTTAGAGGAAAGAATCCCTTTAAGTTTCCAAAGTGATTTGAATAAGAAATAGTAACAATGATAATGATAGCAATAACTCACACTGATATTGTGCTTTCATATAAATATGAACATTTCCAAAGATTACCTGGGTCCTTATCAGAGGCAACTAGTTAGCACAGAAAATAGAGCACTAAGACCAGAGTCAGCTAGACATGTGTTCAAATCCAACCTTAGGCAGCTATAATTATCTGTGTGACCCAGAGCAAATTACTTAACTTCTGGTTCCCTCAGTTTTCTCAATTGCAAAATGTGCATAATAATAGCACCTTGTTGTGAGGACCAAATAAAATAATATTTGCAATAGCATGAACAAGGTGCCTAGTGCCTGGTAGGAGCTATATACTTATTCCTTCCCTCCTTTCCTTTTCTGTTCTCCTTGTACTCATAATTTCATCAGTTTCTGTGGGTTCAGTTATTGTCTCTATATCGAGATGACTCCAAAATCTATATGACCAGTCATAATTCTCTTAATAATAATAATAATAATTAGCATTTATGTAATGTTTTAATGCTTACAACTCATTTGATCTTTAAACTACTCTGTGAGATAGGTGTTAATATGATCCCCATTTTATGGAAGAGGTATAGAACAGTTAAGTGATGTGTCAGGGTCACACAGCTAAGTAAGAGTCTGAGATAGGATTTGAACTCAGGTCCTTGGCTCTATCTACTATCTCACCTAGCTGCCCTACATCACAAAATAAATGCTCTACATGTTTACCTGGTAGTCCCACTGACATTTTGAACTCAATGGGTCAAAAAAGAAATAGTTTCTTCCAAATCTACCGAACTTCCAAACTTCCTTGTTCTTGTTGATGTCCTTTCAATCACAGTTTTGAAATCTTGAAGTAATCCTTCCCTCTCTCTTAATCCCTATATCCTACCTATTGCCAAGTTTTACTGATTGAACTGGCACAACACTTCTTGCACTGCTCCTCATAGAGCCTCTAATCTAGTTCAGACCTAGATTATTGTCATTGCTTGGCCTGGAATTTTGCCACAACCTTCTAACTTGTCTCCCTTCACCCTGTTTCTCTCCTCTCTCCAAGTCAGCCTCTATACAGACACTGAATCAATATTCATAACACACAGCTCTGTGTCACTCTAGCCTGTCAAAAAATAATCCACTGGCCTCCTATTGCCTCTAGGGTAAAATGCAAACTTCATAGCCTGGCATTTAAAGCCTTCCACAGCCTGACTCCCACTTAATTTTCCCATTTTATGTCATGTTAGTCCCATCACACCCTACTCCTCCAGTTAAACCTTTCCCTACATAGCTTATTTCATCTCTTGCCTTTTTGCCTTAGTAGAAGTGGTCTCAGGTCAGGAATGTACTTCCTTTTCCCCTAGACCCCTTAAAATCCCCAGCTTTCTTCAAAGCACAGTTAAGGCACTGCCTCTTAAATGAGGCTTTTTTGATCTTCCCAATGATGAATGATCTCACCCTCTTGAATCATTTTGTATAACTTTTAATGTACTTTGAATTTTCTTATATGTATAAATGTTATATCTCCCCAGTAGGGCCACAGCTCTTTAGGGAAAGAGACTTATTTCTGGTTTTGTACCCCTAGTACTGAGCACAGTGCATTGTATATAGCAGGCATTTAATAAATATTTGTTGTATTTCATTGAACTGAATTGCTTTTAAATTGCCTAAGTGATTTCCCCACAATAGCTCTGAGACCTGAATTAAAATCTCTCCTCTTTGAACCAACTGTGTGTCCTTGTAAAGTCATTCAACCTTTCTGAGACTCTTCCTCATCTGTAAAATAAGTTTTCCAGGAATATATAACACTGACTCCCATTCTGTATGAGATGCATTCAAAACATATGGGCAAACAGTGAAATAGGAATTGCAAACTTCAAGGATCATAGATCTACAGCTGGAAGCAGACCTCAGAAGCCATATATATTACCCAACCATTTCGTTTTACAAATGAGGAAAACTGAAGTTCAGTGATATTAAATGACTTGTCCAAGGTCACACAGGTAGTGACAGATGATATCTATCCAGAGATAGTTCCCTTTCATTATTTCACACAGTGAGAAAAAACAACTCTGAGATTCCATCCCACTTCATGCAAATGATGAATGGGATGAAAAAAGATGGGAACAATAAATATTGGAGTAAATGTGAAAATACAATACTGATATACTTTTGGTCACCAATTAAGAGAGGTAGGCCTCAGGGTAAAGGTTTCACCAGAGTGGTAAGGCAACTTGCAAAAAGATAGAGGACAAGGAGTTAAGAGAGTCCAAAACTGATGGACGAATTCAGATAAATATGGGAAGATTGTAGAAACTGATACAGAATGATACAAGCAGAACCAAGAGAACAATATAAGTTAATATCAATTAATTGCTTTAAGGCTTACACATTATCTCGCTTATTTCTCCCAATAACATAGTGGAGTTAGTGCTTTTATCAATCTCATTATATAAAGAGTGAGATTAAGGAGACTAAAAGCCATGCCTTAGATGAAGATTGAGTGAAGAAACTAGGGCATTGAGCTTTAAGAGAAGATTTTCTGTAGAGATTATCATTGTCTTCAAATATTTGAAGGGTTGTGGTGTAGATGAGACATTAAGCTTCTTGACTTGGATAAGCAGAACTATTACTGAGTATTGTACATTAAAGGAAGGTAGATTTCAGCTCCACATAAGGAGGGACTTGCTAATAATGAGTGATTAGAGCTTTCTGAATAAGAAATGGGGAATCTCGGGTCAGAGGGTAACCAATTCTCTGTCACTAAAGTCTGAAGGACCACTTGACTCTTGTCAATGAATGTTGTAAGTAAGATATTTGGACCAGACAACCTCATCCAGAGATGGATAATATATAAGTTAACTAACTTTGGCCACAGAGTTAATATTATGAGCATCACTCTTTTAAAAATCATTATAAAATAGGAAGAGATCTGGTAGCCTCTGCTACTAAAAACTATACACAAAGCACAATCTTCACAACATCCCCATGAGGTAGGTAGTTTTATTATTTGCACTTTACTGATGAGGACACTAGGATAAAATAGTCACACAGCTATTAAATGGCAGAGCTAGGATTTGAAACCAAGGCCCCCATGATTTGAAGACTAGTGAGTACTCTTTGCCCCCACATACCACATTGCCTCTTTCCATGAAGCAACTAAGTGACCCAGTGAATCAGGACAGGCCCAAGTTCAAATCCAGAATCAGATACTTATTAACTATGTGACTGCAGACAAATCACTTAACTTCTATTTTGTCTTATTTTTTTAACTGTAAAATAGGGATGATAATGGTGTCTACCTTGCAGGGTTGCTGTAGGATCAAAAGAAATATTTATAAAGTGCTTAGCAGTATTTGCCACATACTATATACTACATTAATACTAGGGGTTTTTAAAGTCATTATTAATTAACACCACCAAGGTAAAAGGTAAAAGTGTGTCAGAACCCCATTAAAATGTAATTGGGGGGCAGCTAGGTGGAGCAATGGATAAAGTACCAGCCCTGGATTAAGGAGGATCTGACTTCAAATCTGGCCTCAGATGCTTGAAACTTCCTAGCTGTGTGACCTTGGGCAAGTCACTTAACCCTCATTGCCCTGCGGGGGGGAAAATTAAAATGTAATTGGGAAATATTAACAAAATAAATAAAAATGCACTACAAGATAGATATTTCATTTAAAAATTAAATCAATGTATACTTTTTTTTTTTTGGTGGGGCAATAAGGCTTAAGTGACTTGCCCAGGGTCACACAGCTAGTTAGTGTCAAGTGTCTGAGACCACATTTGAACTCAGGTCCTCCTGAATCCAGGACTGGTGCTTTATCCACTGCGCCACCTAGCTGCCCCAAATCAATGTATACTTACAGGGATCCTTATGTATGGTCCTCAACATTTCTATTTCAGTTTGACACCACTGGTCTACAGCTTCTGAGAACAATTTTGTGAAATGAGCAGAAGATAGGACTTAGGCTAAGTGAATTGTTGCAATGAAGAAAAACAATCAAACAAACAAAAACCCCTGGAATACTAAAGTTCTAATATTATGCCCTTCTACAGCTGGGGTACAGTAAGGAAATAGTGAAAGAAAATAAATGATCAGAGAAATACAAATCATAAAAATATTTGTGCCATAGCAATATTATTTTAATGTCAACTATTCAATTATAACAATACCTGAACCCAGTTCTTCTTCACTGCTTAAAAACAAGTAATATATCAAATGAACTTAAGGTAGGGGGTATTTTGAAGTGTTCCTACTTCTTGAGGTTTGTTAAGTTCATAATAAAGAGCATATTTTTTAAAAAGATACTAGGCTTGGGGTAGCTAGGTGGTGCAATGGATAAGGCACTGGCCCTGGATTCAGGAGGACCTTAGTTCAAATACGGCCTCAGACACTTGACACTTAATAGTTGTGTAACCCTGGGCAAGTCACTTAACACTCATTGCCCCACACCAAAAAAAAAAAAAAAGACTGGGCTCTCTGACTAACATTACATGTATATGTGTATGTATATATATATATACAGAGAGAGAGAGAGAGAGAGAGAGAGAGAGAGAGAGAGAGAGAGAGAGAGAGAGAGAGAGAAAGAGAGTTAGGCCCTGCTCTTCTTTTGATTGAGGAGAAATTTAGTTTACTGGAAACATTTGAGTAATGAAGCAGTAGATTATTTTATTGAGTCTTTGCCTAGACAGGTAGGAATTTGAGGAAAGTCCGTTTTCTTTGGGATTCTACCTTCTCAGATGCCTTTAGAGCTAGAGATTCTTTTTGATATTGCTCTTCTCTACCACATTTCAGTCCTCTTTTTGCTCTGAAAATATGCTGTCTTTCTGCTTTTGTGTTTCCTCAACCATATGTACTTGACTAAGGTCATTCAGTGGCTTAGCAAAAAGTGCATCTTTTTGTTTTTTCAAACATATTAAATAATAGCTACTAATTCCTAGAAAAGTCTTTAAGTCTGGAAGATTCTTTGGAAATAGCCAAATCAAAAGTTGTTCTACCATGTCTGGGTCAGTGCACATAGCTTGTTTGTTTTGTTTTTGTTTTTTAGTGAGGCAATTGGGGTTAAGTGACTTGCCCAGGGTCATACAGCTAGTGTCAAGTGTCTGAGGCCAGATTTGAACTCAGGTACTCCTGACTCCAGGGCCGATGCTCTACTCACTGAGCCACCTTGCTGCCCCCATAGCTTGTTTTTTATTCTTATTTAAAAATTTTATTCTTATTTCATTTTTTTGGAAATCTCCCTCCCACTGACCCTAATTGAACAATTAAAAATACTCGTGACAAATATGCATCATCAAACAAAACAAATTTCCGCATTATCCATGTCTAAAAATGCATGTCTCATTCAGGAATTAAAGTCCATCACCTCTTTGGCAGGAGGTAGAATGCTCAGAGTTTGTCGAGATATGACAAGATGTGACTCACATACTTCACTGAGGTTCTACACAATTGGCTTTTGTCAATGGAAAGTGTTAAGCCATTTTCCTCTAGGCAATCCAACACTTTCATCAGTTTTTCTTCATGTTCTTCCAAGGTCTTTCCAAAGACAATGATGTCATCAAGGAATACTAACACTTGCAGGTAATTCATTTCTAATTATTTTTTCTATTGGTCTTTGGAAAGTAGCAGGTTTTCCAAAGATAACTTGAGGAATGTGATCAAATTGGTCAAATCTGGTTGGGCAGATGAGGGTATTCTTTTTCCTTGTTTTTGTCTCTCATAGAGATTAAATAGCAGCCACTGTGTGGGGCCAATGCAAAAAAATCAGGCTAAATGGCAATCCAGGGAATCTTGAACTCATGATGTAATAAATTAGTACACTTTGGTCTTTTTGTTCAAGGTGAAGTAGTTATCATCTATCTTTCCCCTTTGGTACCCACAATTTGGGAGACTTATATGGGCTATTGAATCCTGTGATGATGCCAGCCAGGCTTTTGAGATAATTGCTGAGATCATCACTGACAAAAGATTATTTCTTGATCTTTGCTGGAATGATTTGAAGTGAGTTTCATCTTATGAGTCACTCCTTGAGGGCATTCCACATCCCATTAAAGCATTCAAAATACATTTGTCCTCTTGCTAAAATTCTGTCTCAACCATTCTTCTCATTCCTCTGGTAGTTGGTAATACCTCAAAAATATCTCTGGCTCGACTTCAGAAATAGAAAGACCAGGGCTCTTCTTGTGACAATTTCACTTTATCCTCTTGTATGTTTTTGCATAAGGTGCGTGGATGGCCAATGTATACAGGTATTGATTCCCAACATATTGCTTATAATATTCTACTAGCATCCTAAAGAGACTAGAATTGGTTCCAATCAAAACTGGAATTCCATTTATTTAGGTTAGGGCTGGGTATACCAGAACATCTATTGCCTTATTCCAACATCCAGAATCTAGACCCTTTCATTCTGAGATCTCTTCCCCTTTTTATACAAATTGTTTAGGGCATGAAACAGTTCCTCAGGAAATGGCTTTGATTGATTTCAGGAGGTATACAGGCCCTATTCACATTCAGTTCTGATTGTTTGATTTAATAAAAAAAGTATTCCTACATGGTCAAGACACCAGAGTCCAATGGGGTGGTCACAATCTCACCTTTATACTTTATATCATAATTCCTTGTACATAATAGAATGTAACTTGGTCACTTCTACCCTCCTCCTTCCCATCATCTTTTTGGTGATCTTTAACTTCCATTTATTTGGAGACTGACCTGTTTCATAATTTTTAGCACTACAATATGTTGAACCTATTAAAAGAAGTTTGTAATGGCCAAAATGCATATAGGAACAAGTATGTGAACATAACTATTAAAAAAAACCTATGGAATTATAGACCTAAAGAATTTTGAGTTGCACATATTTAAGCTGAATCAATGTAATAAAATGACAATATAGCTTAACTTATTTATTCAGTATACTAATAAAATGACCAAAAAGTTACTTCATAGTGGTAAAAAATCAAAAGTCACTTGGAGGGATGAAATGTCAAAAATGTCAAGGGAAATAATGAAAAAAATTGGAAGGAGGGGATGTTAGCAATTTATATTTCAAACTGTATTACAAAACTGTAATCATCAAAATACTTTAATAATAGCTAAAGTAAAGAAAAGTATGAAATCTAAAGGTTCCAACTACTAGAACAAGCAATCACTATTCAATAAAAATCACTGGGAAAACTGGAGAGTACTTTGGGAAAAATTAGGTTTAGAACAATACCACATACCATATAGCTACATAATTCCAAGTGAATATATGACACAGACATAAAAGATAACTTCATTAAGAAATTAAAGTTGCCATGATGGAAAATGCTCTCCACATGAAGGAAAAAGAACTAGAATATGGATGCAGATTGAACCATACTGTTTCTACTTGTTTTTGTTTTAGTTTTTTGAAGTTTTTCCCTGTTGTTCTAATTCTTCTTTCACAATATGACTAATGCATAAATATGTTTAATGTGATTTTACATATATATATAACCTATATCAGATTGCTTTTTGTCTTGGGGAGGGGGGAGGGAAGGGAGGGAGAGAAAGAAAAAAATTTAGAACTCAAAATCTTATAAAAACAAATATTGAAAACTATCTTTACATGTAACTGGAAAATAATAAAATGCTTTTATGATTAAAAAGAAAGAAATTAGAGTTGTAAGAAAGAAATTACCTTTTAGATTTATGGATAGGAGAGATTTCAAGACCAAACAAGAGACAGAGAGCTCTGTAGAAGATAAAATGGATAATTTTGATTATATAAAATTATTTTTGCACAAATACACTTAATAAAAGAAAGGAAATATTTTATTGGGAAAAAGATTTTTTCATTAATATTCTCTGATAAAGATCTCATTTCCAAGATACATAAAGACTTAATATAAATTTAAAAGAAAATAGTCATTCTTCAATTGATAAATGATCAAAGAATATGAACTGGCAGTTTTTAAAGAAAAACAAAACTCAAACAAAAATTTTCCAAATGACTAATAATTAGAAAAATGCAAATTACAGTATTTTTGACATTTTACTTTACACCTGTCAGATTGGAAAAGATAACAGAAAAGGAAAATGACAACTTTTTGTAAGCCTTCAGGAAAAGAGGCAAACTAATGCTTTATTGGTGGAATTGTAAAGTGTTTCCCCCATTCTTGGAGCTATGTGTCTAAATCATTAAGCTGAGCATGTTCTTTCATTTAATAATACTACTGAAGAAACAATTTCCAAAAAAAAGAAATTAGAACTATCAAAAATTTGAAAATTTACTCAAATATCACTAAACATGAGACAAATGCAAATCAAAATAATCCTAAGCTATCAGCTAATATTTACAAAATGAGCAAGTATTATAAAAGACATGAAAAGTCATTGCCTTAGGGACTTAGGCAAGCTAGGTATGCTTATTTGTTACAATTAGAGCTGTAAATTGGTCTTACTATTCTACAAAACAATTGTGTTGTGCTACCAAAGGTGCAGGATTGTTCATAACCTTTGACTCCAAATTCCCACCACTGAGTCTATACCTATATCCCTAGGAGACTTTTGACAAGAATATTTCTAGGGGCAGCTAGGTGGTGCAGTGGATAAAGCAGCAGCCCTGGATTCAGAAGGACCTGAGTTCAAATCCAGATTCAGACACTTGACACTTACTAGCTGTGTGACTGTGGGCAAGTCACTTAACCCTCATTGCCCTGCAAAAAAAAAAACAAAAACAAAAACAAAAACCCAAGAATAATTCTATATGTTTTAAAATATTCATAGTAGTATTACTTAATTTAACAAAAAGCTAGAAACCAAATAAGTACCCAGTGATTAAATATGGATGAATAAATATGAACCATCCAGTGAATTGTTAAAAAAAAACTTATCTGAAGTGATATAAAGTGAAGGAAGCAGAACTAAATAAGTACTAAATAAGTAAACTCTGAGAAGGAACAAAATTTGCATCAAACATAACAAATTATGTCGGTGTTATACTAAAAGTTAAAGTACATATTCCTTCCCTTATCTCAGAGCCTCACCCCTTCTCCTAACAATTGCTAAACTACAAAAATGGACAATGACAGATTGTAAGGTCCAAAAACACCATAAAGGGGTTTTGCTTAACTGTGTGGGAAGAATGTTCTTTGTAGGGGAATGTCTCGGTATTGGGAAACGTTTGTTGAATCAGAACAAAATGTCTTTAGCAAAGAGACTAATTGAGACAATAGCTTTAGCAAAATTGCAGCCTACAAATTAAATACAGAGAAATCTAAAGCATTTTTGTATGATAAAATCCAAGAGGCAGTAATAAAAGTGGATATTTCATTTAAAATAACTAAAAAACACATAAAATATTTGGAAGTAATTTTACCAAAGTATACTCAATAATTATACAGATTTAATTACAACATTATTCTTAAAGAAATAAAGAACAACTTAAAGAGTTGAAGGGATACTCATTGCTCATGGCTGGCCTATGCCAAGATAATAAAAATGTCAATATTTTCAAAGTTGATTTACAGTTTTGGTACTATGCCAATCAAAATACCAAAAGGATACTTTACAAAACTTTAAAATAATAAGAAAATTTATTTGGAGGAAGACAAAATCAAAAGAAATAATAAAAAAGATAGGGGAATATAAATTCTAGACATTAATCTGTAATATAAAGTAGTAGTAGTAATCAAAAACATTTGGTATTAGTTAAAAAAACAACAAATAAATAAATGAAACAGACAAGGGAGAATCAGAAATAACAGATCTCAATAACCCACTGTTTGATAAACCTCAAGTCAGATATTACTTAGGAAAGGATTTTCTGTTTTGTTAGAAAAAAGCCTGAAAAGCAGTCTAGCAGACATGGGCTTAGATTAACATCTTGTACCATATTTTATAATAAATTCAAAATGGACATAGGCTCTGAATATTAAATATCAGACCATAAAAAATTAGAAGAGAAGTGGATTATATATCTTTTTAAGGTATGAGTAGGACATGTATTATTAGCCAAACAAGGGATGGAGGCAAATAGAAAATATCAATAAATAATTTCAATTAAATTAAATTGGAAAGTTTTTTCACAAATAAAATTAATGTATCTAGAATAACAAGGGAAATTATTGGGACCAAACATTAATAGATAAGAGTTTGGCATTCAAAATATATAGACTAATAACAGAAATATACAATACTGAAAAGAACTCACTAGCCATGAGGTCAAAGGATATGAACAGTTTTCAAAAGAATTTCAAACTATTGACAATCTCAAGAGAGAATATTCTAAGTCACTAATAAGAGAAATTCAAGTCAAAACAACTCTGAAGTTCTACTTCATACTCAGAAAATTGGTGAAGATGATAAAAGATGAGAATAGTCAATGGTGGACGGGTTGTTGAAAGAGAAGTATGCTATTTTTTTTTTTAAATAAAGCTGTGAGCTAGTGCAACCATTCTGGAAAACAATTTGTAATTATGCAAATAAAGTTGCTAAATGTTCATGCCTTTTGACTTCACTGCTAAGGATGTAGCTCAAAGAAGGCATTGATATAAAGAAAGTTTTTAAACATACCAAAATACATCGATAAAAAGAAAGGTTTTATACATACCAAAATATTTATAATAGCACCTTTTGTATTAGCAAAGAATTGAAAACAAAGTAGATAGCCATCAATTTGGGAATATCTGAGCATATTGTCATACATGATTGTAATAGAATATTACTGTGCTATAAAAATGATGAATTTGATGAATACAGAGAAATATGGAAAGATTTCTAAGAAAGCATGCAAACTGAAGTAAGCGGAGCCAAGAAAACAATATACACAATGACTACAACAATGTAAATAGAAAGAGAAACCAGCACAAAACATTCAGATGATATTGTATCTACCTGTCTACCATTCCATAGAACATAGGGATATTAATTGACAACTTTAAAGTTATAAAATTAACACTTTTCAAAAATAGTTGTACAGTATTGAAGGGGACTGGAGATGAGTTTGAGGTGCCCCCATTATGCTTTGTTTCTCACTTTTAGGTACATATAACACTTGAAGGTTTGCAAATGCTTTACATAATCTCATTTGATCCTCATAGCAACCCCATGAGGGAAAATTGTGCAAGTGTTAAAGAAAGAAGGAAGGAAACCAAGGTATAGAAAGGTTATATGACTTAGCCACAGTCATGTTACAAATACCTGTTATGTGTCCAAGACAGGATTTGAATCTAGTTCTTTTTTGATTCCCAGTTCAGTTCTTTCCCTTATATTACATTGTCCCAGACAATGTAGGATATTGAATCAACTACAAAAAATACACATGGGGGCAGCTAGGTGGCACAGTGGATAAAACTCCAGCCCTGGATTCAGGAGGACCTTAGTTCAAATCCGGTGTCAGACACTTGACACTTACTAGCTGTGTGACCCTGGGCAAGTCACTTAACCCTCATTCCCCTGTAAAAAATACACATATATGTAGATAAATTCATATAGCTTTAATTCAATTCAAAGTTATAATTAGATGCAGCATATAATTTAGCAAAATGATTATTAAATTCATTTGGGAAAATGAGTTTTTTTTCTTTCTACATGATCAAATGCACACATGTTGGTATATGAATCAATAACTGTTATTCCACAATATCTACATGTATTAAAAAGATCAATAATAATAATAATAGTAGTAGTAAAAAACTATTTATTAAGTACCTACTATGTGCCAGGCACTGTACTAAGCGCTTTGCAAAGATCTTATCACAATAACCCTGGAAGGAAGGTACTCTTATTATCCCTCTTATACTCAGGCAAACAAAGGTTAAATGATTTACACAATATCATGCAGCCAGTAGGTGCCTGAGGCTACATTTAAACTCAGGTCTTCCTGACTCTAGGCCTAGCACTCAATTCAGTGAGCCACCTCATTACCCCTACACAACCTATAAAACAATGCAACAATCAATATAATTCTCTCTTTTTGGTTCCAGTATTTCAAACCAATGATGTGGATTTTAAAAACAGACAATTTGAATAGCTAGGATACAATTATTGAGATAAATTGTAGAGCACCACTGAACCAAATTGAATTCTTTGAGCTCCAAGCACATCAATTAATCAAATAACAATTTATTGAACATCCCCTAAGTGAAAAGTACTGTGCTAGGCATTGTGGGTAATACAGAAAATTACATGACTGAGTATCTTCCCTCAAGAAACTTACATCCCACTTGGAAAGCTCAAACAAAAGCATATGAAAAGCTAGCTAAACACTGTAAGAAAAGAGCAATGACTTTCTATCATCACTGAGACAGTAAGCAGTTAGTCCTTTTTTTTTTTTTTTTTGGTGTGTATATAGAAACTGGGAAAGGGCAAAGTGATGTTCAAGGTCGTGCAACAAGTCAGCTGGCCTGACTCTTTCCGTACTTGGCTCTGTTCTTTCCATTAATCGACCTATTCATGCATAAAACATGTAGCTGTCTGAATGCTAAGGAATAACCAACCACTTGACCACACACCTGGGGCCCCTAAAACATCAGAGGAAGTGAGTGGGATTTGGCAGATCCCCTTCTTTCCCCTTTAGTATGTTGGGAGGAGTGTTCTGGCATTCTCTTCTCTACCCCTTGAGTCACTGCCAGGCTTCCTTGGTAAAGGTGGAAAAAGAACCAAAAAAATCTCAATCTTGCTGCAGTTTCCTCTGTCTATTCTGAACATGGTTTCAAGTCTACATGTTTATCCATTTCATGAAATGGCAATATGGTAATATGCTATACCTCCTATTACTCCTATGGATTATTGAAGGGCTTAAACCCAAAACTCTTAGATACACACACACACACACACACACACATACACACACGTATTGCAACTGTGACAATCACATAAATCATTCCTGAGTTAAGTCCAAGAAAGTATTGCTAGGTGGCTGAAGGTAGAAATCTAACCTGGATACCTTGGGGAAGAAATCATTTGATAACTTCCTATTTTAACTAATTATTCTTCCTGACTAGGACCTAATCATTGTTCTGATCCTGATGAAGGACTGCAAATGCCTTTTCAGTGCCTTCTATATTTGGTTCCTTGAAGTGAAGCCTTTATTATCCTGTCCAAGGTATGGCTGTACCTAAAAGCATCAGGCACTGATATAGAGACAGGAATGGGGAATACTCCACAGGTTCTGTAGTTGAGTTGACAGGATACAACCCTTTTAATCATCTTACAGGCCTATCTATTAAGGGGTTGTCATAAAAGGCTCCTTAGAAGGAGGATAATGTGATTTTGCCAACAACCCTATTTGTAATGGAAGCTGAACTGAGGAGTTGGAGGGAAGAAGATATGTTTGTTGGAACTTCCCACCAGTGACCAGAGCCCATATATGCATATCTACACAGATAGATATGCATATATACATATATATGTATTTATACACATCCACATGTGTATATTTTTGGGAATAAGATTAGATTATTGACTAGAGAGCAGCATGCAGATTCAGAAAGAATTGAGTTCAGTTTCTGCCTCTGTGAGGATCTGGGTGTTTGATCTTGGGCAAGTCACAATCTCAGTTCCTGAAACAAATCTCTAAGATTCTAAATTAAAAGGGAATTGAGGATCTTCATTGGTGAAGGGACTTTTCTTCATCAGGAGTTTCCTATACTAATGAAATCAAAGTTCTGTCCCTCCTGTCCTCACCATTTTTTTTTTTTTTGTGGGGCAATGGGGGTTGAGTTGCCCAGGGTCACACAGCTAGTAAATGTCAAGTGTCTGAGGCCAGATTTGAACTCAGGTACTCCTGAATCCAGGGCTGGTGCTTTATCCACTGCGCCACCTAACCGCCCCCCCCCCAATTTTTTTAAAATAAAAATTTATATATTTAAGTTACAGCCAGATATAGCATATAGAGGACCAGCCATGGAGTCAGGAACACTGGGTTAAGTACCTGCTTCTGATATACAACCTGCATGCTCATAGGTAAGTAACTAAACCTTTCAGTGACCCAAGAAATTGTCTAAGACTATAAGTCACAGACTATTTGTGGGAGGGGAGTTTCCACACCAGGAACTCCCTAAACTGATAAAACCAAAGATTAAGGCATTATGTCTTTCTGTGTATATACATAGCAATGTGTATATTTCCATTATGCAAAGAATGTGTATTTGAATCATTAGAATAGATTCTCAGTTTATGGAAGCTATTTTGCCTGCTTTTATTGAGCTAGAAATTTTTCTCAAGAACTTTGTGCTTTCCTACTCTTTGACTGAAAAATATCCTTTATCTCTCACAAAATTCATATGTGTTTTATTTGGGGCTTAGGGATTGAATTCATTGGCTTTCTGTACGCAACTACAAAAGATCCTGGGAGTCCTGGCAGGGAAGGGAATTTGGGGAACCAAAACCCTGAACCCTGGACCCTGGAAGTACTGATCATAATGTTCTCCACTGCTGGTTGATCCTTCATTTCCACCTAGCTCTGCTTCTTGGAGCTGCGGTAAATGGGAGGCTGCCCATTTGTTAAAGATGTTTCTAATTCTTACTGTGATATTTGATCCAGCCACTTATAAACATACTAGAATGAGAACATGAAAGCCATACACATTTAACTAAGAAGGAAAGTAGTCATTCAGTTCTTCAATGTTCAATGTCTCTTCAGGGGAAGTTAACCTCTTAAACTCAGCACTTATCTTTTTTGGCACAGACACCTATATAAATTTGTAGGAACTCAACTCCAAGTACCCAGATGTCAGGTGTTTCTACATCTTTTTATAATCATCACTTTTAGCCATAACATCTGTGGAACTAAGATTTTTTTTTTTTTTTATAATCATGATACTGTGAGCTTGTGGCAAGCTGAGCTTCAATTTCTCATTGAGGGAAGGTTGATTCTTTAAAGACTTTTGTTGAAGTTTTGATGCACCTATGAAACACTCTCCCTTCAACACTCCCTCCAGTCCCCAAATAAAAAGATTTCTGATGGCTAGAATTTGAGGAAGGTCTTCATATATAGATTATGACTTCATACTTTAATTACCCATCATACCTCAGAAACAATTTCTGCTTGTGAGAATCATTCTTCCTTCTACCACAAGGTAAACCAGTCAATTTTTGATGTTTGTAATTTTAGGATGTCATAAACAACCACAGAAAGTTTGTTTGAATGAAGAAGAGCCAAGTGTACTTTGCCAGCTATTTCAACCCAAGCTTACTAAAATGTCTGTTGCCAAAAGGGAAGTTTAAGAGTAATAAAGATAGAAAAATCAGAATCACAGAATCTTATAATCCAATCTTACAATCCAAATGATGCCTGTATAGAAATCTTCTTCATAAAGCCCCCAACAAATGGTCATCCAGCCATTTCTTGAATACCTCAGTGAAGAGGAAACCATTACTTCCCAGGACAACCCATTTCACTTTTAAAGAGCACTAATCATTTAAATAGGACTCATCATGTTGTCCCTAAAAATTAGTTTAAATTTCTTTCTTTGCAGTTTTCATCTATGGTTCTTGATTCTGTCCTTTCACATCAGTTAAAACTAGTAAAACCCTTCCACATGACATTCCTTCGAATACTAGAAGGAAGCTCTCATGCTCTCCCTGTTTTTTTTCTTTTCCAGGCAAAATATTTCTAGTTACTTCAACAGATACTAGTTCAGCATGACCAGATTGTTCCCTCTTTTGGTGGTCCTCTATTGGATATTTTACAGATTGTCAATTTCCTTTTTGAAATATGGTTCTCTGAACTGAACCCAATTTTGCATATGTGGAATGTGGTATATACTGTCAGACATGGCCAATATGCTGGTTGGTTTGGGCCAAATGTTTTTCTTGTTTAGGAGGGAGATTTTGGGAAATAATAATGGTGTAATTGGATATGGAGAAATGACTATGCTCTAAAAACAAAACTAATTTTTTTAATTGGAAAATGAGAACAAAGGCAATGACCATCAGCTTAGCAATGACATCTACCAGTTCTTATGATATCTTGGACCTGGCAATTTTGAACTCATTAAGGTCAATAAAAGGTTGTCTGAGCATTTCTTCACTTACCTTGGGGTTTACATCCTTATTAGACTAATCTCCTTTCATTTAGTTTTACCACCTAGTGTACAAGTGATATGCACATACAAATCTCTCCTGAATCCTCACCCCTATTCTCATCATCATATTCCCTGTCTGCTCCTGTTCATCTATAGCTTAGTCCATTCTACTTATGCCTTTTAGATTCCCTTCTCTGTTGTCCACAATTTCCTTTACATTCTTGAACTTTTCAAAAACATCTAGAAAAGGAAACACTCATCACATAGAGATAGTTGGTTTTCTGTGCCACCATACTTGGCCTTAACCCCATAGTCAACCCTTTAATCAAAACTACTTTCCTACTTCCTTAAAATCCCTGACTACTCTAATCTTCCATTGCTCCTAATATGCAAATCATCTCTGGACAACACGCTAAATGGGTCCTTATCTTTGTCCCAGGGCTGTTGAGGACAGCTAAAGAAAATCACAAAATCAAGAAGGCTTTGTCCATTCTAGATTCATGGCCCATTATTCCATTTGGGCCCTTGCTGCATAATCTTCTAATCTACACTTGTTGATTACTCTTCTCATTCAGCATAACAACTATTTCAAACTTTTTCTTGTGGTTTCTCATCATCAGATCTACCAGACTTTGCTGCATATGACTACTTCACTGCAAAATTCCAGAAATTATGCCCCCTGCTTCCCTCTTATATCTCTTTAATCTCACCCTCACTACTGACTTCTGCTCAACCACTGACATGTATGTAATTTTAAAATTTAACATTAATTTAAAAATTTTGTCTTCCAAATTCTCTCCTTCCTTCCTTCCATCCCTTCCCCTATCCATTGAGAAGGCAAGCAATATGATACCCATTATATATGTGAAGTCATGCAAAAAGCATTTCCACGTTAGCCATGTTACAAAAAAAAAGCAAGAAAAATTGAAAAAATATGCTTCAATCTTCACTTAGAGTTTATCAGTCTTCTCTCTGGAGGTTGAAAGAATTAAAACAACAAGTAGTAGTGGGAGCTGAGTGAACCACACTGACTGCACCTTGAGACACAATTCTGGAGCTAGGTCAGTTCCCCTTCTATTTAGTTCTGGGTCTAGTCCAATTTATGTCCTCCAAGAAAACCTTATTCAATTGTGGGAATTATAGGAAAACTTTATTGTGTTTTTTGAACCTAGCCCTAAATGGTCAGGAAGCTGTGTCCCCTTTACCTCATGTTTAGAGACCCTTAACTAAGCACCTAGGCTCTGCTAAACAGAAACCTCATCAGATCTAAAGATTCATGCAAGGAGTTTTCTCACAATTATACATCTCAAGCAACCCATGTATTTTATCTGAAAACTGGCCCTATTCTAGTCAGTTATTGTTTCCATGTTCCTTTGATTGAATATAGACACTTGGTGGGGAGTGGGACACTTCTTTTTCTGATTTCAGAGAATCGCATCTGTTTGCTCTTTCTCCTCTCAACTTGAAATGTCCCTAATCTTTTCTTCAATTAGAAATCAGATTACCTAATTTTGTATCCTGGTTAATTTTTTGATTAATTAGACTTATTTGTTTAACTGTTTTTAATATATAAAAATCTGTCTCATGCTGTATTCAGGGACTTTGGACTAACTGGGGAGTTCACTGGCCTATTTATTATACCTGTTTTGCTGATAAATCTTATTGTTTGGGTTGTTTCCTCAGTTATTATTAATTAACCACCACAAGATGGATTGCATTTTTCATCGTGAGTACTTTGGAAATACTGTGGATCACTATCTTGATCAGAGTGGCTAAGTCTTTCATAGTTAATCATCATTACAATATTGCTTTTACTTTGTAGAATAGTCTTTGTGTTCTGCTCACTTCACTTTGCATCAGTTCAGATAAGTTTTCCCAGACTTTTCTGAATGGATTCTGTTTTTCATTTCTTATACATGATATATTCCATTACAATCACAAGCCACAACTTATTCAACCATTCCCTCACTGATAAGCATCCCCTTATTTTCCAATTCTTTGCCACCACAAAAAGAGCTATTAAAATATTTTTTACATATAGGTAAGCTGTTTTCCTTTTCTTTTGATCTTTTTGGGATGTAGGCCTAGTGGTGGTTTGCTGGATCAAAGGCTTTGTACAGCCATAGTTCTAAATTGTTCTCCAGAATAGTTGGACCAGTTTACAACTCCACCAACATTGAATTCATTTCACTTAAATTCTGCCAATTTTCAGTTGTGTCCAACTTTTTGTGACCCTGGCCAGTTGGGGTTTTCTTGGAAGATACTGGAGTGGTTCGCCATTTACTTCTCCAGATCATTTTATAGATGAGAAGCTGGTGCAAACAGGGTTGAGTGACTTGTCCAGTCATATAGCTATTAAGTCTGAGCCTAGATTTGAACTCATGAAGATGAATCTTCCTGATTCCAAGCCCATTGCCCACTGTACAAGCTAGCTACCATAATGACAACAGTGCATTAGTGTACCTACTTTTCTCATCCCCTACAGCATTTGTTGTTTTCTTTTTCTTTCATGTTAGACAATCTGATAGATGTGAGGTAGTAACTTAGAGTTGCTTTAATTTGCATTTCTTTAATCAATAATGACTTAGAACATTTTTATGTGACTATTGATAGTTTTGATTTCTTCTGAAAATTGAATGTTTATTTCCTTTAACCATTTATCAACTGGGGAATGGCTCATATTTATAAATTTAACTCAGTTCCCTGTATGTTTGAGAAATGAGGCTTTTATCAGAGAAAAATGTTGTAAAATGTCCCCCCAGTTTCCTGCTTTCTTTCTAATTTTTTACTGCATTAGTTTTATTTGTGGGAAAAAACCACTTTAATTTCTTGTAATCAGAGATATCCATTTTATCTCTGATGATCTTCTCTATTTATTTTGGTAATAAATTCTTCCTCTGTCCTTACCCTGACAGGTAATTTGCTTATGAGATCATCTTCTATGTCTAAATCATGTACCCATTTTGACCTAACCTTGGAATATAGTGTGAGATGTTGGTTTATGCCTAGATTCTGATAGACTACTTTTCAGTTTTCCCAGCAGTTTTTGTTTACTAGCAAGTTCTTGTCCCCAAAGCTTGGATTTGGGGTTTATCAAACACTAGATTACTATGGTTATTTATTACTGTGTATTGTGTACCTAATCTATTTCTTATCTACTAATAGATTGATTTTATGATTACCATTTTGACCATATAAAGTATATGATTACATGTAGTTTGGAATCTGGCACTCCTAGACTGCCTTCCTTCATATTTTTATTGATTTCCTTGAAATATTAGACTTTTTATCTTGCAGATGTATTTTGGTATTATTTTGTTCTAGTTCTATAAAATAATTCTTTGGTAGTTTGATTGTTATGACACTGAAAAAGTAAAATAATAAGGTGGAATTGTCATTTTTATTATATTAACTTGACTGACCCATGAGCAATTTGTATTTTTTCATTTGTTTAGATCTATCTTTATTTGTGTTGAACGTGTAATCTCTTAAGTATTTTATACTGTCTGCAGTTATTTTAAATAAAACTTCTCTTTTTATTCCTTCCTGTTGGGTTTAGTTAGTAATATATAGAAATCCTGACAATTTCTATAAGTTTATTTGATATACTTCAATTTTGCTAGTTATTAATTGTTTCAAATAGTTTATTAGTTGCTTCTCTAGGGTTATCTATGTATACTATCATATCACCTGCAAAAAGTGATAGCTTTGTTTCCTCATCGCCTATTGCCTATTCCTTTGACTTATTTTCCTTCTCTTATTTCTGTAGCTAGCATTTTTTGTTTTTTATTTATTTATTTTTATTTATTTAGAATTTTATTTTTCCAAATTACATGAAAAAAAAATTTTAACATCGATTTTTAAAACTTTGTGTTCCAAATTCTCTTCCTCCCTCCCTCCCCATTCCCCCCTTACGAACTCAAGCAATTCAATATAAGTTAAATATGTGTAGTCATGCAAATCATTTCCACATTAGTCAGCTCGTGGCATTTTTTTACTTTTTTTTCCCAAAAAAGTATTTTATTATTTTCCAGTTACATGGAGAGATAATTTTCAATATTTGTTTTTATAAGATTTCTAGTTTCAAAATTTTCTCCCTCCCTCTCCTTCCTCAAGACAGCAAGTAATCTGATATAGGTTATATATGTACAATCACATTAAACATATTTCTGCAATAGTCACGCTGTAAAAGAAGAATCAGAGCAAAAAGGAAAAACCTCAAAAGAGAAAAACAACAACAAAAAAAACCCAATAGAAATAGTATGGTTCAATCTGCATCTAGATTCCACAGTTCTTTTTTTTTTCTGGATTTGGAGAGTATTTTCCATCATGAGTCATTTGGAACTATCTTGGACCATTGTGTTGCTGAGAAGAATAAAGTCTATCACAGTTGATCAACACATAAAGTTCTTCTGGGTCTGTTCATCTCACTCAGCATCAGTTCATGTAAGTCCCTCCAGGTTTCTCTGAAATACTCCTGCACATCGTTTATTATGGCACAATAGTATTCCATTACATTCATATACCACAATTTGTTTAGCCATTCCCCAGTTGATGGGCAACCCCTCAATTTCTAGTTCCTTGTCACCACAAAAAGAGCAGCTATAAATATTTTTGTACATGTGGGTCCTTTCCCCTTTTTTATGATCTCTTTGGGAAAAAAAGACTTAATAGTGGTATTGCTGGGTCAAAGGGTATGTACAGCTTTATAGCCCTTTGGGCTAATAAAATATTGAATAATAGTGGTGATAATGGTTATCCTTCCATCACTTCTAATATTAGAAGTGATTAATATTATAATTAATAAGTAATTAATATTAATTGGAAAGGCTTCTAATTTATTGCTATTATTGGTACTTGCTCTTGGTTTTAGACAGATACTACTTAACATTTTAAGAAAAGCTCCATTTATTTCTATGTTTTCTACAGTTTTTAATAGGAATGAATGTTGTATTTTGTCAAAAGCCTTTTCTGCATCTATTGATATAATGATATGATTTTTGTTGTTTTTGTTATTGATATGGTGTTATACTGATAGTTTTTCTTATATTGAACAAGCCCTTTCATTCATGTCATAAATGTCATCTGGTCATATCATAGGGTCTACATGAGATATTTCTTTAGTCTTCTTGCTGGTATGTTATTTAAATTTTTTGCATCAATATTCATTAGGAAAATTGGTCTGTAGTTTTCATTCACTGCTTTTGCTCTCCCTGGTTTAGATATAAAAATCATACTTGTGTTATAGAGGGAATTTGTTATGACTCATTCTTTACCTATTTTCTCTACAATTTTTATAGTATTGGAATTAATCATTCTTTAAATGTTTAGTAAAATTCACTTGTAAATTCAACTAGTCCTGGGGATTTTTTCTTAGAAACTCATTTATGGCTCTTTTAATTTCATTTTCTAAGATAGGTTATTTAAGTATTCTATTTCTTTTTCTGTTCATCTGGGCAATTTGTATTTTTGTAAGTATTCATCTATTTAATTTAGATGGACAGTTTTATTAGAGTATGATAGGACAAAGTAGCTCCTAATAATTGCTTTAATTTCATCTTCCTTGATGGAGCATTCACTTTTTTGAAAATTTTTAATACTGGTAATTTGGTTTTCTTCTTTCTTTTTCAAAAATCAAATTAACTACTGACTTATCTATTTTATTATTTTCCCATGCAACCAGCTCCTAGTTTTATTTATTAGTTCAATTATTAAAAATTTAACTTTATTAATCTCTCCTTTGATTTTCAAAATTTCTATTTTGGTGTTTTTAACTTGTTCTTTTTCTAGTTTTTTTTAGTTGTACACCCAACTTTTCTTTGTTTTTTCATTCTTTTATTGGTGTGTTTAAAGGTATAAAATTTCCCCTTAATGCTGCTTTACATGCATTCCACAAATTTTTGTTATCTCATTATTGTCATCATCTTTAATATGATTATGAATTGTTTCTAGTATTTGTTCTTTGACCCACTCATTCTTTAGGATTAAGTTACTTAGTTTACACATAATTTTTAATGTCTATTTCCAAGGAACTTTATTAAATGCTGTTTTTGTTGCATTATGGTCTGAAAAGAGTGTCTTTAATATTCCTGCTTCTTTGCATTTGTTTGTAATATTTTTATGCACTTATACACGGTCAATTTTTATGAAAATCCTATGTACATCGGAGAGAAAGATATACTTCTTTCCATTTTCATTCAGTTTTCTCCAGAGGTCTATCACATCTTACTTTTCTAAAATTCTATTCATTTCCTTAACTTCTTTCTTGTTTATTTTATGGCTATATTTATCTGGTTCTGAGAAGTATAAATTAAAGTCCCCCACTAGTATAGGCTTATTGTCTATTTCCCCCTTGACAATAACCCATCCAGCTACAGTTCCATCTTCTTCCCCTTCATTTCTGAGAGGAGGCACTGAGGGTTAAGTGACTTTCCCGGGGTCACACAGCTAATAAGTGTCAAGTGTCTGAGGCCGGATTTGAACTCAGGTCCTCCAGAATCCAGGGTCAGTTCTTTATCCACTGCGCCACGTAGCTACCCCAATCTGTCCTTTGTTCTTGAAGAGGACCAATGACATCAGGATGGTGATGTCTTGCCTTGCAACATGAATTGGATTTCAGTGAGGCAGAGGTGTACAAGTCATCAGTCTCAGTCTCTCCTCCAGAGTCATTAGAGTCCAGTGCAAGAATAAATAAACAAATAAATAAATGAATAGTGGGAGACTTTGGCCTTTTTAAGCTAGTTCTTTCCGAGGTCTCAGTTTGTTTGAGGCAATACCCATTCAATAATTAAAGACTAGGTAAGAATTAAGCAAAAGATGGCCTCTTAGTTTTACCAAATCCCTATTGCTTCTCAAATAAAGTTCAGGCTCATTTACTTCAGGCTACATTTTCTAATATCCTTTGTCTCTCACAAAATGTTATCCATACTATTCCTTCTCTCCTCTTTTAATCCCCCCATGCTTCATAATTCTATTTCTAAAATTTTTTTTCACAATACCCTGAAACCTAGTGTCATCCTATTTTCCATATTTACCTCATATTGCTTTCTCTTATGTATTTTGTGTTTCAACCAAAGCAAATACATCTCTACTAGATGGGGATGCATTTTGATTTCATGCCATACTTTTGCTCAGGCAATATGCCTGTAATACCCTAACTCGCTATCTTTACTGGTTGACCAACTATGCATTCTTCGAAGCCCAAAGAACATATTATCCCTTCCATGAGGCCTTCATTGATTTCTCTAGTTCAAAACAACTTTCTATCTCAGATCACCTATAAAATTTGATTTTGTCATTCTGATGTGCTTAGAATACAGTATTATCTATCATAGCTATTGGTTTTATGACTTATGCCCTATTAGATGGTCAGCTCCAAAGGGGCAGGGAGAATGTTTTGTCTGAATTTTGTGTTTTCTTCAGTGCTTTGCACTTAACTCTATGTACCCTGGCACTTTATCATTGTTTGTTAAGTTATTGATTTATTAATCTAATGACTAGGCTAGGGCTTTTTTCAGTATACTATTGCTCCAAATTCCTAACAGAGCAAATCTAAATTCCTCATCTAGTCATTCAAGATTTCTCATAATTTTCTCAATGTCCATCATATCTCATTCCTATTTTCTCCCTCTATACTACGATCAGTTGAGTTTTCTAGCTGCCCATAATTTCTTTCCCACTCCTGTCATCATATTGATTTCACTTTCTCATGCTTGTTTAAACTCATTGCTATATGGAATTTCCTTCTTTCTCTCTACCTTGCCAAATCAAATTCGTCGTTCAAGGCCCAATTCAAACCTATTTCCTCTTATGATGCTATGAGTGCCCTCCTTGACTATTGTTGCTTACATTAACCTCTGACTTCCTAAAGCACTTAACATTCATCACCATTAATTTTGGCAATTGATATTCTAGCATTGTTCTCTTTCTTAGTTCAAATCTCATCTCCACAACAAGATTAAAAGCTCCTGTAGGGATTTTTACAATATCTTTCTCTTGTGCCTGATACAATATGGGGCATGTGATTGTGCTCAGTCATTTCTCGTTGAATTAAATGTAAAGGACAGGCAATGGTATGGTAGATGTCTCAATATGTACTTTCAAAAATCTCTTTTTATTCACCATTCACTAGATGCCTTATTTAGACTTTCTGTTTGTAGTGAAAAGAGGAAGAGACCAAATATTGTCCCAGAACTCCTTCTATAATTCTATGTTGTCATAGAAAATGTACACAAATATTAACTTCTGGAAGGCAAGGGGCATGCCTTCTTATCTCATTTTATAAAGTACATTACACAGTAGCAAGCATATGTCGGTATTTAAGAAATCTTGTTTTATGATAGTGATGAATCATGTGCTCTTTTTGCTTTCTTAGGAAGCTAATGGTGATATGTTAAAAAAAAATCTAAGGAAAAAAGAGTATTTCCTTCCTTTTAGAAGTCTCTAGTACCTGAGTTAGCCAAGCCTAATACTATTCTTTAGTGATATTGGGACCATCCCTTAACATTCACCATTGACCTTGCCCTTCCTACCACCTTTTTTTTTTTTTTTTTCTGTCAGGACTAGTCATACAAAAGAAAGAAATGACTGGAATGTTCTTCCTTCATTCCTATGGACTGAAAACCAGATGGATGGCTTGGGAGTTGGTTGGACTTATATAGGCAAATAGGAAGCTGTGTGATCATGGAATCAAATGAGATAATCTATTTAAAATGTTTTGTAAACATGAAAAGATTAAGGCAATGTCATCTATCTGAACATCATCACTACTACTATGCTATTCTTAGTAGATACCAGATTAAACCTGCAAGGGACCTCAGAGGTAATGGAGTATAATCTGTTCATTTTATTTTTCTGGAAGTCTCTATCAAATGACTTTAATCATGTCAGTTAAGACAAATCTTCAAAAATACCGGCTCAGGAGTATCTCAATATCATACTTATTATAGGATCATAGATATATTACTAGAAGGGAACTTAGACATCTTATATTCCAAACCTCTCTTTTTATAGATGAGGAAACTAAGACTCAGGAATATTTAATAACCTGCCCAAGGTCACACAGGATAGTAAATGGCGGAGATAAGACCCAAATCCAGGGTCCTCTCACTCCAAACCCAGCATGTTTATAATTCTGCCATGCTACTTCTATTGCTTCTTCATTGTATAAAAATAATGCTGGTCCTAAAGGACCATGCTAGTGGAATACCAACTACAGGAGGTTTAGCAAAGCTGGAAAAACTCTAGATATAGGCAGGAGACAGGCTATGTATGTAATGAATGAAAACCCCCAGAGTTTCCGAGTAATTAATAATCAATTTATTAACTAGACTAGCTAATAATCAGTAAATTGAGGATCAGTGGGGTTTTTTTTTCAGTAATCAAAGATGCCAAGGGAGATCCTGAGATATCTTAAATACCTTTTGAAAGGGAATTTCCCTGACAAGTGATTGGTGGACATTTAATGAAGAAATGAGCTCCTCTTGCTAAGAATGTGGCTTGAATATGAGCCTCAGCAGCATGAGACTCCAGCAGTCTTGGTAGGAGAAACCATTTCTATCCAGAACTCTGATTGGTTTTCTCTTTCATGAGCTGAGTCACCTTAAACTCTCTTGGAGGGGACCAAAGAAAGGGGTTCATTTCCCCAAGGTAAGGGCCTGCCCAGACTGGATTCTGTTTATACTCTAAACAGAAATTAGGTCTCCTAGTTGGGTGGAGTCACGCCCCAAATTGGGTGGTGTCTGACCAAAATTGAGAGCATGTGCCTTGAGAGCTAGGAGCAATCTTATCAATTAGCTATGCCCTTCAGAATCTGACTGACCTTAACAGGAGTTGGGTCCTTACAGAAAATAGAAGGAAAAAATGGTGGATCACAATTAATAATTAGTTATGAACCTAATAGTATGATATTTATTTCTCTCATATGTATTGTTCAAAGGCCTTCATACCTAATTTCAAAAAGGCTTATCTACAAGATGCTGAGTATAATGTGATATAACTGTTTTGGTCCACAACAGTTCAACAATACCAAACACTAAGACATTCTGCACCTTATAAAGAGGTGTTCCCCTTTATATTACTGGAGAGAGTGTACATATCTCCAAAAGTCCAGTGGAATCATGGATCCTTGAATTCTTAACTGTGTAAATAAGATCAAAATAAGATCTTTTCATTCAGAAGCAGAGACAAAGTATTGTTTTGGTGTTTTATTTTTCTGGAGTCTTGAAAAGTGTTTTGAACTTTCAGTGCATACACATGTGTGTGTGCATCTGCCCACGTGTGTGTAGAAAGATTTATTGTCTACTTTTCTCCATTTTCTTTTTATGTTCCTTAGAATACTAGCTCCTTATTTCTCTCAGACCATTGTATATATGCACGTATATATGTATATATGCATATATATGTATATATGTATGTAAATAAAGAAAAGTAGAGGAATTTATCCCAATAATCAAGTTTCAAAAGCCCACTTATATGTCTATTTTCTAGATTATTTGTTTTAATTGATCTTAATTCCATTGGCATTAGCTATCGGTGACAACTTCTTCAAACATAAAGGACAACTATCTAGAACATATGCTAATATTGTTTATTTATTAACTTTGGCATCCTCCTTTGAGGAGATAAAAGACTACAAGTTACAAATAATCAGAACACTATTAATTATTAGTTAAAAATGCCTCACAAGGAAATGAATTTATTTAAAAATTTTCACCTATTTTCTTCACCCTGTGTACTATTTCAAAGCAGAAGAGAAATTTGTTTTAGTCCTATAGTTTCTGGACTGCTACCTAAGAGCCCAGACATTTCTATGGAACTTGAAAAAGGGTTAGTGCTAGATCATGTTAGTGTGTGGTCCAGCATTCACCTGTAGGAAAAGGGATGAAATCATTATGGCTAATATGAGTGATGTCTCTTTCATGCAAACCCTGACCATCCCTGATTATGAAGAATAAATTTCATTTGTCCATACTTAAGGTAAAATACTGCATGTGAGCATTTGTTTAAAGGATAAATCACTGTACTATGAGAATTCTTAAAAGAATGTTCTAATAAATGAGAAATTATATATCATAATGCCCAGAAGTATGTTAATGCAAAGTTAAGGAAGAGATTTTCGTTACACCAAAGTCTGAAAATTCTGAATTACTGTTCTCACAGAAATCATAAGCTTTCCCCCTTGCTGTACATTTCCCACCCCCCACCATAATAAGATCTTCTAACACTGGACAAAGAAATCTTTTATTCAGCAGATCAAGAACTGCAATAAACCAGGATGAAAAGGGATAGATCTTAGTAAGATTTAGTTCTTTTGATATGCATTGAAACAACACCATTCCTTGTAACTTGGCTATGCCATGCACATTAATGATGTTTATAAAAGCAAGAGCCAAGTTCCCCTTGTGCAAGTAGGTGTGCGAAGCACTGATATCTATGTAGGAACACATCTGATGTGACTTGGGTGTAAAATATTTTTTGATAAGAGTGAGTCAGTAAGCTGTTTCTCCACCCCATCCTCAATCTCAAAGAATTGTGGTGAATAATCTAATGTTTTTATCTGTATTAAAATAGTTTTTCTTAGAATTGAGAACATAGACTGATATGCAAAAAAAAGAGTCTTTGGATTGTTTATCCCTTGATGTCTTTAGTGGTGCCACTTGAATATTGTAGGTATGTACATATTGTAGGTATGTGGTATGTAGGTAGGGTATATTGGCCCTGACTTATTATTGCAATATGGTGGGTGGTGGGTGGTAGTTGGGTGGTGTGGGATGGGGGGAAAGGGTGGGGTATGTTAATCTGTAGTCTTTTGAGATCCACACTCTAAGAGAAATAGGGGTTGAAGAGTAGTTCAGGAAAATGGCCTCTGATAATGGCCCAATGACTCATCATACTGCAATGGAAAAGTGGTTAGCTTCTGATTCCCACAAGAAGGAGAGGCATAGAGAGTCTGTTAGCCAGAGCTCAGTCAATGAAATGGAATCTGGGAGAGGGGTGATATGTCAGAGGTCATTTCATAGGCCCATATTTACCCAGGCCATTGATTTCAATACCCCTAATTGCAAGGTGAAGAAGCAGATTCTGAACTAAGATATAACAGTGTAAGGAGCCAGAGCCCCAGCAAACATCTAGAATTAAGCTACAATCAAGGGCAAGACCTGGTAAGAGGTCAAGTTGGAGGGAAAAGAAGAATGGACTCAAAATAGTAATTCTATAAGTAGCTTGTTTTCTGCCTGTTGTATCCCTTTCCCCTTCTATTCTTATATGTATAATGATATGTTGTAAATTCCCTTTTTGAAACACCTAAGAAATTGGTAGGTAGGAAAAAGGCGGGGGGGAGGAAAAAAATCCTAGAGCTTTTCTTCTATCATGGTCCTAGTTACATTCAGTGATTCTCTTCATCGTAGAATAATTGGATGAAAAATGGGAACATTATAGAATGGTAAAACTGATCAATTCAATAGAAAGTTGGAGTTAAAACTTTTCTGAACCCATACTTTAAAGATAAACTGTAGACCTACCTTTTGACTGAGAAATGATGGATAAGATATAGAATGAAGCATATATTTTCAGACTGTCAATGTAAGAATTTGTTTTGTATCATTGTTATACTTTTTTTGTCTCTCAATGCTGTGGTCAGGGAGATAGAAAAAAAAAGAAAGGAAAACAAAACAAAACAAATAGAAGATCACTGAGTTCTTTTTTTTTAATGGAGAGGAAAGAACAGAAAAAAAGGCCAGAAAGAAGGTGAGACAAGCAGGATATAGCTTTGAAAGCTTTATTATTATTATTAAATTTTTTACATGGCAATGAGGATTAAGTGACTTACCCAAGGGCACACTGCCTGTAAGTGTCAAGTGTCTGAAGCCAGATCTGAACTCAGGTCCTCCTGAATCCAGGGCTGGTGCTTTATCTTCTGTGCTACCTAGCTGTCCCCAGCTATAATATTATCTTGGTATTATTTTATATTAGAAAAGCAAACTACAAATAATGGAGACCAAGAGTTTTATTTATAACTTACTTTTAAAATTCTGTCATATAAATACAAATGTTTGTTCAATTTGTTTTTATTAAGTTTTGAATAAAGATACAAATAAATTAAAGAAAAAAGAGAGTCTGTAGATGCAGTTGCACAACCTATTAAAATTTTATGATCCATGAATGGCTACAGTAAGAAGATTGGCCTTGGCAATGAGAATGGTCAACCCTTCATAAGAGATTGAAGTAAAGGAGAAATTGCCCTTTGATAATCTTCAACTTATCAAGTTCCTCTTGGGGCATAAGGTCCCATTATTTTAATGGTGGTCTGGAAGTATCATAAGCACTAAAATATGAGATGACAAAATGTTGTATGAAATGTTTCTTGTTGCCTTAAGATACACAATAAAACCAACTCTGATAACACTATTTTATTCTTCTCCAAGGAGAACGTGTTGGCTATTCCCTCCATTTATTTTCTTCTTACATTTGTCTCCCCCAATCTGCCCTCCCTTTTTATCACCCCCTCCCTTTTCTTTACCCTTTTCTCCCTTGCTTTTGCCCTCCATTCTCTCAGTCCCCCCTTTCCCCTTACCCTTTTACTTCCCTAAAGAATAAACTAATGTTCTTTATACAAATGAATGTATATGTTATTCCCTCTTTGAATCAAATCTAGTGAGAGTAGGGTTGAAACAATGTTCACCCCTCAATGCCTTCTTTCACTCTATTGTAATAGGTTTTTTCACCTCTTCATATGATGTAATTCACCCCATTCCACCTCCCCTTTCTTCTTCTCCCCATAAATTCCCTTTTTAACCCCTTAATTTTCTTGATACCATCACATAAAAGACAATTTATACTTATACCCTCTGTGTATAATCCTTCTGTCTGCCCAAATACATATACCTTTCTCAAGAGTTATAAGTATTATCTTCCCATGTAGGGATACAAACAGTTTAACCTTATTTAGTAAACTTTTTCCCCCCTGTTTACCTTTTTAAACTTCTCTTGAGTCTTATATGTTAAGATCAAATTTTCTATTCAATTCTGGTCTTTTCATCAGGAAACCTTGAAAGTCCCCAATGTTATTGAATGTCTATCTTTTCCCCTGAAACAGAATGCTCAGTTTCACTGGGTAACAGATTCTTGGCTGCAATCCAAGCTCCTTTGCCTTCCAGAATATCATATTCCAAGCCTTGTGTTCCTTTAATGTTGAAGCTGCCAGTTCCTGAGCAATCCTGACTGTGGCTCCACGATACTTAAATTGCTTCTTTCTGGCTGCTTAGAGTATTTTCTCCTTCACATGATAATTCTGGAATTTGGCTACAATATTCCTTGGTGTTTTCCTTTTGGGATCTCTTTCAGGAAGTGATCAGTGGATTCTTTCAATGATTATTTTATACTCTGATTCTATAATATCAGGGCAGTTCTCCTTAATAATTTTCTGGAATATGGTGTCTAGAATCTTTTTCTGATCATAGCTTTCAGGCAGTCCAGTGATTCTCAAATTGTCTCTCCTGGATCTGTTTTCCAGGTCACTTGTCTTTCCAATGAAATATTTCACATTTTCTTCTATTTTTTTCATTCTTTTGGTTCTGCTTGACTGATTCCTGGTGTCTCATGGATTCCTTATCTTCCAACTGTCCAATTTTAATTTTTAAGGCATTGTTTTCTTCAGTGAGATTATGTACTTTTTTTTTTCCAATTTGGCCAAATGAATTTTTTAATGAATTGTTTTCTTCAGTCAATCTTTGTGCTTTCTTTTCCAAGCTGTTGATTCTTCTTTCATAATTTTCTTGTGTTGCTTTCATTTCTCTCCCCATTTCTCTCAATTGATTTTTAAAATCCTTTTTGAGCTCTTCCAAGAAGGCTTTTTGTTCTTGAAACCAATTCATCTTCCCTCTTAAGGATTCACATGTAGGAAATTTGAGAGTATTGTGCTCATCTGAGTTTGTGTGGAAGACTGTGTCTCTCTGTCTCTTTGCAAGTTCTGTAGTTTCAGAATCTGTCCAGAGACTTGATTTAATGTTCTTTTTGAGGGAACAGAAGGGGAACTCAAGCAATTTGCTGTCTTCTCTCTGCCATCTAGGCTCTACCCCCTCCCTTCATTTATTTTCAATGTCCTTCTGTGATCTATTTGTTTTTAATTTTGAAAATCAAGATTCATTTGAATTTTTTCTTCTAGTATTGCAGTCTATGCAGCAGTATGTCTATCTTTTGGCCATTAGGTAATGACCTGGCATTTAGAATCCCAAGAGAAAAATTAAATTAAATGAACATATAATTGAATGCTAGATAAATCCAAAGTAAAAATGGGGGAAAGTGCATGAAATATGTTGTAAAGTATTATCCAGGAATAAGGAATGAGAAACCAAAGACTTCTAAACATTTTAGAAGTCTTACATTTATATATCGTGCATTCTTTGCCAAGAAATTAATTGGACAGCCATACACATGATGAAACAAAATAACATCGTACACATACACATGCACACATATACACAGAAATTGACAATATTTTCAAAGACAAGTAATAACTCATTACTGATCTAAAAGTCATTTTTGAATCAACTATATCCCATCAGATCATTGATTTGTTAGAATAAAGGTAAAAATTGATCCAAAGGTAGAAGGAAGATGAGAAAAAGAGAGGGGAAAAAAGAATAGCACAGAAATAAAAGCACAACCTGACCTAGGTAAAGAAGTTATTAACAGTGAAAAATGGAAAATCGATGGAGGAATAAGACCTCAATGCCAATTACGACAATTTTATATAAAGTTTAAATATTTTTTCCAATTGCATATAAAATAATTTTAAACTTTTTTAAAAATTTGAATTCCAAAATCTCTTCCTTCCTTTTCTTCCTCCCTCTTCTCCCCTTTTCCTGAGATGGTAAGCAATTAGATATAGATTATAAAAGTGTGGTCATGCAAAACATATTTCCACATTAGCTTTAATGCAAAAGAAAACACAGAACAAAAAAAATTCCAAGAAAAATAAAGTAAATATAACAGTATGGTTCAATTTGCATTCAGACTCTATCAGTTCTTTCTCTGGAGGTGGATAGCATTTCTCTTTTTTTTTTTCATTTTTTCATTTTCATTTTTCTTTTTTTCTTTTTCTTTCTATCTATCTATTTAGTTAGTTATTTAGGATAGCATTTTTCATCATAAGTCTTTTTTTTTTTTAGTAAGGCAATTGGGGGTTAAGTGACTTGCCCAGGGTCACACAGCTACTAAGTGTTAAGTGTCTGAGGCCGGATTTGAACTCAGGTACGCCTGAATCCAGGGCCAGTGCTCTATCCACTGCACCATCTAGCTGCCCCCCCCCTTTTTTTTTTTTGGTGAAGCGATTGGGGTTAAATGACTTGCCCAGGGTCACACAGCTGGTAATTGTTAAGTGTCTGAGGCCAAATTTTAACTCAGGTCCTCCTGAATCTAGGGCCAGTGTTCTATGCACTGCGCCACCGAGCTGCTACCCATCATAAGTCTTTAGAAACTATCTTGGATCATTGTATTACTGAGAATAGTTGAGTCATTCCTAATTGAACATTGTAGAATATTGCTATTGTGTACAATTTTCTCCTGGTTCTACTCACTTTTCTTTGCATCAGTTCATCTAAGTCTTCCCAGGTTTTTCTGAAAGCTTCCTATTCATTTTTTATAGCACAATTGTATTCCATCACAATAATATACCACAAATTGTTAAGCCATTCCCCAATTGATGGGCATGCCTTTGACTTCCAATTCTTTGACTCCACAAAAAGAGCTGCTATAAATGTTTTTCTATATATAGGTCCTTTTCCTTTAAATTTTTTAAAACTTCAGATACAGAACTAATAGTGGTATTGCTAAATTAAAGGGTATGCACAGTTTGATTTCCCTTCGGGCCAAGTTCCAAATTGCTTTCCACAATTCCACCAACAGTGCATTAGTGTTCCAATTTTCCCACACCCCATCAATATTTATCATTATACTTTTCTGTTATATTAGTCAATTTGATCAGTGTGATCTGATAGGTACCTCAGAATTGTTTTAATTTGCATTTCCCTAATCAATAGTGTTTTAGGGCATTATTTCATATGACTATAAATATTTTTGATTTTTTGAGGGTTCTTGTTGATACACACACACACACACATATAAAACCATTTATCAATTGGGGAATAACTTGTAATTCTCATAAATTTGACTCTGTTCTCTATATATTTGATAAATAAGGCCTTTGTCAGATAAACTTGGTGTTAAATTTCCTTTACAGTTTTGATTAATGTGTATTTCTCTCCATCCTATTTTCTCCTGTTTATACTTCTCTCTCTCCTTTCATCCTGTCCCTCCTCAGAAGTGTTTTACTTCTAACCATCATCTCCCCCAAGCCACCCTCCCTTCTATCTGTACCCCCTTCTCTTATACCCTTCTCCTCATCCTGACCTGTAGAATAAGATAGATATCTACACCCAACTGAGTGTGTATATTATTCCCTCTATGAGCCAGTCCTGATGAGTGCAAGATTCAAGTGTTGTCTGCTACCACCCAAGCTCCATCTCCCCCTCCATTGTAGAAGCTGTTTCACATCTCTTTGTGAAAAAGTTTACCTTATTCTTCTTCTCCCTTCCCCTTCTCTCAGTGCATCCCTCTTTCTCAGTCCTTAATTAAAATTTTTTAGATATTATCTTATCATAGTTAACTCACACCTGTGCCCTCTGTTTATTTATATTATTTCCAACTGCTTTAACAATAATGAAGTTCTTAGAAGTTATAAGTATCATCTTCCCATGCCGGGATATAAACAGTTTAATCATATCAAATTCCTTATGATTCTCTTACATATTTGCTTCCCTGAAGTTTTGTATTTGAAAGTCAAAATTTCTATTCAGCTTTGGGCTTTTCATCAGCAATGCTTGAAAGTCCTCTATTTCATTAAATATCCATTTTTCCCTTACTTACTTACTTAGTATGGTGCAAGGATTACTGTCGGTTGTAATCTTAGTTACTTTGTCTTACAGAATATCATATTCCAAGCCCTCTACTCCTTTAACATAGAAGCTAGTAAATCTTGTGTTATCCTAACAGTGGCTTTACAATATTTGAATTGTTTCTTTATAGCTGCTTGTAATATTTTCTCCTTGACTTGGGAACTCTGGGATTTGGCTATAATATTATTGGGAGTTTTCTTTTGGGGATCTCTTTTAGGATGTAATTGGTGGATATTTTCAATGTCTATTTTCCCCTCTGGCTCTAGGATATCAGGACAGTTTTCCTTGAAAGTTTCTTGAAATATGTTTTCTAGGATCCTTTTTTGATGATGGCTTTCACGCAGTCCAATAATTTTAAATTCATTCCCCTCTATTTTCCAGGTTATTTGTTTTTCCAGTAAGATATCTCACATTTTCTTCTATTTTTTGTTGTTTTTATTTTCTTTGATTATTTCTTGTTGTCTCATGGAATCATTAGCTTTCACTTGTCCAATTCCAATTTTTAAGGAGTTATTTTCTTCAGTCAACCTTTGTATCTCCTTTTCCATTCAGCCAAGTCTTATTTATATATTTATCTATTTATTTATTTACCTATTCATTCATTCATTCATTCATTCATTTATTTATCTATCCATTTTTTATTTATTTATTTTAGTTTTCTCCCTCCCCTCCCTTCTCCCCTCACTTAGACAGCAGGTAATCTGATATAGGTTTATATATATATATATATATATATATATACATATATATATATATATATATATACATATATATATATATAAATAAAATAACATTAAACCTATTTCTGCATTAGTCATTTTATATGAGAAGAATCAGAGCAAAAAGGAAAAACCTCAAAAAAGAAAAACAACAGCACCAAAAACAAAAGAAAATAGTATGGTCCAATCAGCATCCACATTCCACAGTTCCTTTTTTTTCCTGGATTTGGAGAGCCTTTTCCATCATGAGTCCTTTAGAACTTTCTTGTACCATTGGATTGGTGAGAAGAATCTAGTCTATCACAGTTGATCAACACACAATGTTGACAATACTGTGCACAATGTTCTCCTGGTTCTCCTCATCTCACTCATCATCAGTTCATGCAAGTCCTTCCAGGTTTCTCTGCACTCCTCCTGCTCATTGTTTCTTACAACACAATAGCATTCCATTACATTCATATACCACAACTTGTTCAGCCATTCCCCAATTGATGGGCATCCCCTCAATTTCCAATTCCTTGCCACCACAAAAAGAGCAGCTATAAATATTTTTGTACATGGGGGTCCCTTTCCCCTTTCCATGATCTCTTTGGGAAAAAGACCTAAAAGTGGTATTGCTGGGTGAAAGGGTATGCACAGCTTTATCGCCCTTTGGGCATAATTCCAAATTGCTCTCCAGAATGGTTGGATCAATTCACAGCTCCACCAACAATGAATTAGTGTTCCAATTTTCCCACAGCTTCTCCAACATTCATTATTTTCCTTTTTTGTCATTTTAGCCAATCTCATACATGTCAGGTGGTACCTCAGAGTTGTTTTAATTTGCATCTTTCTAATCAATAGGGGTTTAGAGCATTTTTTTCCATATGGGAACAGATAGCTTTGATTTCTTCATCAGAAAACAGCCTGTTCATATCCTTTGACCATTTCTCAATTGGGGAATGCTTTGGATTCTTATAAATTTGATTTAGTTCCCTATATATTTTAGAAATGAGGCCTTTATCAGAAGTATTGCATCCCTTCTAATTTTGGATGCATTGCTTCTGTTTGTACAAAAACTTTTTAATTTAATGTAATCAAAATCATCCATTTTGCATTTCATAATATTCTCTATCTCTTGTTTGGTCATAAACTGTTCTCCTTTCCAAAGACCTGAAAGGTAGACTATTCCTTCCTCTCCTAATTTACCTATGGTATCACCTCTTATGTCTAAATCATGTATCCATTTTGAACTTATTTTAGTATAAGGTACCAGATGTTGGTCTATGCCTAATTTCTTCCAGTTTTCCCAGCAGTTTTTGTCAAATACTGAGTTCCTATCCCAGAAGCTGGAGTCTTTGGGTTTATCAAACACTACATTACTAGTGTCATTTACTACTGTGTCTCCTGTGCCTAGTTTTTTCCATTGATCCTCCACTCTATTTCTTAGCCAGTACCAGATAGTTTTGATGACTGCCCCTTTATAGCAAAGCTCCAGATTTGGTACAGCTAACCCACATCCCTGTGCATTTTTTCATTATTTGCCTTGATATTCTTGACTTTTTGTTTTTCCAGATGAATTTTGTTATTATTTTTTCTAGCTCTATAAAATAATTTTCAGGTAGTCTGATTGGTATGGCATTGAATAAGTCCATTACTTTAGGTAGGATTGTCATATTTATTATATTAGCTCTGCCTATCCATGAGCAATTGATATCTTTCCAATTATTTAGATCTGATTTGGTTTGTGTGAAAAGTGTTTGGTAATTGTGTTCATAGAGTTCCTAGGTTTGTCCTGGCAAGTGGACTCCCAAGTATTTTATATTATCTACCGTTACTTTAAATGGGATTTCTCTTTCTATCTCTTGCTGCTGGACTTTGTTGGTCATGTATAGAAATGCTGATAATTTATGTGGATTTATTTTCTATCCTGATACTTTGCTAAAGTTGTTAATTGTTTCAAGTTATTTTTGAGTTGATTCTCTAGGATTTTCTAAGTATGTCATCATATCATCTGCCTATTCTAATTGCTTTAATTACTTTTTCTTCTCTGATTGCTAAAGCTAACATTTCTAGTACAATATTAAATAATAGAGGTGATAATGGACATCCCTGTTTCACCCCTGATCTTATTGGGAAGACCTCTAACTTATCTCCATTACATATAATGCTTGCAGATGGTTTTAGGTAGATACTGCTTACTATTTTAAGGAAAGCTCCACCTATTCCTAAGTTTTCTAGTGTTTTTATTAGGAATGGGTACTGTATTTTGTCAAAAGCTTTCTCTGCATCCATTGAGATAATCATATAATTTTGGTTAGTTTTCTTATTGATGTGGTTGACTATGTTAATAGTTTTCCTAATGTTGAACCAGCCCTGCATTCCTGGTATAAATCCCACCTGTTCATAGTGCATTATCCTGGTGGATCACTTGCTATAATCTCCTTGCTTATATCTTATTTAATATTTTTGCATCAATATTAATTAGGGAAATTGGTCTATAATTTTCTTTCTCTGTTTTTGCTGTGCCTGGTTTTGGTATCACCATCATATTTGTGACATAAAACAAATTTGGTAGAACTCCTTCTTCAGCTATTTTTTCAAATAATTGGTATAATATTGGAATTAATTGTTCTTTAAATGTTTGGTAGAATTCACCTGTAAACCCATCTGTCCCTGGGGATTTTTTCTTAGGGAGTTCATTAATGGCTTGTTCAATATATTTTTCTAATATGGGCTTATTTAAGGATTTTATTTCCTCTTCAGTTAACCTGGGCAGTTTGTATTGTTGTAATTAATTATCCATTTCATTTAGATTGTCAAATTTATTGCCATACAGTTGTGCAAAATAGTTCCTAATTATTGCCTTAATTTCCACTTCATTAGTGATAGAATCACCCCTTTCATTTTTGATACTGGTAATTTGGTTTTCTTATTTCTTTTTTTAATCAAATTAACCAGTGGTTTGTCTATTTTTTTAAACAGCTCTTAGTTTTATTGATTAATTCTGTAGTTTTTTTGCTTTCAATTTTATTAATTTCTCCTTTAATTTTCAGGATTTATAATTTAGTATTTAAATGGGAATTTCTAATTTGTTCTTTTTCTAGCTTAAGTTGCATGCCTAATTCATTGATCTCCTCTTTCTCTTTTTTATTCATGTAAGCAGTTAGAGCTATAAAATTTCCCCTAAGCACTACTTTGGCTGTATCCCATAAATTTTTGTATGTTGTCTCATTGTTGTCATTCTCTTGGACAAAATTATTGATTGTTTTGGGGCAGCTAGGTTGGCACAGTGGATAGAGCACTGGCCCTGGATTCAGGAGGACCAAAGTTCTAATCCAGCCTCAGACACTTAACACTTACTAGCTGTGTGACCCTAGGCAAGTCACGTAACCCCAATTGCCTCACTAAAACAAAAAAATTATTGATTGTTTCTATGATTTGTTGTTTGACCCACTCATTCTTTAGAATGAAATTATTTAGTTTCCAATTCATTTTCAGTCTACCTTTCCATGGCTCTTTATTACATGTATTTTTTTTATTGCATCATGATCTTAGGAGGATGCATTTACTATTTCTGCCTTTCTACATTTGACTATGATGTTTTTGTACCCTAATACATGGTCAATTTTTGAAAATGTGCCACATACTGCTGAGAAAAAGGTATATTCCTTTCCATTCCCATTCAGTTTTCTCTAGACATCTATCATGTCTAACTTTTCTAGTATTCTATTCACCTCTTTCACTTCTTTCTTATTTACTTTGTGGCTAGATTTATCTAATTCTTAGAGGGGAAGATTCAGATCCTCCACTAGTATAATATTACTGTCTATTTCCTCTTGTAACTCATTTAACTTCCCCTCTAAGAATTTGGATGCTATACAACATGGTACATACGTGTTCAATATTGATATTACTTCATTATCTATAGCACCTTTTAGTAAGATGTAGTTTCCTTCCTTATCTCTTTTAATTATATCTATTTTTGCCTTTGTTTGTCTGAGATAAGGATTTCTACCCCTGCTTTTTTTACTTTAGCTGAAGCATAATATATTTTGCTCCAGCCTTTTACCTTTACTCTCTGTGTAGCTCTCTGCTTCAAATGTGTTTCTTGTAAACAGCATATTGTAGGATTCTGGTTTTTAATCCCCTGTGCTACCTTTTAAAATTTCTCGAGTCTTGTATGTTATTATTTTCTATTAAGTTATGGTCTTTTCATCAGGAAACCTTGAAAGTCCCCAATATCATTGAATGTCCATCTTTTCCCCTGAAACAGAATGCTCAGTTTCACTGGGTAATAGATTCTTGGCTGCAATCCAAGCTCCTTTGCCTTCCAGAATATCATATTCCAAGCCTTGTGTTCCTTTAATGTTGAAGCTGCCAGCTCCTGAGCAATCCTGACTGTGGCTCCACGATACTTAAATTGCTTCTTTCTGGCTGCTTAAAGTATTTTCTCCTTCACATGATAATTCTGGAATTTGGCTACAACATTCCTTTGAGTTTTCATTTTGGGGTCTCTTTCAGGATTTGATAGGTGGATTCTTTCAATGATGATTTTATCCTCTGATTTGATAATATCAGGGCAATTCTCCTTAATAATTTCCTGGAATATGGTGTCTAGAATCTTTTTCTCATCATGGCTTTCAAGCAGTCCAATGATTCTCAAATTGACTCTCCTGGATCTGTTTTCCAGGTCACTTGTCTTTCCAATGAGGTATTTCACATTTTCTTCTATTTTTTTCATTCTTTTGATTCTGCTTGACTGATTCCTTGTGTCTCATGGATTCATTATCTTCCAACTGTCCAATTTTAATTTTTAAGGCATTGTTTTCTTCAGGGAGATTATGTACCGTTTTTTCCATTTGGCCAGATGAATGTTTTCTTCAGTCAATCTTTATGCTTCCTTTTCTAAGCTGCTGATTCTTTTTTCATAATTTTCTTATGTCGCTTTCATTTCTCTCCCCATTTCTCTCAATTGATTTTTTAAATTCTTTTTGTGCTCTTCCAAGAAGGCTTTTTGTTCTTGAGACCAATTCATCTTCCCTCTTGAGCCTTCACATGTAGGCAATTTGAGAGTATTGTCCTCATCTGAGTTTCTGTTTGCCTCTTCCCTGTGGATACAGAAGCTCTCAATGGTGAGAGCTCTTTTTTGTTTCTTACTCATACTGCAGCTTTT
Organism: Dromiciops gliroides; assembly: GCF_019393635.1. Taxonomy (NCBI): domain Eukaryota; kingdom Metazoa; phylum Chordata; class Mammalia; order Microbiotheria; family Microbiotheriidae; genus Dromiciops; species Dromiciops gliroides. The sequence goes on from NC_057863.1 coordinate 130,485,822, forward strand.
TTTTTTTAAGTTGAGGTCTGCTCTGTGTGAACCAGGGTCCCTGTTTCAAGATTTGTGTGCTGGGGTATAGGGGCTGTGTCACTGGCATTCTACACTGAGGCTTCTATGGCTTGTGGATTTCTCCCCGCCCTGGCCTTGCTAGGTGAGTGCTCAGATTGGTAGGCCTTGCCATGCCTGTCCTATGGATGGCTGTCCAGCTGGAAACCTGCCCTCTCAGCTGGTGATTTCGGGTTTTACCACTGTCCTGCTGTACACATCTTATTGAACCAGGATCCAGGGGTCTCAGTTGCTTGGCTGTGGCCCACAGCTTCCTGATGACTTGCCCTGACCCCCTCTGTGCTGTGCTGCACCTCCCTTTTGCCCCGGTGAGAATGAACTTTCATGAAGTCTTCTAAATTATCTCTGGTTGGAAGACTGTGTTTCTCTGTCTCTTTGCAGGTTCTGTAGTTTCAGAATCCATGCAGAGGCTTGATTTAATGTTCTTTTTGAGGGAACAGAAGGAGAGGTTAAACTATTTGCTTGCTACTATCAGCCACCTTGGACCCACTAATTCTTTTAAAAGAGTTCTTCTATTCAGTGAATTTTTATGACCTCTTTTACCATCTGGAATATTTTGTATTTTAAGGTATTTTTGTGCTTCCTTTGTCAAGTTGTTGAGTTTTTTCATGATTTAATTGCATCACTTTCATTTCTTTTCCAAAATTTTCCTCTACATCTCTCACTTACTTTTTTGAATCTGAGACCAATTCACATTTTTTCTTGAAGCTTTAAATAGAGCTGTTTTGACTTTGTTGTCTTCTGAGTTTGTATTTTGATCTTCCCAGTCACCATAGTAATTTTCTATAGTCAGGTTCCTTCTTTGTAGTTTGCTCATTTTGCAGCCTATTTCTTGACTTTTAACTTTATGCTAAAGTTGGACTCTGATCCTGGGGTCGAGGGAACATTTTCTAAGCTTTAGGGGTTTTTGTGTAGCTTTTTTCAGAGCTAGTTCTGGGTGTCTCTAAGTCTTCAGTTCTTCTAAAGTGATGTCATATAAGAAGAAATGTGGTCACTGCTTTCCTGACCTGGGTTCTGGTCTGTGAGTAACTAGAAGCACTCTTTTCTATGCTGGAACTGTGACCAGGATTCCTGTTTTCTGTGATATGTTCCAGTGTGCTAACATTCCTCCTCACTTTGCAATGCTGACATGGAATCAAATAGGGGCAATGCAACAGAATTACAAACCCAGTGCCAGCAAAGGATCCCCTGTAATGTCCTTCTGACCAGTTTCTGACTTCTTTATAGCCTGTGACCTGAGAGGTTTGGGAGCCACAGCTTCTGATTCCATTGCTCCTAAGGTCTGATGTTTTATTATTGGGTCTGGCCTATGATGTACAGATCTCCACTCTCACCCCAGTGAGACAGAATTTACCTGACAACCTTCTAAGTTGTCTTGGGCTATAAAATTGTTTCACCTGTCATTTTGTTGATTCTGCTGCTCCAGAATTTGTTTTGAGGCATTATTTTAAAGTTGTTTGGAAGGGAATTTAGAAGCACCCAGGAGAATCCCTTTACTCCACCATCTTGTCTCCACCCCACCTTCCACCCATAGAGTTTAAAAAAACGTAAATCAACTGTCATAACAATGAACAAAAAGCCTTAAAAACCATCTTAGGCAGCAAATAGGTGACTTACTTAACAAGTAAAGGCATATTGTAACCCACTGCAATATCTGTTTGGAATATATATTCATTTGTAAAATCTTTATGCAGAAGGGTGGTGGAAAGTTATGAGCAGTGTCACCTCATAAAACAGGGAAAGGAAGGGGAAGGAAAAAACAATCTAAAGAAAACTTGTTAAGAGAAGAAACTAAAATGCTTTTCAGGAAGGATTTAAGGATGAAACAGGAATAAGGGCAACAAATGAACTAGAGTAAAGATCTGCAAAGAATTTTAAAAGAAACATTTTCACTATCGAGGATAGTGAAGTCACAATATTTGGGCTCTATCGTCTGTATCCCAGATGTTCTTCTAGAAGAGTGGATGTCTCACTAATCCTTTACAATCTTAAAAATTAGTAAATTAAAAAAAATTTAAAATGCCCCAAAGAGCTTTTGCTTGTTTTTTTGTGGATTATATCAATATTTATTGTATTAGAAATTAAAATAGTATTATTATGAAAATAGATTTTACTTCCTCGATCCCCTAATAGAGTCTTAGGGATTCCCTGAGATTCCCATACTACACTTTGAGAAATACTATTCTGGAAGAAGTGGAAATGGAACTGAAGAAGGCAAAGAAGGAAAATGATTATATCATCATGTATAGGAGAGGCCACACAATTTTGAAGTCCTTCAGGGATTTTTTCCCAAAGTATCTGAAGCAAGAGTAGGTGACAAAGATATGGTAAAAGTATTTTTTAAAATATATTTTTGTCCCTTTGATCATGCTACTACTAGATTATAACCCCAAGACATTTTTTAAATGGATAAAAAATGCCATAAGTAGTATATTGTAGTGTTTATAATAGTCCTAGCATATAGTAGCAAAACAATGGAAATCAATAGAATACCCATCTATAGAGGAATGGCTAAGCAAATGGTATATGAACTGATGGAATATTATTGTGTGATACAAAATGATGAAATAGATTTTTTCAAAGAAATCTATGAAATGAAATAAGCAGAACTCAAGAAAACAACGTATATAATAACAACAATATAATAAGGACAGCTGACTTTGAAAAGCTTGGGAACTATAATCAATGTAATGATCAACCTAAAACTATAAGAGTTATGATAAAGCTTACTACCCACTTCCTGACAGGTAAGAGACCCAAAATGCATTTTAGGACACAGCCAATGTGCGAATTTAATTTGCTGAACTATGTATATTTGCTATAAAGAACATTCTCTCTCTCTCTCTCTCTCTTTCTCTCTCTCTCTCTTTTTGCAGGGCAATCAGGGTTAAGTGACTTTCCTAGGGTCACACAGCTAGTAAGTGTCAAGTGTCTGAGGTCAAATTTGAACTCAGTTCCTCTTGAATCCAGGGCCAGTGCTTTATCCACTGTGCCACCTAACTGCCTGCTTCATTTTTTCTCCTTTTCCAATGTCAGAGGGGGTTTGGAAGTAGAAAGGGAAATAGGAATAGGGTAGAAAAAACAAAAAAAGAAATGAAAGAAATCAACTATCACACTTTTACAAGTGATATGCCACATCAGACTCATTCTTCATAATGACACAATTAACTGAAAGATGTAAAGAATAAAATCAATTAATAGAAATTTATCAAACACCAACTATTTGCCAGATACTGTAAACATTCTTTTGTGTGTTGTTTAATTCTAAGAAAGCATTTGATTTGGTAAAGCAGAACACCTCCTCCAAGAAATAATGTTGCATATATTTGTCAAAAATATAGAGATTTCTTGGAATACATAATAGAGATTACTTTTTTCAACACGCCTTTTGCCATTAAGGGAAGACCTAAACATGATGGTGTATGCTTGCCAAACAATATACTCCTATGATAATAGAAAAGTACCAGCACAGACTATAAGTTGAAGGGACATTCTCTCTGATGAGGAGTTCCTCCAGGTGTCCCTGTTTTTAGACGACAGTGTGCAACTTGTGTCAGGCCCCCAAATGTCCTTGGGTCTCCTATATTGTATGTCACCATGGTCACTTAGCTTGGCAACTCTAACAATCTCTAACAAAGTTCCTGATTCCGGGGTTGTTAGTCTTTAGTATTCTTTCCATAACAATACATCACATTGAAATGCACCAGAAAAGACAGAGCTGGGATATATATGGTTCAGTGCCTTCCAAACTAATGAGTGTCTGTCACTGTACTGAGGAGAAGATTAGGAATATGAACATGCTAGGTTGGAAACAACCTCCCACTTGAGTCAGATGAATCCACACAGGAGATCAGCCACCACCTCCATCTGGAAGCCATAAGGCTAGCACTATATAAACGAGTACAGGGGACTTTTCCAGTGGTGATGGTTCTAATTAGCCCCTTCCCCACCATATTGTGAGGTTATTTCAGCCTACATCTGTAGAGGAAAGGCCCTTATGCAGGATTTGGCGCTCTGTGGAATTCTGCTCCTGGAGTGTCTGGTGTTTGCTCCAATCCTGCACTGGTGTATGAGTGCATGTTTCTGTCTGGGCCAATGCCTTGGGCTTTGCTCCAAAAGAAATGATTCTCATTTTCTTATGTTACTAGGAGACTGTAGATCCCAGATGATCTGTGCCCCTCTGTGGGTAGCAAAAGGGAGATGAAGGATTGTTCAAGTTGGTCAGGTTTATGGGGTGGCAGCCACAAATGAAAAGTTGTTCCTGACCTCTTTGCCTAGACTTGTGTTTCAGAGTGTTAGTTGATGTTCTCACCTGTCTTAGAGTCCAAGGGAGCTAGTGGAGTAAAGACTATACACCCTTACCATAAGCATTATATATTTTCATACTCTTTGAGTCCTCCAGGTTATTCAACAATTTCTGAATTTGGGCTTAGTGAAACACTGTTTTTTGGAGGGCGTTGTTGTTGGACCTGCTTCCTTTCATCATGACTTCAAATCATTTTCACTCAGTTTTAAAACCCAAGACCATCTTGTCATTTCTGTGGTCAGGGGGTTTGGCAGCCTCGCTTTCCTAAAATATTGAGACATCAAGAAGAGGGCTCTGAAATGAGTGCAGATGTCAGCACCTTCATTTAGAAAAGCTCAAACAGCAGTCATGGAAAACATAACAGTGCCAGAGAGAGGGAGGGAGAGATTAAAGGAACTCTAGAAACAACAAGTTGGAGCTGGATTCTGTGGTGGTGGTGCATGCACGCACACATAAGAGGATGTCAAAAACATTGAAAAAAAGTGTTGTTGTTGTTGTTGTTGTTGTTGTTTTAAATATCCAGAGAAGGTACATTTTATCCATTTGTCAAGCCCAGGAGCTCGGCTGCTTTTACTGCATTAGCTTTTTTTGTTTTGTTTTGTTCATTTTTAAGTGACTGAAATGATGAAAACGTGTTCCTTGTGAAGTCTGGCCAAAATGCATCAGGGGGAAACAGTATCCGTTCACGTGGTGGATTGGAGTTCACATTCTGATGGAGTATTTTCATGTCAAAACTAGTGTCTCAGTGGTTATGAATCCCTATTCATGTCAGCTTTTAATGTGCTACTGAGAACTGAGGGGTGTTGCTTTTTTTTTTTAATCCTTTGGAAAGGAAAAAAGAGACAAGACAAGAGAAGTTGTTAGTTTATACAGATACCTTAACATAAACTTGGAAAATGATGATTTGTAGCATCACCTGATCTTGGTTTGTCCCTCACAGGATTAACCAAGCTTTCTAAACAGTGCTAAGATGACACATTCATTTTTGTGGACTTGAAGCAGCTTCAGGGTAATACTGCACCCCAAGAGGTCTGTAAACTTGTTAAAATATTAAGAAAGACATAATTGTTAAAAGGCCAGTTCTTAAATAAAATCCCTTGTGGGATATGAAAAATCTCCTAAGGGTTCAAGGAAACAGTGTTGCATTGAAGGCTGATGTTGCTCAGTTCATTTAGAAAATACCATAAACTGCTTTACTATGGGAATTTGCTAAAGGAATCTTTCATTAATAGGAAATATTTGACTGTACACTGCAAATAAAGCAGTGTTTACATAATTTGTTAAGATCTTTCAGAGATTCAATATAGTTCTGCTTAGGCTTAATGTAAGCAGTATATTAAACACAATTTAAAATAATATGTAAATGTATAATCATGAAAATCCATTGTAAAAACATTCTCTTGGTTTTTTTAATATGCTTTTTATGTTACCAATTCTCTTGGTGTCCATGGAATTCTTATCATGCCATGAATTTTGCTGTTCAAAAATGGAATGAGCTTCCCTTTTTTTGAGATTTTTAAGTTGTGATTGGATTAATAAATTTCAATTATGTTGGACTAAGAATTCCTTTCAGTTATGGGTTTGACTAGATGGCTATTGATGTCCCTTCCATCGTTCAAATTTTGTGATTATAAGTCATTAGAATGGTGGAACCATCATATTTTAGATTTGTAACTTTAGAAGTCATCTGTTTTTCAAGGGTGCCCAGTTTCATTCTAAGACAGGCATAGTTTTTAGGATTTGCTGAGTGCTATGGATAGTGACAGTAGGGTTCAGAGAGCATTGGTGAAAACTGACTTACATGTCCCTCCATCTTACACGGTACACTCAGATTATGTAATGAGAAGGTTAGCTCCTTTCCTTAGTCACTGGGCCATAACCACGGGGATTTTGAGGTAATTAGGCATCCCCAACAACACTCCTAGAACTGTTACTAAAGAAAAACATCTCCTTGTCTGGAATGTCTTCTTCTCTTCTCAGCTACCCTGAGTATAAGTTTTGAGAATGTTAGTGTTAGAGGAAATCATTAATGTTAGCTAGTCCAAGAGTTCTTAAACTGATCATAAAATTGTTTGTTTTAAATATTTCAATAACTGAATTTCAATATAATTGGTTTCCTTTTTAGTTGTATATATTTTATTCTATGCATTTAAAACACTATTAGGAATAGGGCTGCATAGGCTTTACCAGATTGCTAATGGGGTCCATGACACAGAAAAATGTTAAGAACTCCAAAATTAGTGTAACTTGCCTTTTTTTTTAAAGTGAGGCAATTGGGGTTAAGTGACTTACCCAGGGTCACACAGCTAGTAAGTGTTAAGTGTCTGAGGCCGGATCTGAACTCAGGTACTCCTGACTCAAGGGCCGGTGCTCTATCCACTGAGCCACCTAGCTGCCCCAGTAACTTGCCATTTTTACCAAAGTCCTACCTATCTTTAAAGACCAAGCTCAAGTCCCAGTGCCTTCTTGAAGTCTTTCTTGACCAACTCAATTACAAGTTCTCTTTTCCTTCTCCTGAAGTTCTGAACATTCTTCATTCAAAACGTTAGTTACTTCAACAACAACAACCATTCATTTAGTGCTTTAAGATTTTTTTAAGAGTTTTACAATTCTTGTCTCATTTTATCCTCATGATAACCCTGGGAGGTAGGTACTATTATTACCTTCATTTTACAGATGAGTAGAATTGGGAATACACCTAATAAGTCTTTGAGGTGAAATTTGAACTCAGGGACCTGAGTTCAAATCCAGCCCCAGACACTTAACACTTACTAGCTGTGTGACCCTGGGCAAGTCACTTAACCCCAATTGCCTCACCAAAAATAAAACAAAACACAAAAAAAGTGGATATGTTTGCATATATGCATATGTGTGTTTGTGTGTGTATACATATATATGTATCAGTTTCTGAGAGTCTTAACAGTTGATAAATATCAGCAGCCCAGCAGATACATTCACAGGCAAAGATGTGCTTTGTAGAGACAGGTTACCCAGAAGCAATGATTCTTGAGGTGTGAGAAACTTTTCTAAGAATGTGATTGTAATATAACTTCCTTGAAGGGATTTTTGTCTTTGTATCCTTAGTACCTAGCACAGTGCTGGGCACACACTAGGTTTTTAATCAATGTTTGTTGATTGACTATTTGACTATTGCCAGACAATGTGTAGTTGGGGTATTTATATACTCTGGGAGGCGGGGAGCTTATTCCAATTGATGAGAAGTATCCTCAGAGCAAGGATAGCCATATCTCTTCCTGAAGAGGATAAGGTACCCCTGAGAGGTTGGGATGACTTTCTCTAAGCTATAAGGACAATCCCTTATTCCTATGTTTTCTCCCTAGTATTAATTGCCCTTTAAAGGTTAGAGGAGCCAGGGATGTACAACTTTTCAGGGGATACTAGGTGGTCTGATCAGAGACATGATCTGATTATTGCCTTCCAATGCTCCGGACCTTGGTTTGGGCCTAGATAATACATCTAATAGACTTGCTCCTAGGTGGGCCTTGAATGGGCAGTTCCTTGCCTTAGCTTCTGTTAATTAGATGTATAGGTTCAATGCAATAGTGTCACTTGCTTATTTTTGTTCTGAGTCTGTACTTGCCTCTCTGGGTAAGAGGAAGAACATTGTGGCCCTGTTCTGAGCCTGGGACCTGAGTCCTCAACCCCCTCTTCAATATGCTGTGCCCCAGATCTGAGTCTGAGATGCCAATCTATTCCTGTTCTACAGTTCCCATTCTGGTGTCTTATCTGTAAATTAAATTTGTCATCCTAGGCTGAAAAGATGATTACTGCAATTTTGCCTTAAATTTCCTGATCACTACTGAGTTTGGCACTCTTTTTTCATCTTTTTTAGAATAGCTATGAGGAAAACTGTGTTGTACTGCTTTCTTCTACTTCACTATCTTTGTTGATCTTCCCAATATCAAATGTTATTGATTAGCACCAAGTATAATTTAATCAATTAACATCAAGTAACTTTTACAAACAGCTATTTACTGAGAGATATTGTAATGATTGGAATGACGCCACCTACTGGAGACTTGCTGTGGAGAGCTCCACCATGAGGAAAATGCCTCAGAGGCATTGTGGCTTTTCCTTGGCGTCAGGAAATGACGCTTGCTCATGGGTGCTGTCTATCAAGTCTACCAGCCAATCAACTGGAGGAGCCTCCTATGGTCTGGGAGGAGACAGGAAGGAGGAAAGGGAGCCTGCGCAGAGAGCGCGGGGCCTTTTGGCTTCCGGACTTGATGGTGGTGGCGGCAGAGGACTTCACAGGAGATTTGAGGAAAGATAGGAATGCCAGACTGGTTAGAATTCTGTTCTCAATCTTTTTCTTTCTATTTTCCAATAAACCCTTAAAAACCTAAACTCGTTTTATCAGTGATTTTTAGTCAGTTTCCCCCAAACTGGGGGAACACATTAGAATCCACATTTAGAATCTTAAATTACACAATATAAAATGAAAAAAAAAAGTACAAATCAACCTCCTGAACCCCAGAGGCACATTTTCTCCCCGGGAAGATTGGGTTCAAATGCGAATTGATTTCTACAAAGCATTTACTCCACCAAATTCACTTTCAAATGTGGCATAGTCAATGGACAAGCACTTCCTCCTGGGTACCATTGATTTATAGCAGGTTGTCTGGCTTAGCTGCCAACAACTCTGTCATGGATGCCCACTCCTTGCCCTCTGACGGCCTCAGCTTGTGAGCTAATTACTCCTTAGCTAATATCCCTTCACCTAGGAAGAGGTAATAATAAATTGAACAGAGACAGAAGAAACAGCATCACTTTGCACTTCTGGCTTCCTCTGTTATCTGAGTGAGAGAAACACTGAGATCATTCCCTCACCTGGAGGTCCACAGCATCTATTCTTCATTTGCCATAAGGGAAAGAAAGAGACTGAATTGGCTCCATAGTAGGCTTCTGTAGGTACTTTCATTTTCCAAATCAGCAACCAACCAAACTACACACTGTCTAAGTGGGCTGAAAAACAGTTCTAGAATACCCGAACATGCTGCAAAGTGGAGAATGAGTCCCAGAAGCAAGCTTAGTAAATATCAATATAACTTCCCTGTGTGTGCTCCTAGGATTGACCTCTAGATGACTAGATACTCATTACATAGTGATACAGATTATAATCATAATAAGAATTATGTAGTGATTTATGGTTTACAGGACATGCTATATAGAGAGATAGCTAGATACATGTATGTATCTATATGTACATACATATACATGTATATATATTATTGTTGTCATTGTTCAGTAGTTCAAATCATGTCCAATTCCTCATGACTCCGTGGACCACAGAATACCAGTCAAATACTGAAGCAAATAGACGGAATTAATTTCTTAAAATTTTGACTGATTTTATCCACTACTGTCCAAGGGACTCTCAGAAGTTTTCTCCAGCACAACAATTTAAAAGTGATGATTGTGCAGTGCTCATCTTTTATTATAGTCTAACTCTCACAGCCATCCATTTCTACTGGAACCTTAGCTCTGACTATATGGACCTTTGTTAGCAAAATGGTGTAGCTGCTTTTTAGTATCCTGTCCATATTTGCTGCAGTTTTCCTTTAAAGAAGCAAGTGACTTTTAATTTAATGGGTGCAGATGTCATCTGCAGTGACCTTTGAGCCAAAGAATATAAAACTTAACACTGCCTCTATTCCTCCTCCATTTGCCAGAAAGTGATGGGACCAGTTGCTAAGAACTTTGCTTTTTATTATATGTATTTATGTGTATGTATGTGTGTATATATGTGTTTGTGTATGTGTGTGTATATATATACATACACACACACACACACACATATATATATATATATATACATAGCTTCAAACCAGTTTTTACACTCTCCTCTTTCACCTCATTAAGAGGCTTCTCAATTCTTTACTTTCTACCATCAGAGTGCTATCCTTTGCATATCTGAGATTGTTGATATCTCTTATAGCATCCTTAATCTCTGGCTTTTGATCCATCTAGTCTAACATTTTGTGTGATGTACTCTGCATGTAAGTTAAATAAATAAGGTTAAATATACAGCCTTGTACTCCTTTTTTAATCTTAAACCAATTGTTCCATGATTGGTTCTAACTGTTGTTTCTTTGACCCACATACAGGTTCCTTAGGAAACAAGTAAGATGATCTGGTGTTCCCATCTTTTTGAGAATGTGACACATTTTGTTGTGATCCATTTATTCAAAGGCTTTGGTGTAGTCAATGAAGCAGCAGTAGATGTTTTTCTGGAACTCCATTGCTTTTTCCATTATTTCAGCAAATGTTGGCAATTTGGTCTCTAGTTCCTCTGTCTGAAAACCATCCTGCTGGCATGTGTTTGGTAATTTGAACATTACTTGGTATTGCACTTCTTTAGGATTAGTATATAAACTGATCTTTTCCAACCCAGCAGCCATTGTTGGTATATTGAGTACAGGACTCCAGTAGCATCATCTTTTAGGATTTTAAATAACTCAGCTGGAATTCTATCACCTCAATTAGCCTTATTGTTAACAATAATTCCTAAGGCCCACTTGATTTTGTTTTCCAAGATGTCTGGCTCTAGATCAGTAACCACACCATTGTGATTATTTGTGATGTTAAGATCTTTTTTGTATAGGTCTTTTGTGTATTCTTGCCACCTCTTCTTAATCTCTGCTCCTTCTGTTAAATCCAGATCATTTTTTATCTTTTATCATACCTGTTTTTGCATGAAACATTCCTTTGATATCCTTGAAGAGATTTCCTTGAAAAGATCTCTTATCTTTCCCAATGTATTGTTTTCTTCTATTTGTATTGCTCATTTAAGAAAACCTTCTTATCTCTCCTTGCTATTCTCTGGAATTCTGCATTTGGTTGGGTATATATTTCCCTTTCTCCTTTCCTTTTTGCTTTCCTTCTTTCCTCAGCTATTTGTTAAGCCTTATAACATAGCTATTTTGCTTTCTTGCTTTTCTCTCTCTTTGGATTTTTTTTGTTTTTGTTTGTATGATATTATCCCTTGTACAATATTTGAACCTCTGTCCATATTTCTTCAGGCACTCCATCTACCAGATCTAATCCCTTAAATCTAATCATCGCTTCCGCTTCATATTCATAAGGGATGTTATTTAGCTTATATGTATGGTCTTATGGTTTTCCATACTTCTTCAATTTAAGTCTGAATTTTGAAATAAGAGCTCTAGGTCTTATTTTCACAAACTGTATAGAGCTTCTCCATCCTTGGTTGCAAAGTATATTATAATCTGATTTCTATATTGACTATCTGGTAATGTCCTGAGTAGAGTCACCATTTGGGTTGAGTATTTGCTATTACCAGCATGTTATCTTGAAAAATCTCTACTAGTCTCTGCCCTGCTTCATTTTGTTTTTTAAGACTAAACTTGCCTGTTAATCCAATTATCTTTTTATTTCCTATTTTAGCATTCCAATCCCTTGTGAAGAATATCACATCTTCTTTGGATGTTATTTCCAGAAAATATTGTAAGTCTTGATAGAATTGATCAACTTTGGCTTTTTTGGCATCAGTGGTTGGAGCATAGACTTAAATTACTGTGATGTTCAACAGGTTGCTTTGGATTGGAACAGATAGTCTGTCATTTTTGAGGTTATATCCCAGTACTTTTTTTTCTTTTTTTACTATGAAGGCTACTTCATTTCTTCTAAGGGATTCTAGCCCATAGTATTATATATAATGATCATATGAATTATATTCACCCATTCCCATCTATTTAAATTCACTGACACACAAGATGTTGATGTTTAATCTTTCCATCTTCTGTTTGATCACATCCAGCTTACTTTGGTTCATATATCTTACATTCTAGGTTTCTATGCAATATTGATATTTATAGCATTGGACCTTCCTTTTGTCACCAGATCCATTCTTATTAGAGCTTCCTTTTGGTTTTGTCCCAGCCACTTCATTAGTACTAGAGCTACTTGTAGTTGTACTCTGCTCTTCACCTGTAGCATGTTGGATACCTTCTGAAAGAGTGATTAATCTTCTAATGTCATCTCTTTCATTGTTTTAATACTGTCCATGGGGTTTTCTTGGGAAAGATACTGGAGTTGTCATTTCTTTCTCCAGTGGATCACCTTTTGTTAGAACTCTCCTCTATGATCTGTCTGTCTTAGGTAACCCTGCACAGAATAATTCATAGTTTCAGTGAGCTACAGAAGATCCTCTAGCATGACAAGGGGATGATCTGGAAGGGGATATACATATACATATACACATAAACATATATGTGCAAGATATATATTTTTATATCATATATATTTTTATTACATGATAATGCTGTGTATTATGGGTATTATTGTCCCCATTTTCATTATGAAAAAACTGACTTAAAGACATAAAGTGTCAAAATAAGGATTCAGACTCATATCAATCAAGAGTCCAAATCCAATGTTCTTTAAACTCCACTGAAAAAATGTACTCAGGAAAGGAAGTAAAGAAAAAAAAAAGGGCCAAGATTTCTATGCCTAAAGACTCTCAAAGAGGAATAAAATATAAGGGGCAGAAGTGAGAAAGACCAAATCATAAGGCCTATCTTCCTTACATATTTGTTACCACTCTTCTTATAAACCACAAGTGAAGGTAAGTATTTGTTTAAAATCATAAACAGCTAACAGCTCATTTAGTAAATATCGAGTCCAAGTGTCTCATAACCTCTTATTTATATAGCACCTTACCCCCGCCCCACATCAGACCTGTGCTTTTATTAGTGTAGGGGAGCTCTCAGTGAGAAATTTCTTTTACCAATGCAAATCTCGCATCTGCTCTGCAATTTAAAGTCTTAGAGAATTGTTTGGGACCAAGAGAAATTAAATGATCCACCAAGTGTCACCCACCTACTACACATCAAAGATGGGACTTGAACCCTAGTCTTCCTGGCTGTAAAGTTAGCTCTCCAGATGGCATCATATAGAGACCTGTGCTATCTCTCATATAGAATTTTACTATTAACAAAAGGCTTTCTTCACAACAACCCAATGATGTCGATAACACAAATGCATTTTTAGATCTATTTTAGGATGGAATGAATACAAATGCCCCTTGAAGAAACTGAGGCTTGAACAAGTGAAACTAATTGTCTCTGGTTGTTATATGGCACAACTGGTACCTCAGATTCAGGTTTCCTGACCCCTAACTCCAGGCTCTTTCTCCTCTTCAGGGGCCATCTCTTCAGTCTCTCATGTATCATTTCATTCCTCAATTATTCATCAGTTTGCTCTGCTCCTGCCGGCCGCATTTCCTCTTTCTTAAAGAGATTTCTACCAAACATGGCTATAGTTCCCAAGCACATTAAACCAAAGAATCATTATCTTCAATCCATCAGCTTCATTAATATTTCAAAGGATAGACTCCAAAAGATAACATTAGAAATATCCATCTCACTGGTCATTTTTCTTCAGGTTTTCTTTTCCTCCACATGCTAAATATTATTCTTTCTTTCCAGAAATTTAAACATATGTGGACTTTTAATGATTCTTCCTTACATACTAATAAACAATAAGTCGTACTTTGAATTTTCAGTTGGCAGGCATTTGGCATCCCATTTAGAAGTATCCCAAATCTCAATGCTCATTTCTTTTAAGAGAACTCGTAAGCTAGGTATTCTGTGTTTGGCAAAGGGAAAGAAAGATTACTACCAAAAAAAATTTAGTGCCCAGAATGAATAGAACAGCTAAGATTTCTTGCTCTGCACGCCCTTTTACAGTCCAGCAAAATCAAAAGAGGAAAATTCACCTGCAATTTTGATATGAGACCTGACAGGACAGGGGCTACAACTCACAGAAAAATCCTGATTGAAAGATTTATCTCCTGGAAGAAATCCATGGAGATAAAGTGGCTAGATAACAGGGGATGGAATAGCAAACAGTAGAAACTGGTTCTTATGTTGTGTATGAAATGGCATTCTTTTGTTCTTTGTATAAAATATTCTAAATAGCAAGCCTCCCTCCCTATATTAATTGGTGGGATTTAAACACGCTGGATAGAGGGCCCACACTCATCCCTTCTGATTGGCCAAGAGAGAAAGCTTGCCGGGAGGAAACAATCATTACACAATGCTTTCTTTCTGGACAGGCTAAGGAATAGCAGACTGAAATGTGAAATGGGAATGGATCCGCAAAATCATTGCTTGGCATCTGCAGGCTATCGCTTTCAGAAGTAAAAGCACATTATTAAGCCTCAGATCGGCGATAGCATCCTCTGTTTAACCTCCTCTGAAAAGCACGTCAAACCTAAAACCTTCACATTGTAGTTCTCTGTAGTCAAAGATGACGTAGCCGATGGTGTGATTTTCTCTGTACGTACGTGTGGAAGAAAAGACTGATGTGTGCTTGGCAGCTACTGCCTGGCTGATGAATCTATCCTTTGGATAAAGTCTATGGCCTTTGCCTGCAGGGCCTATCATTTTGCAGCCCTGTCTCTGAGCCTGGCTGATAGCATGAGGTCTTTGTTACTGCAGAGTCTCATCATTTAGCGCCGATTGCTTTATGTCTATAGTCATGAATATCATACAGCTTCTGAGTGAACGTCATTCTCATCTTGGGATCAGCCCAAGGCCCTTAAATGCAATGAGTATCACTTTAATTGTTGTCATTGATTTGCAGAATAGCCCTTGGGATGTTAACAATCATTGTAAATATTGAATAACTCCATGCCATTGTAGATACCTCACTGGGGCAGTAGCTTTGTAGCCTTTTCATACAGTATTTTGTCTGTCATTCTGTGAAGAGATCACTTCATTGATTCTGCTTCTAGGCTATGTCCAAATGAGGTCAATTCTGTCTGTCAATTCAGTCTCAAACTCAGTTTAGTTAAGAATAGACAAAAACAGTCATACATTACTGAAATATCGACATTGGAACAGAGATTATTTTTATAATATCCCTGGCATGTAGTCATGTGCTTGAAGATTTCCAGACTTGGATAACTCACTACCTTCTTAGGTAGTCCATTCTACTTTGGGGAAGCTCTAACTGTTAAGAGGTTTCTTTTTACGTCAGTCTGAAATATGTTTAACAATAATTTTCATCTGTTAGTCCTAGTTGTTTCTTCTGCATACAATCCAAATAAGATGAATTCTTTTTCCACATGGACAACCTCCTATTTTTTTCCTTCTAAATGTCCTTTATTAGATTCTCATGTGACATGATTTTGAATTCTTTCAACATCTTGTTCACTCTTTCTAGATATGCTCCAAATTGTCATGGGAACTTTTATTCAACAGCAGCATCTCCCTCATCTCTAAGTGATTAAAAACAAATAAACACCTTAGGAACAGGATCTGTTAAATTAACTTTTATTTGATTCAGGGGATAATTCTTTTGTGATTCCAATTCTGTCATCCAACATATTAATCATACCTCCTAAATGTGTGTCATTTGAAACTTAAACATCCAAATTGAACCTTCATTCAAGTCATTAATTAACAAAAGTGATTAACAGAATGATGCCAGGGAAAAGACTTTGTGGTACTTCTGACAAGGTGACATTTTCCATTACTTATCAGCATTTGGATGTGGTCATTAAGCCACTCTCAAATATGCCTAACCATATCATCATCCAGGGCACATTTTTGCAAGCAAGAACAAAGTCTCGCTAAAAGAATAGCTAAATTATATCTGTGACAATTCTTTATCAATATAGTAACATTGTAAAAAAAGTTATTTTGACATGTCTTGTTCTTGGGTTTTTTTTTTTTTTTTTTTTTTGCGGGGCAACGGGGATTAAGTGACTTGCCCAGGGTCACACAGCTAGTTAAGTGTCAAGTGTCTGAGGCCGGATTTGAACTCAGGCAGTCCTGAATCCAGGGCCCGTGCTTTATCCACTGCGCCACCTATCCGCCCCGACATGTCTTGTTCTTAATGAGACCATAGCAGTTCATAGTGATTATTGCTTCCCTCCTTCCCGCCCTTACTCACAAGCCATTGCCTCAGTCATACTAGAACCCCCTTTTTACCAAGAAGTTATTCCCATTGAAAATTGACAGTTGGTACTCATGTTGGAAATTTACATATTTCTCTCTGCACTCTAGGGAGGATGAGATGACCTCCAAAGCTCCTTTCTGTTTCAGTGCTCTATCATTCTACCAAATTCTATCAAATCTGACTTAACATCTCACTGAATGTAAACTTTGATCAACACATTTTTACCCTATTATCAATCAACTTTCCTCAGGTTATTCTGCTCAACTAAGCTCAAAAAAGAGAAAGTTCAGTACTTAAAAATCTAACCAGTTTTTTTGGTACAGGTAAATGGCCAAATCTTTGAAACTAGATTTACCCTGCCTCTTAGGACTGTGTGGTAATTGATAGCACTTCAGTGCCAGCCAGCTAGAGAGAATGATGACACTTGTTACAAAAGAGCCATTGACATCTAGGCACTGTTAACACTGCTATATGAAAATGAAGTTTGCAGATGAAGGGCTGCTCAAAACCTGATGTCAACTGTTTTTATTTGGCAGGTCACCCACATATCACTCAGATCGGAGCTTTGCAATTACAGATGTTAATTGCTTTGGAGCTTATCAATATGCTAAAAGGCTTATGTTATCATCTGATGAGCTTCTGATTACCATCCAGCTCAAGTATACCCAATGTATTTTTGCACATCTGGATAAACAGGGAAGGTGGTTTAATGGAAGAAAGCAGGATAACAGTCAAACATAAGAGTCCCAGTTGCAGTTCCACCATAACTGGCTGCCTCATCCTGGGTAAATCACTTCACCTCTCAAATCCTAATTTCCACATATGTAAAATAAGAGTAATTATCTAATAATTGTGAAAGACACTATATATATATATATATATATATATATATATATATTTACTAAATCTGTAGTCAGTGGGCATCTACTTTGCTTACATGGAAAGATTTTATAAATAAATCATATCTTCAAAAATTTAATTATCTTGCCATTTGATGAAGAAAGTGAACTACAACTTTAAGAGATAAGCAATGTAGCTTTCAAAATACATAAAAATAGGCCTTCTTATTGTTACATGGGATCTTATTGAAATTTCTATCTCTTTTTAATAATCTTGAAGGTTGATTTCTGGATCCAAAATACCTATAAATAAGGTAAAAGCCATAATTTATAACTTCTCATCTTCCTAGTGACTCATAATCACATAATACCTTTCTTCCCAGGTGCTCAGGATGCTGCCTCAAAGGGCTGCTCTTGTGTGTACTAAGGTTAAAGCATATCATTTTGGACACTGACAATTTGAAATATGCAACAACTTAAGTGGGATCTTAACTGAACCTTACCTTTTCTCTTTGATTAATGGAAATTAATTGTATCCCATCTTTCTTACCCCAAATAGTATGAATAATTGGGATGTAAATGTTTCCAGTGTTCCAGGGAAATGTGAGCTCCTTAAAGACAGGAATTATTTTGCTTTCTTTTTTTCTTTGTGTCCTCAGGGTCTTACACATTATTTTGCATAAACTGTATGCTTAAATGCTTGTTAGATTTACTTTATGGTACTTTAAAGAACAAATTGTGTTGGTTTATTTTTTAGAACCCAGAGTTTACAAATGAACAATACATATATCCCACTGGCATGTAATGAAAAGTATACTGTTGATGAGGTCACCGAGAGAGAATGTGAAGAAAGAACAGAGGGCCCAAGACAGAGTCTTAGCACAAAGTTTCAGTTAGGGAATATGATAATATGATATGGATGATCATTCAGCTGAAGAGACTGAAAAGGAAGAGTGGTGTGACAGAAAGAGAGAGAGAGGGAGAGAGAGAGAGAGAGATAACAAAAACTTATAGAGAAGAGGGAGCAATGGGAGGTGAGACACGCAAGGAGGATCTGGCCAAAATATTAGAGGGGATAAAGGGTACAAGTACAGATATTGTTGTTAGAAAGGAGAAGGACCTCCTCTTCATCAAAGCCTGGAGTAAATAAGGAAAGAGTAGGGGATTATATCAAGGGATTTGAGATGTAGAATAGTGAATGGACATTATTTTCTGACTCAAGTCTGAGGCAGTATCCTTTGCTGAGAGACTGAGGGGAGAGAAAGATGTAAGAGGCTTGAAGAGAGAAGAAAAGGTTGGTCAGTGTTGTGGAGTGTGAGACAGGGAATCAATTAGGGAAGAGTAAAAAGATTGCCTTGTTTCATTAAAAGGCATGTTGTGAATATATTAAATAAATTTGTAGGGTACACAGTCAGCAAGATTATATGACTTGCAGCAACATTCAGCAGCACAGAAAATAATAATAATTTTAAAAGTAGATTAAAAGAATTTTTGGTTTAGGCAAGGTAAAGGGTAGTATGGAAAGGTGGATTTTCTGGAGGAGTTTAGGCTCAGATTAATGTAAACAAAACAAACCCCAGACACCCAGTGCTGATTTGGAAGGAAAAAGAAACCCATAATTTAATAGAAGAAAACACAAACAACTACTACAATTCTAACCATGAATGGATTAAACTCACCAATAAGACAGAAAAGAATTTCAGAATGTATAAGAAAACAGGACTGAATAGTTTAAGAAATGTGTTGAAAGCATTTATTCTGAGTCAAAATTAGGAGGAACTAGAACCAAATCTATTTTGCTTCAGCTGAGTTTTTTTTTTTTTTGAGAGTTTTAATTGTGATTTCAAATAAGGCTGTGGTAAAAACTGATACTGTCAAGAGAGATAGGCAATTATGTTTAAAGGCAGCAGAATTTTAAAAGTCATTGTTAAATGGATATGCACCAAATGTCTTAAAATCTAAATTCTTCAAGGTAAAACTAATCTTAATACAAAAAAGTAGAGTATTGAAACAATAATCATAATTAATTTTACTATTTCATATAAATAAATCTGATAGAAATGTAAATAGAAATTATATATTTGTACAGAATGTTATAAAATAGATTCAGAATGTCTATTTTATGATATTTTTGAAAGGAAATAATAAAAAACATGCATATTTCTCAGTATTAACTGATTTATGAAAACTGACCATATGCTAGGACATAAAGAAATAATAAACTAATGTAGAAAAAGAGGCATTTAAAAATATTATGCAATAAAACAGTAATTAGTAAAATGAAAACAAACCAGAGATACAGACTTAAAGGAAAGCTAAGTAATAACATCTTTAATAATTAATGGGTCAAGGACAATCACAGAAACAATAAACAGCCATATCAAAGACAACAACAATGAGATAATATTCCCAAATTGGACAATTTGGAAGAAAACATGCAGTTAAACCAATGCTCAGTGGAAAATTTGTCTCTGAAAATATACATTAACAACAAAAAAAGATGAATGAATTGAGCATGTAAATTAGAAAACTAGAAAACAAAATACAATGCCAAAGGAGACATTTTAAAAATCAGGAAATTTATAAAACAGAATTAATGATTTTATTAATGTGGATAGAACTTTAGAGGATAAGTAGTTCAACTCCATCATTGTACAGCTGAGTTTAAACTGAAAATAAAAAGCCTATTGGACTTATATGTAGACAATTTTCAGATGTATTTACCCAGACTTCCCCTTTTATTTGACCTCTTAGTCTTGCAGCACTGCAAATCTTGAACTGAGTGTCCTATAAATCACTAAACTCAAGCTATTCAAAACAGAATTCAACATCTTCTCCCAAACTTTCCACTTTTCCCATCTTCCCTATTCCTAACAAGGAAACCACCGTCCCAGGTTATTCCAATTCTTTCTTTCTTTCTTTCTTTCTTTCTTTCTTTCTTTCTTTCTTTCTTTCTTTCTTTCTTTCTTTCTTTCTTTCTTTCTTTCTTTCTTTCTTTCTTTCTTTCTTTCTTTCTTTCTTTCTTTTCTTTTTTTTTTGCTGAGGCAATTGGGGCTAAGTGACTTGCCCAGGGTCATACAGCTAGTAAGTGTCAAGGGTCTGAGGCCGGACCTGAACTCAGGTCCTCCTGAATCCAGGGCCTATGCTTTATCCATTGAGCCACCTAGCTGCTGCCCCCATTCTAACTCTTAACCTAGGTTTCATCCTGTACTCCTCTCTTGTACTCAGTTCACATGTTCCAACTATTGCCATGTCATTTCTACCTTCAAAATCTCTCTCAGATATGTACCCTTCTCTCTATTCTCATAGAAACTACCCTGGTGCAAACTTTCATTACCTTATGCTTTGATTATTACTATAGCCTTCTAACTGGTCTCCATGTATCAAATCTCTTCCTACTCTTGTCCATCCTCAACTTAGCTGCCAAAATGATCTTCCTAAAGTAGTCTGGATGTGAAACACTGTACTTCCCTCCCCCCGCCCACATCAATAAATTCCAAGAGCTCTCTATTACCTTTAGGATCAAACGTAAAATCCCTTAATTTCTAAAGCCCTTCATAACATGGCCCTTTCATACTTTTCTAGTTTTCTAATACCTTACTCCCTTCCATGTCCTTTATGATCCAATGACACTGTCTCCTTCTTGTTTCTTGCACAAGACAGTCAATCTTTCAACTCTTTGCATTTTCATTGGCTGTCTCCCATGCCTTGAATAGGCTACCTACACACTTACTGGCTTCTCTGCCTTCTTTCAAGTCTCAACTAAAATTCCATTTTCTGTCAAAAAATACCTTCTGTGCTTATGCTTAGGCCATTTATCAATTGGGTAATGGTTTTTATTCTTATAAATTTAAACCAATTTTTATATATCTTGGAAATATGCCCTTTATCAGAGAAACTTGCTTCAAAGATTTTTCTCCAGTTAATTATTTTTCCTTTAACTTTAGCTTTATTGGATTTGTTTGTGCAAAAAATCTAAAACATTTTTGTGCTCAAAATAAACAATTTTATCTTCTGTGATTCTCTCTATCCCTTATACATGCAATGAATACTAAAGAACACACTATAGAAAATCAAGAAGACAACCAGATCAGGTACATTTCACAGTACTAGGAGAACTAGGAGAGTTCTTAACCAACACAAGGAATAGAGTCAATCGCAAAAGATAGATAAAGTAGATTGCATGAACATGAAAAGTTTTTTGCCTGAACAAAATCAATGTAACCTAAGATAAAAGGGGAAGTGCTTTATTGAAAAATAATTTGTTGCCTCAAATATCTCTAATAAGGATCTGCTAGCTGAGAAATATAAGAAATACCAGAAATATATGACTAAGAGCTCTTCAGTCAGTCAGTAAATAAGTGTTTATTAAACACTTACTTTGTGCCTGGTGCTGTGATAGTCTTCCCCAATGTATAAGGTCAAAGAATATGAAAAGACAAGTCTTAATAGAAGGAATACATACAATGATATTAATAACAATGTTATTAACAGTATTGATAATATTATCAACATAATAATGTTAAGAACAATATTAAAGATTGATACAAGCCACTAATAAGATACTTAAATAAAAACATTGAGGTTTGACCCCATACGTATAAAATTGTGAAAAATGAAAAAACCAGTATTCACTATTGGAAGAGTTGTGGAAAGACAAACACATGAATACATATTTGAATAGTATTTGTATATTGTGAATTTGTGAATTGGTCCAACCATTCTGAAAACATGGATTTATACTAAGAAAATTACCAAAATGTCCATAATCTTTGACCCAGAGATCTCACTGTTAGCCAAGTAGGCCAAAGACAAAAAAGACTCCATAAACATCAAAACTTTCATGGTAGTCAGTGAGATGAAACTGCAATAAAGTATTTTAGATTCATCTTTGAAAGTTTCTATCACTATTTTGCTTCACACTTCCCTTGGCCACAATGGAGGGAGAATCTTGAAACTAATATCTGTCATCTTTCTTTCAGAGTACATCTCCAAACATATTTGTGCTTGAAATTGCTGCAAGCTCCATATAAGTAATAACAATGATCCTATTCCCTAGAGTTCTAGCCCTGAGCTCAACCAAACACAGCTTGTCTACACAGTCCACTGCAAACTTCTGCTTCTCCTGAAAAACCAGCGAGAAAATATTCCATAGTTCTGCCCCTAGATGGTTTTGTTATTCCACAGGTTCCCAAATAAGCAGTTTCAACCTACCATGATTCCCTCTACCCCTAATCTTGGACCACCCTCCCCAATCTTTCCAGAGGGCTAGCAAGAGGAAGAGGAGCTGGTTCTGTTTTAAGGACTGGTAATCCTGGCACAGGTTAACTCATGTGCATTCCAGCCGAATCACTCACCAAGCTCCAGGTCCATTTGCACACAGCCCCATTCCTGGGTGCCCTCTTTTCCAGTGCAGGGATTGCTGGGGGCTCATAACTATGACATCCAGATATAGCCTTTGTAAAGACTTGTCATCAGTGATCCCAGATGCTATATTTGTTTCGTGGAGATTTGCTATGCATCTCTTTTAACCATCAACACAGGCAGGCTACGCCTCTCTCCATCTGAACTTTAGTACTTGTAGTCTCTGTGACTCCACAACTCAAGATTCATTCGTTCACTCTGAACGTAGAAGTTACTACAGGGGTCAGCAACAAGAGGAGAGAGAGAGAGAGAGAGAGGTATATAGTGTTGTTTTATATATATGATATATATATATGATATGTTATACATATACATCTATGTTATATACAGAACACACACATGTATTCATGCATACATTACAGACATGCATATGTTATATATCATATATACATACATGCATACACACATACATACTCAAAATACCCAGGGTTCTATACCTAATCATCTTCCAGAAGTATACTGACACAGCCAATACAACTCCCCTGAAATTATATTTCTCACATTCTTTGTATCAATTCAATTACTCAAATAAAAACTCTCAAACTTTATTTTTAAGTTATTTCATCATAAATACCTTAGGGCTGCCTTTCACCAATTATTAGTTTCATGAGAAAAACCTCACAGTCTCTTACATTAGATGAGATAATTTATAACTGGAGATAGATCTAAACTGTCTTTGGCTTGGAACACAGGGCCATCAGCAGAATGACAGAGTGGAATGAGTTGTTGAATTCAAGGTCTGTGGTCCTGGGTCCAAATGCTGTATCTGCTACTTACTGTGTTTTGTTTTGTTTTTTCCTTGAGCAAGTCACTTTAATTAGATCAGCTTCAATTTCCTCATCTGTAAAATGAAGGAATTGTACTAGATAACTGACTTCTCAGGTCTCTTTCTAGAACTAAATTCATAATTTTTTTGATTAATGACTTCCCTCAATAACCACATTGATCTTTTTAGACAATCTGCCATATTCTTTTTCATTGGAAGTATTCCTATTTGTATCTTTGAAATTTCATTCTTCTAATCTGTATGAAGTTAATTTCCCCTTAAGAGTTTTAGGCCATGGAACAATTTTTAATCTTTCTCTCAGTCCCTTTAAAATAATTCTCTCAAAATCTAGGGTAAATATCAGACTATGCTCAGCTTTCCTCTCCTTTACCATAAATTCTAAGGTAATCTCCTCAAAGTTTCCATGTTCTACTTAAGAAATCAGTTCCTTCTTGTCAGAATGAACTCTTAATAGGAGTTCTCTGATTCTTCCATCTTTTGAAGAATGAAATTATCATTTAGACAAAAGAACAATTTATTAGCACGTCTACTTTTATTAGGGAGAGGTCCGGCAAATGTCTGGGTATTTGAGGTCTCCCATTCCATAATCATTCATCTGTGTAGGGTCTGTGCTTTGTTTTCCAAACTCCTTTTCAATTTCCCATTTTTTTCCACATAGTTCAAACCTTTATCACCTCTTACTTAGACTATTACAATATTGTTCTAATTGGTCTCCCTCCCTCAAATTTCTCCCCATTCCATTCTATCTTCTGTATATCTGCCAAAATTACTTTCCTAAATCATATGTCTGACCGTGCCAATCCCCCATTACCTCTAGAATCAAATATAAACTCTCCTATTTGCATCTACAGTTCATTGCAATCTGGTCCCTTCCGATTTTTAGTCTTTTTAACACATTATCCTCTTCATCTATTCTGCCTTTGTACCTCACACATAGTATTCCATTTCCTGTCTCCATGCCTTTGCACAGATTGTCTCCCATGCCTGGAGTGCTCTCCCTCCTTATTTTTAGAATCCTTGTCTTCCTTTAAGACTCAGCTCAAGCATTGCCTCTTCCTGGGAGTCTTTCTCAATATCCACATTTGCTAGTGCTTTTCTTGTACTCTGTATTTATCTTGTCTGTAGTGCTTGATATAGGGGTCTCTCCCAGTAGAATGTAAGCTCCTTGAGGACAGGTACTGATTTTCCTTTTTCTTTGGATCCCCAGCACTTAGCATAGCATCTGACACATAATAAGTACTTGATAAATGTTTATTGATAGTTTGGTCTGAAGTGTTTTCCCACAATAAAAACATTTCTGTTAACTCAAATGTTCTCCAGCATGCTTCTGCTCTTGCTTCAATTTCATCACTTAAGTATATCTTTTTTTTTTTTTTTTGGTCAGGACAATGAGAGTTAAGTGCCTTGCCCAGGATCACACAGCTAGTAAGTGTCAAGTGTCTGAGGTTGGATTTGAACTCAGGTCCTCCTGACTCCAGGTCCGGTGCTCTATCCACTGTGCCACCTAGCTGCCCCAGTATATCTTCTTAATACACAATGCTATTCCCAGGGAGTACCCACACAGAGCCATATTCTAGTAACAAACACCATTGCAAGCCTCAGTAATATGCATAAGGCTGAATTTGTACACAGGTCTTGACACTTCTATACGTTAATAGATTGTCTTCATAAGTTGCTATATCTTAAAAAAAAATCATATGGTGATTAACAATAGTGATGAACTTCTTTAAACTTACCTAGGCTGTGTGGTGCTGGTGCTATCGGGGTGGGGGTTGGGGTTGGGGGTGGGAGTGGGGGAGTGGTAGGAGGACATTATACATAGGACCTAGTCATGCCGGGGTGGGAGTGGGGATAAGCTCCCACTCTCTATAAAATGCTCCAATGGCGTGCGTCTCAAATAGCCTTTGACAACCGAAGCCCAACTCCTGGCCTTCTTGTGGCAGAACTGTTTCCACTAACAGGAGAAGAGGCGAAGCACTGGTGCCTTTGGGCAGTCTCTTTGGGCAGGTGGGGCTCATTAGCCTTGGCAGGCAACCCGCCTAGGGGAAGGAAACCCTGATTTTAAACCTCTGCTGCCTTGCAGCTATACCCATATATGGGAAAAGCTTCAGGAGTTAACCCCGAGGAACAATCAGGAGTTGGAGTCCCTTAGACAGTTGGATGTTGGACATCACATCCCTCTGGCAACTCCTGCAGCAGCATTGGTGCCAAACTGTATTGGTTCTGCCTCTCCTTTGGATCCACCAATGTCATGAAGAGGGAAAACCTGCTGCATGGGCAACAGCTTGTTTTCCATATTGATCTGCTCAGGCCAGCGCCCTGGAGAGGACACTCCAGCTACTCCTCATGAGGTAGATACAACACGGGATGCGGCAGTTACCGGTTATAAGTCACTCAGGAGCTGCGGCTCCCATATCGGACTGCACAGCCACACTGTGGCCTGTGGCTCTCAAGGTGCTGATCCATGGTCATCTGTGACTGATGGAGGCCTACTACTACTACTACAATCCTTAAACAACATATTAAATTAGGACTTTATTCAAACCTCTCCCTCATAGAACCTACAAGAGCTTTGACTTCATTGTTATAACCTCTGAGTCTTATCCATACCATATGAGGAACTGGAAAGTGTCTTTGGAGGAAAACATCCTCATTTATATTAGGAAAAAAATAAAGTCTTTCAGGGTTAAAGAGACTTGGCTAACACTGTGTGAGATGTGCTTTCCAGAGTTCCAATAAGGATAATCTTTGACTAGAGCAGTTATCAAAATAACCAAAAAGAAAAGATATAGCAATTTTAAAATCAGCAAAAATAAAGAAAGAAAGAAAGAAACAGGTTTTCAGGTTAGGTATCTAATTTGTATTATTATCTGTTTTAAGCTGAAAGGATTCTTTAACTTAAAAACCCAAACCAAACAACAACAACCTTCTTTATTGCAATGTGAGTGAGTGAGGAGAGGAAGGAAATGTATCAGCCTTATTAGCCAAGTATGGCATTAATGTGCAAATATCTTTAGGAGGCAGGATCTGAATCATACCAATTTCTATTTAAAGATGTTGCTGTCTAACCACCACAATTCATGTATGGCATCTCAAAACATGTGAACACTTGTTTGTCTGAAAATAGAATGCTTACATTTGTCTGTTAGTCTCCTTGTCTCCCCACCAAAGGTTCTAGTAATTCAGTCAGACATTAGTTGTGGCAACTGAGACACAGAAGGATAATTTCACCCCCCCCCAGGGCTTATGGGAAATTTAAATTACTGCAGGTAAATGAAGGATTAGTTCCTATAACCTATAAGTAGGGGTCAGGCAGTGGCCTCCCAAAAACAAAGACAAAAACAAAACATGAAAAACAGAAAAAAAACCCCACAATTTACTGTTGTGTCATGGAAAAAATCTTGTACTTGGAGTTAAAGGAGGGTTGGGTCCTAGTCTAGTATCTGTTATCTACTAGCTCTATGACACTGGGATGGAGGCATTGTAATGCAGTGGACAGAAGGTTGGCCTTGAAGCCAGGAAGAAATGTTTTGAGTCCTGTCTTTGACACATACTGTGTGACCCTGGGCATGTATCTTAACCTCTCAGAGGTCCATATAACTTTCTATGATCCTAAGTTATAGTCAGTGTGCCTACTTACATTGGGAGAAGGAGTTTCCTCATCTATTAGATCCCAGTACTAAGGAAACCACAGGCTGGTTTTCTATTCTACATGCCTATCATAATAATGGGCAGCTGTGTGGTACAGTGGCTAGAATTACTGGGCCTGGAGTCAGGAACACTCATCTTCATGAGTTCAAATCTGCCTTCAGACACTTACTAACCTGGACAAGTCTTTAATTGAGTTTGTCTCAGTTTCCTCATTTGTAAAATGAGCTAGAGGAGGAAATGGCAAGCCACTCTCAAATCTTTGCTAAGAAAATCCCAAATGGTGTCATAAAGAGTTGGGCATGACTGGAAAAAAAACTCTGAGCCTTATTTTCCTCCTTTATAAAATGAGAATAATAATTCCCTTCTTGTCTACCTCCCAGTTAGGATTGTTAAGGATTAAATGAGATGATGCATGTGGTATTATACCTGTATGCTTTTTATTAGGGCTGAATTATGTGAAGTCCTTTTAAGGAGCTATTCTTTTTTTTTTTAGTGTTTTATTTTTTATTTTTTTAAGGAGCTATTCTTAACATCTACTCTAACATGGTACATGCTTTTCATTCATCCCTACAGTGCTATTTTGAGGTAAAATTAAAACCTACATTACCACCATGACTTATGCAGCCAATGTGTCAACCATTTTTCAAATGGGATTTGGGATCATCTTAATGACCAATTTATGTATAAATAACCCTCCCACCATACAATCATCCCAATTAGGTTGTTTAGAGAACTTAAAAAAAAACCCAAAAACTGCATTGACTGCTTTTTTTTCCAGTTATAGATTTGGTCATTTATCTTAAGTCAATCAGTGTAGAAATACATTTGAAAGACAATTTCCTAAGATATATGTTTAATTTTTTTGAGAGAGCATAGGTTCCTAGGATTAGAGCTAGAAGGGATATTGGAAAGGATTCATACATATTGAAATAAATGAAAATGAGAAATGGGCTCTATCTTCAACAGCAAAAGAAACTGTAATGTTCTTTTTTGGGTTTTTTTTTGGGGGGGGGAGTTGTTAGTTTGCAGGGTAGTGGGGGTTAAGTGACTTGCCCAAGGTCACACAGCTAGTAAGTGTCAAGTGTCTGAGGCCGGATTTGAACTCAGGTTCTCCTGAATCCAGGGCCGGTGCTTTATCCACTGCACCACCTAGCCACCCAACTGTAATGTTCTTTTAAGAAACTCCCAAGTCCAGATTACCCAATGCCAGTACCGATCTGGCCCTCAAAATAATTTGCTCAGTTTTCTCATTTAAATTAACAATAACTGACCTTTGTATAACACCTTCAACATTTCAAAATGCCTTACATATACTTGTTATTTGAATTTCATAACAACTCTGAGGTAAGTACCACAAGCATTAGAAGTTAATAGCTACAGGGGCAGCTAGATGGCGTAGTGGATAGAGCACCGGCCCTAGAGTCAGGAGTACCTGAGTTCAAACCCAGCCTCAGACACTTGACACTTACTAGCTGTGTGACCTTGGGCAAGTCACTTAACCCCAATTGCCTCACTAAAAAAAAAAAAAGAGGAAGTTAATAGCTACCATTTATATGGTGCTTTAAGATTTGCAAAATGGTTTAATTTAATTTATTTTCATCAAAGCTTTAATAGATTACAACCCATCTATTCATTCAGTGAATATCTATTAAGCATTTAATATGTAACAGACACTGTACTAAACAGAGGGTATACAAAAAGAGGCAAAAGATAGTGCCTGCCTTCAAGGAGCTCACAATCGATTGGGGAAGACTAGCCAACAAATATTTTCAAGCAAGCTATATGTGAGATAAGTAGGAAATAATTAAGAGAGGGAAGACACTATGATTAGGAGGTATTAGGTTCCTGTAAAAAAGATGGCCCTGGCCAGAAGCCTCCTGTGTTCTTGACTTTTATCCTCTTTTGATGGAGGCATGACACTACACACTGATCAAAGCTAATTGGTTAGCATCATTCAGTTCCATTGGTTGACATGACTGGAAGGTGGTCCATATTAAAATGAGCTGTACCTGGATGACATCAGGGTCTAATGTGAGAAACCTCCTGAGGGCAAAGGTGCATTCAGAGAGCTGTGGTTGGGGACAGCTAGGTGGTGAAGTGGATAAAGCACCAGCCCTGGATTCAGGAGGACCTGAGTTCAAATCTGGCCTTAGACATTTGATACTTAACTAGTTGTGTGTGATCCTGGGATAAGTGGGTCACTTAACTGTCATTGCCCTGAAAAAAAAAAAGATAGGTATATGCCATGCACAGGATTAGAACTCCCTCCTAAAAACTGACCTCTCTAAAGTCAGTAAGGGGGGAGAGAAATCTGAGTAGAACTGGGTCCCTGGGTCCCCCCAAGAAATTCATTATTAATAATTATTTTCTCACACAGGGAAGCAAGAGATGAAGGAGAGCACCTGATACATGAAGGACAGCCAGAGAAAATGCCCAGAACAAAGACATGACCTATCTTATTTATGGGACAGTCAGAGTGCCCATTCATAGGATTGAAGCATTTGCAGTCGGGAGTAAAGTATAAGAAAACTGGAAAGGAAGGAGGAGCTATATTATGAAAAGCTTTGAAGGCCATAAAAGGATTTTATATTTGATCATAGAAGCAATACTAAAATGCACTAAGGCTTTTCAAATACCCTATATATTAACTCATTCTAGGTAAGGAGATAAATGATTAATCTTTTGCATTGAGAGAGGAAGTCTCCACACTGGAAAGTTCTCACACCCACAAAATCACAAGTCCAAACTCTGCTGTTTCCAATCCTTCCCCTCCCCTTTTCCCCCCCTCCCCAAAGGATAATTCCAGTAAAAAGTAAACTTCACAAGGGACTTTTCATCTTTGACTATTTAACCTAATACCCTATTTGGAACATATTAGGTCCTTTAAAAAGTACTTCTTGGATTGTAGAAGGGAGCAGAGAAAGATAAGAAAACGGAAAAGAAATAATTATCACCAAGCTGGTCTGACTGCAAAAAGAAGTGGTCAATTTCTCATGGATGAACATGAATATTCAAACACTGGATGTGTGAAATAAGGTTACTATTGTTCAGCATATACTCTTTTTAGGTTCAGTTCCCTTTCAGAATGCAAACTGAGAAGCCCCTGCTAGGGCCCACATTTGTAAGAAATGTAGAGGAAAAATATGGGTGTTTCACCTCAGACTTGCTTAGTGACCTAAGTCACATATTTTGGTTGTCAGCCCTGGAAGTGAGCATAAGAAAAAGGGCTGAGGGGCTGTTTAATATCGCTTTTAGATGACACATCTGATTGACCCATATTACAGTCCCCAAAGTATCAGAAAGAGTGTTAGTAATCAGTGCTAATGAATATACATGCCTACCTGATTCATATACTGTGCTCTCTTGCCTTTGTTTTACACTCATTAACATTCCCATCAGGAAATAAAAAGCTAAACATTATCCCAAACAAAGCTAAACAAAACCAACCACAAATGCCCAGGCACCCATGCTACAAGGACAATTTCCTGGAAAAGTACATGAAAAAGTGAAGAAACTAACCATTACTTACTTCTTCCCATTTACTTTTACATATGTCTCTATATTTTAATAATACATAAATTATATATCCTTTATAAATACATGCACAAGCCTATAGACATACTATACATATACATATATGGAGATGTAAGAGTTATCAATAAGCTAAAGTGAAATTATATCTACTTATGATTATACATATGTATATCATATGTATACATATGATACTAAAATTTTGTGGCACAAAATAAATCCTAAACATTGACTTTTAATTTTACAATATTCTCTCTACATTATGGAGCCAAAAAAGGGTGTTTGTAAAAGATATTCAGTGTCCCTCATACTTTATACATATTCAGTATAAATGGAAACTCCTATCTTGGACATCTTTCCCTTTGACTAAGGTATTTGGATTTCTAAATCTCATAAAAATGCAATTTTGACATGAGGGATTTTATGGAGCATGTATGTGGTTAAAATTGGTATTATATTTCCATAAATAAAATGGGTCTGTAATACCAACACTGAATTAGACATTATATGTAAACTTCTTTTGCTAGATCATTCTCTAAAAATACAAATTCAAGGGGATGTCAATTTTAGCAAATGTAATTACTCTTTAAGGGAAAGCTATTTTGAGATAACTTTTTCATCTGATATCCACTATCAGATTTAATTTTCCTTTTATTGAATACATATGTAGCAGCTGGAATTGTTCTTGGTTTCAATACAGAGTGAGTAGGTGCAGAGTGAATAGCTACAGAATGCTGTCTGCCCTGTTGCATTGCCTATGGAACGTCAGATGGTGATGCTAGAGAACCCATTGTTTTAGTGAGTCTTTTGTTCCTCATAAGCGAAATGCTGGGCTGGTAGGAAAGGAAATCTGCCATCAAATTAAAGAATGATAGAGTTGAAAAGGTGAGGAACATTTTAGGGGAAGGCCAAACAGGTATCTGTGTGGGTAGTCTGATTTAAGGGATTCCCCAAAGGGTATCCTCTACTACTTGTTCAAACATATTTCCTCTAATAGTTTGAAATTCTACTAATAATAATTGTTATTATTATATTAATCTTATTAGAGATTTGATCCCATGAGATAACATTCTGTCTGGAAAGAGTCCTATTTTAACACTCAACTAACCCCTTGGGTAACAATACATCAAGTTGTTATCATTCATTAGTACTTTAGTTGAATGGCTTTCTCATATTGCTTTTTCCAAAGTGAAAGAGGTGAGAGAAATTGAGATATAGGACAGGTAAATTTTGATTGGGAAGGAAATGAAAGAAAAGGTTTTGGAGCTTGGAGATACAGGAGCAGGCCCAAAGTAGGCAATTTATTGGGAATCCTGACTAATTTAAGGTCACTGCAACTTTTAAGTTTTGTGATGTTTAAAATCTAAATTGTGGTCGCCTTAAATTAGAAACTTCAGCACCAGTCTTTGGGCATTAAACATTTATTAAAGCATAGAGGTATTCACAAGGAGTTCAGAAAGTTAGGAAAAAAGAAGTCCTACCTATCCTAGAGTTCCAGCCTGGTTGGGTTCTTCCTGAAGCCCTCCTCCACGAGCCTGCTTTAATCAGGAACTCTCCAGCAAGCTGATTGTGGAAGCTTTTTATAGGTCTGGAACAGAGGCAATCCTTACACGCTGCTTCAAGCTGATTGGATGGCATCATCCAAATCCATTGGTTTTGAATGTGTTCTCAAGTTGAGTTCACAGTCTAGCTTCTGAGAATAATACCGTTTTAAGGGATAGCCAGGTGTGATTACAATCCAATTAACTTGAAGTAGGATTAATCAGCAGTCAATCACTCTCACTTGATTCAATCAGTATAGATTACTCTCCAGGTGGGTCTTTGAGTATCTGCTAAATCCCATTATTTCATCACAGTTTTAATTACAGCCTTAAATTCTGAACTGGAAAGGACACCAAAAAAGTTGGGCCTGGGGAAAATACCAACAAGAAAAATGGAAGGGCACTGGTTCAGAATTTCCCCTAAGGTCAGGGTTAATTTAGGGATCAGAAATTATGCTTTACCAGAACCAGAAGAACATTGTACACAGTATCATCAACATTGAGTGTTGATCTACTGTGATGGACTATATTCTTCTCACCAATGCAATGGTACAGAAAAGTTCCAGGGAACTCATGATAGAAGAGGATCTCCAAATCCAAGAAAAAAAAAAGAACTTTGAAGTATAGATGCTGAATGAACCATACTATTTCTTTTGTTTTGGGTGCTGTTGTTTTTTCTATTTTGAGGTTTTTCATCAGTGCTCTGATTTTTCTCTTATAACATGACTAATACAGAAATAGGATTAATGTTAGTGTGTGTGTGTGTATATATATATATATATATATATATATATATATATATATAACCTATATCAGATTACCTGCTGTCTAAGGGAGGGGGGAGGGAGGGGAGGGAGGGAGAAAAATCTGAAATTGGAAAGCCTGTATATACAAAAGTTGAGAACTATCTTTACATGTAACGGAAAAAAATAAAATACTTTATTAATTAAAAAAAAAGAAATTATGTTTTACAATCCTTTCCTTCTAGGCCAGAAAATAAATAAACTCTTCAAAACAAATGTATGTCTACCTCAAGAATGAAATTGATAGTCATCATGGTGTGCTGGAAAGTAGACTTCAGTCTAAGAAGACCAGAATCCAACATTTTCCCCCCAGAATTAAGGACTACTCTTTGAGAATCTGGACTTGAAGTAGTTTTTGAGTAGCCTGAAAAATCCACTTACTGGTTCATGGAATCTGCTGCAGCTAGTTTCAAAAAATAAAACTAGTTTCATGTAACTAATGCCATTTGGTTTGAGTCTGAATAGGGGAAAGACTACTGGATTTAAGGGACAACATATGGGTGAAAACCCGAGGTCTTCCACTTACTCTTGTATGATGTTGTAGAGAAGATCACTATTTAGGTAGACTAGGGTAATCACTGAGGTCTCTGCCAACTCAAAGATTGTATGAGATACCAGAGAGCTTTTGAGGAGTACTTATTTCCTGTAAAAAGCAAATGTTATCGTTTTTAAGTTGAGAATTACCTACTGGTCATTAGCAGGCTATGATTCATTGCAAGTAAAGATTACATTTGAGAAACAACATGAAGAATATCATCAGAAAAATCAATGACCAGAATAAAGATGGATCAGTCACACTGTGATAATGAGAGATGGTGAGGGAATAGCTTGGGTGTTCCATTTGTATCTACACAATAGTCAGAGATCCAGAGAAAGGCTCAACTATATTGGGTGGATCCCCTGTGGAAGATTTTAGGAGTATATAATATTTACCTGGGATGTACTTGCTTGGGTGAATTGCCATCTGTATCAATGGAGAATTCCCATATCAATGAGATTATAGATCCACCCATGTAGCAAAACAATAAAAAAGACATATAAGTCAGCTGGGATTCATTCTCGCTATTGTGAAGTTGGCATGTTGTATGCCAATTTCATGTCTATGACATACAAGGAGAGACTGGAACTTCTCTGTGGCAAAAAACTGTGTTTGTTATGGTCCAAAAGGACTCCCTTTCATTACTGCAGACAGCGATCAGAATCTCCCTCTTCCGCTAGAGATTTGTCCATTTCAATTTCAATCTTTCATCAGCAGAGAGTCAAGGGCAAAGCCTAATTAAATAAAATTTTGAGGTTAAGGAGAAAGCAAGAAGGAAAGTTAACTTTTATGGCTATGGGTGGGTATCCAATTATTATGCATCCAAGAAGGGAGATTTTATATCCTCCCTAAATAGTATGTTTTAGTGTTTAACAACCCTAACTACCAGAATATTCTTCTTTATACTTTTCCTGAGGCAATTTTATCCCAGTTCCTCTGCTGCTGTCTTCATACAGGATGGAGAACATCTGGTCAGCATGCTCTATATATTAACCCTTCAAAGTTTTGAAGACAACTGGTTATTAAGGCATCCCACAGCATTTTCTTCCCTCAATTCCTTAACTTTTAGCATAAAGCTGATTTAAAAACCCTTTAATTTTCTCTCCCCCCCCCGCCCCAGACAGCATTATCCAATTTCTAACCATCTTTCTAAATATATAGAGATCAGCAATGTTTGAAATGTTCTATGAAAGACCAGACCAATACCAAATAAAATGTTACTTGGACCTAGAAAAACTTACTCACCCTCAACTCTACTTGTCAAAGAGAGAAAAGCACTTCCAGAGCAAACAGTCTAGCAAAGTCCACATAGGTGCAACTTAAGTGAAGACTTAGCAGTCATTTCATATGATCACAGAAAGAACAAGGAAAGGAACGCTTACGGATCATCTTGTCCTGTCTTTTTATTTTATAGATAAGGAAACTAAAGCCTAGAGGGATAAAATTACTTGCCTGAGGTCACACAGGTAGTAAGCATCAGAATTATGACTTGAATCCAAGACTTCTGATATTCTCTCCAATGCTCTTGCGACGACTTATACTTAAACAAATCAGTGTATCCATGAATTGTTGACATAGACATATACCTAGAGGTGTAGATCACAACTCATACATGCCTTCGCATATGTGTATAATTCTTGTTTTCATTCTTCTCCAGGCTGAATTCATGACACTTCTTCTAGACCTTTAAAAAAAAAAAGAGCTATGCCCTATAGATTCTTTACAATGGAAGCTCACTCAGGTTTCACTCCATATATTGGTAGTGCTCTCTTCCCCTAAAGACCCTCCCCTTAATTGGTTGATTTCTCCTAGAACCTCCATTGTAAGGAGGATGTCTAGACCACTTATTTATGTTTCCATTCCTCTTCAGATACCACACTTCACAATGGACATTCTGTATAATGTCTCTACACAGCTACTTTAGAAGGTAAGCTCCTTGAGAGCAGGGATTATCTTTCTGCTTGTATTTCTATTCCCAGGATTTAAATCAATCCCTGGCACATAATAAGCATTTAATAATTGCTTCTCGACTTGACTTGACTTCTTGTATTTGTTCTCTAACAAATTGTCCACAGATAATCTACCTAATATTCTGGGAGATTTTATAAGATCAGAGAATGAGATCTGGGAAACTTTAAAAATCATTTAGTCCAACCTCCTCATTTTATAGATGAGGCCCAGAGAAGTTAAATAACTTTTTCAAGGTTATCTAGGTAATAAGAGGAAGAACCAGCCTTCAAAACGACCCTCTCCCTCCCCCATTTCCAAATATAGTACCATTTCTACTCAATATGCAGCATTAGTATAACTAGGTCTTCTTAATTTCATCAACAACAAATCAGCATCCCTTGTACTGCCCACTGATTGCACTCCAGGAATTTCTTTTCCTCTTAATATCCATCTATCTGTCCTCTATCTATCCATCTAATTTATATCTAGCTATCTACATCTCTATCCATAGCAACTTATTGTTTGTCCTTATTTTCAAAGAGGACAAATAACATGAGCCAGATGATGTCTTGACTTGCATGTGAACGGGATTTAAGTGAGGCAGAGTTGTGTAAAGTTGTCAGTCTCACTCTTTCTTCCAGAGTCACTGAAGTCCAGTGCAGTGCAAAAGTCAGGAAAACTGGCAATGCTCTTTGCTGTCTGACTAAGCTCTAAGCTCTCCACACCACCTGCTTCAGCCTCCTTCATGGCCGTTGGTACAACTTGTTTTCATGCCCTTTTCAGCCAGGGGAAGTCTTCACACACTTGGGTTAAACACCCCACCCCCTAAACTCATTGATGGCTTTGAGGCCTGTCAGTTACCTTTAACATGGTTTATTTAGCCTGTCTGCTGAGAGGCTTTTACTGGGGTGTGGCCACTGAACATACTACAGCTTCTTGGAGCCACAGGGAAGAATTGGGTGAATGAGGTGGATACCAAAGGTAGATGAACTTCCCTGAAAAGATTTTGGCAAGCTTGCCCACCAGAGGTGCTAATCCTCCCTGAACAGCCCAAACCCTCCTATAGTAAATAATATATATGTTTGTGTATAATTTTTCATTGTGAAATTAACAACAATTTCAATATATAAAGAAAAGAAGATTGCATGTGAACTAGAAGCAGATATCTCCTTTAATAAGTAGCAGAGTGCACTGGAAAGATTAAGAAACTGACTTTGTTACTTGATCATGTATGACCTTGAGAGAGAGTATATAGACTTCAAGGAAAGAATTGTATGTCACTAAATGAGGGAAAAAAACCAAAGACTCACTTCTAGATACCACTGATCATCCTTGTATCCAGAAGTACTGGAGCTTTAATCAGGAAGGACTGAAACAAAGAATGATGTCCCCCATTTTGACATATCAACATAATGACAATGATTTTGTTGTAAAAGAAGTAATCACTGGCTAATTTAGAAGGGAGATTCTCAGCTTTCCTCTTGTTAATATCCAGAGCTTATAACATCAGATGTTTTAGAGAAGAGAATGGATCAGCAGAACAGATGGGATCAGCCCTGATAAGTGGAAAGAAAGCAAAACTTATAGGAAAAAAAGTCACTTACATTTCTCTGGGACTCTGTTTCCTCGTCTACAAAATGAAACATTTAGATTATATCAAATATTCACTCAGTCAACAGATATTTACTGAGCCCCTACTTTCTGCCAAACACTGTGATAGATACTGCAGACAAACATTTTAAATAATGAAAGAGTCCCTGCCTTCAAATACCTTACGTTCTATTGGGAAATATGGATGTTCCTAGATAAGTCATTCAGTTAAGATAAGCCAACAAGTGTGTGTGTATATATGTACGTATGCATGCATGCATGTGTGTGTATGTGTATGTGATTGTATATATACATGTATGTTTGTATGTGTATACACACCGTATGTTTGTATGTACACAAAAAAGTAAGTTCAGGTGTGGAGAAGACACCAACAATGAGGAGAATCAATAAAAGCCTTTGGAATGAGATGGCATGTGCTGAATATTTAGGAAACTAGGGGTTCTGAAAGGAAGAGGAATGAGGAAGAGCCAGTGCAAAGTTACAGAGGCAGGAGATGGAATATAATGCAATCAATTAATGAATATTTATTGCCAGTTATATTCCAGATACTGTGCTAGTTGCTGGTGATACAAATACAAAATGAAAGAATCCCTACTGTAAAGGAGCTGTCAAGAAACAGACAAACCAGTGGGCTATATTAATAAATAATAATAATAGCTAGCATTTATTAACATTGTAAATTTTGACAAAGTGTTTTAAATATGTTAACTCATTTGATTCTCACACCCCTGGGAGGTACTATTGTCATCCTATTTTACAGATGAGGAAACTAAGGCACAGAAAGGTTATATGACTTGCCCAGGGTCACATGGCTGGTAAGTGACTGACACTTGATTAGAACTCAGATCTTCATGACTCCAAGTCCTATTCTATCTGCTCCCCCAGCTAGTTGTCCCAAATAGGTCACCTGGATAAGAGAGGGTGTGATGGGGATTAATGTGTAAATACCCTGTACAGAGAGTATGTACCTAGACTTTGAAGGACTTATTCTGTTGGTTATTAATAGGGAGCCTCTGAAGATTCTTGAATGGAAGACGGACAGTCATACCTAAGTTAAATGATCTCCTTGGGCTCCACACCACTTTCCAACTCTATAGAGTCCATTCCATGAAAACAAACCCTTGTTAGAGTAGTTATATCCCACTTTCCTTTTTCAGGATCTTCATTTTTACCTATGTTTTTTATTATTCTGAATTGCCCTGTAAGCTACTTCTTATTCTACCAAAATAAATTGGTAATATGGTCATTCTGGTTATTTCAACTTTATTAACCAATCTAGGTGACTATGGACTTTGTTTATGGTTGGTTGTTAATATTTTGCTCAAAACCAAAAAAAATCTGTTTTTTTGTCATTTTTCAATTTTTTCTAGAAATCTGATTTTTTAAAAATGAAACAGACTTTTAACATTTAGGAAGTGGCATCTTGGACATGCTCATTTATAATTTGGAAACATAAAGAACCTAGAAGCAGAGAAACTATGATGAGTGTAGGAGAAAAAGGGAAGATTTCAGTGCCTTAGAATTCCTCTTAAAGGCCACACTACATAGGAAAAATCACAAAAGTATTCAAAGTCCCAACCCGAAAACTTCCATCTGACACCATAATCTTCGGGAG
The DNA here is from genome assembly GCF_019393635.1 of Dromiciops gliroides. Taxonomy (NCBI): domain Eukaryota; kingdom Metazoa; phylum Chordata; class Mammalia; order Microbiotheria; family Microbiotheriidae; genus Dromiciops; species Dromiciops gliroides. Next base: position 130,524,424 of record NC_057863.1, read on the forward strand.
CTGTTTGGGACTACACACCATAGATTCTGTGGAAAGCTATGTCACTTATTCTCTTTCTCAGTGGAAGGTCACTCTGACCTTCTCATAGAAATGTCAAAGGTTGTTGATAGATCAAGAAGAATTAGCATACATTTGTGACCTTTGTCAATAGCCCAGGGCAATAATTTACCAGGGTGACCAAGACAAGGTCTGTTTCCTCAACAGAATGATTGCCAAATGAAAAAGGATCCAGGATGTTATTCATACCCAGGTGTTGTTGGATTGGCCCTTTTAACACCTTCTCAATCACACTTATAATGGCAAAGGATGTTTTTGAAATTGTGAAATGGGGAAAGGCTTGCTATCGTCAAGGTCCCGGATTTTTGTGCAGGGAACTGACCATTGCTAGTAGTTAGTCATTAGCATTGTCTCAAGTAGTAATTCAGGATGTTTGCCACCTAAGACGCTAAGTCTCAAGTACTCCTAACTTGTTTTTTCCTTAACCAGCCAGGTAGGGAAATGATCCAAATCCCTTGAAGTCTAGTATAATCCTTCCATCACTTAATGTAAGCTATTTTCAATAATTAAGGAATGAGCTTGTGTTTGGAGGCGGGGGTGGTATTGGTTAGATTTGGGGAAAATTATCATTACTTGATCATTGTTTTCCTAGGAAATATATTTCCTAGGAAGTCTATTGATTTCTGCTAAGTGCAGTATTTCCTAAAGTAATTATGTATGGATTATAGTACTTAAGCTTCCATAAAGCTTGCACAACTATGATCTCATTGTCTCCAAAAAATCTTATTCAAACAATTTTTCTTCAGTAGCATATCAATATGTAATAAATTCTAAACGTAGAGACATTTTCTCATGCTCTACCTTACTAGTCTTTATATGTGTATTTATTTTTATTATTTAGCTAAAAAATTTTCTTTTAAGAGGACTGGAAAACTGCAATATGTCAATGGTTCTGAGATATCAATGAAATTGATATGATAACTCCTTCCCTTAGCATAGATTTTGCACTATGTATACATTCCTCCTTATTCCAGGTGACCCTTGTTATTTCTTCCCCATAAATTCTCCACAGGTGATTCACCCAACAATATGCTGGTGACCATCCTTCTTAAGATCTAGAGATATTCCAAGACAATTCCAAAGGACTCATGATGGAAAATACTCTCCACATCCAGAAAAAGAACTGTGGAATCTGGATGTAGATTCAAACATACTATTTTCACTTTTTTGTGTTTTTTTTCTTTCTTGAGGTCTTTCCCTTTTGTTTTGATTCTTCTTTCACAACATGACTAATGTGGAAATATATTTAACTTGATTGAACATATATAACCTCTATCGAATTGCTTGCTTTTGTGCAGAAGTGGGAGGGAAGGGAAGGAGGGAGAAAAATTTGTAATTCAAAATCTTATAAAAATGAATGCTGAAAGCTATCTTTACATGTCACTAGAAAAAAAATAAAATATTACTAATATGGGGAGAAGAGTGAAGGACAACTCAAGCACTCTCCTGGTATCACTAAGCATAAAAAAGTTATAGAGTAGTGATTCTTAACCTGAGATCCCTTGATCCTCTGAATCTCAGGGAGTTTGTGAAAATGAACCCAGAAAAATTAATATCTTTGTTTTCACTAACTTTTGGTTTACTTTGTAATCATTTTTATTAATTTTATTATATGTGTATATATATTCTATTTTTATTAAAAGAGATCTAGTGATATTACATGGGTACCAATGGGGCAAAAGGACTGTCTATTGGTTATCACTTATTTTTACTACATGTCCCATCTCCTTTTCTAATCATACACCTCCTTAACCATGCCTTATTATGGTTTGAAGTTAAGATGGCATTCACAAAGGCTATGTTAGATAGTCATAAGCTCTGATAGGTTCTACCATGTTGGAAAGGCTCTGCAAATATTCCCAGTGACAGACAACTTCTTTCTGAGGACTAGGCTAGTAAAGTATATGGAATCTTCATTTGATGGCCAGTATCATATATGTATTCTGACTTGAATTTCACAGATATTTCACACTTCCATGTTATATAAACAAGAAGAGAGGTCACACCTGTGTGGCTTTCTTCTTCTCCCCCTGCCCAAATAAAAGGTATCTCATCAAGTCCCTGCCATTTTCCTGGGTGGTCTACTTAAAGGAATACTGGATTGGGTCAGATTTGATATCTCCCCTATAAGTGCTCCCTCTCTTTACTTTTGTGAGCTACACAATCAGACAACATTTGGTCCCTGGGTGTTGATCTTGGTGTGAGGCTAGGTTTTGTCTGAAGTTGAAATATGTGTAGGAGAGGGTGGATGGGATGGAGAGCAGAGGGAGGAAAGAGTTAAACACAAAAGTGTTGGAATGAATGAATGAAAAAAGCATTTACCAAATGCGCTATATACCAGTCACTCTGCTAAGAAGTGGGGATACAAAAACAAAAAAGCAAGACAGTCCTTGTTCTCATAGAACTTATATTCTAATAGAAGAAGATAACACAGATAAAAGTATGGTAGGCCAGAGATTTATTTTGCTGTGGGAAGTCAAAGGTACGGTGACTAGAATAATGACAATCAATTGAACAGACCTTTCTAGAAAAGAGAAGTAACGATTTGATTGCTGTACCCAGAACAAGAGGTGGAGAGTGTAGGAGAGAGGAGAAAGTCATATAAGGAAAATGGTCAGAGAGTGGCATGGTAGGGATAGGATTGGCTTGATATGGTCAACTTACCCTATTCAGGAGGGACAGAGTCCCAGAGCATGAGTTACAGCAGGACATCTTAAACTTTTTCCACACACAACCCCTTTTTGCCTGACAAATTTTTATGCGACTCTGTATATAGGTATATAAAATAGGTATACATAACTTTACCATTGCTAAATTTTTCGCAACCCTCACATTCAGTTACAAGACCCCATGTGGGGTAGCGACCCACAGTTTAAGAAGTTTTGAACCAGAGGACCAGGTTGGAGGTCTGTGGTGGAGACCTCCAACCTGATAGGATCTGATAGGATAATGATCAAAGTGAATAGAAGATATAGCTCTTATCTTTCAGGAACTTAAAATATAATTTGCAGATTCATAGGATATATACATACAAATATATACATTAAAAAGAAAGACAATGTACATAATACTACATTGACTAGGTTCAAGTGCCACCTTGGTATAAACTGACTTTGAACCTGTGGGTAAGTTTCTTGACCTTTCAGAGTTCAAAGTAACTCACTAAGATTGTAAGTTTCAGAGTAGTTACAATGTAATATTAACATTTTTTCTCACTGTGAGGCTCCTATCCCCTCCTGTCTTTGTATTTGGAGTGAGGGGTATAAAATGACCTAACCTATGATTTCACTGGTATAGACCAATGGTGTCAGACTAAAATAGAAACAAGTGTCACTCATCCATACATAAGGATCCCTGTGGGCTTTATATTAGTTTAGTTTTAAAATGTTATGGTATTTATACTTTATTGTGGTCTTATTTATTTTGTTAAATATTTCCAAATCCCATTTTAATCTGGTTCAGGGGACGTTTGGGAATGTTGTAACCACATGTGGCCTATGGACCATGTGTTTGACACCTCTAGTTTAAAGAGCTCCTGGAAAGGAGACTCCCTCGGTTAAATGCAGATAGAATGTCCCTACAACTTAGTCTTGGATAGTTGCCTGGAATTTCTGAGGGGATAAATAATTTGTCCAAGATCACATAGACACTAAGTGTGCAAGTATGTATTCAAACCTATGTCCTCTGTGTCCAAGAATTAGCACTCTTCTATTGTTTGGTTAGACTTCATAAGTCAATGTTTTACTTATATCTAGGTGATTTTATGGTATTATCAGTACTAACTTTATTATACATTTGAGTTTCCCTGCAATAAGATCAAATGAGCAATGGAAAAAGTCAGGAAAGCCTGTTGATATTCCAGACCTTGGGCCCCTTCCGGGGGGGTGCATATATTGCAACTCAGTGTTAAAGAATTTGGAGTGTTAGGGTGATATGACTGACTACCTATAAGAAGTTGAGCTTAAGCCCTAGCACAGTTTATCAGAAAACTTAAATGTGGAAGAGATGGTTTGGATAGTACTGAACCGAGGTGAAGGCAAAACTCTGATTCAGCAGTCTCACAAAATATCTCATGTTTTGATGTTTTAAGTATCAATGTCCCAGAACAGTAGAAAAGGAGTTTAAGTTACTATTTCATATATTTTTTGTCAGTGTATGAGGGAGACTTTTGGGGTTTTTTAAAAGCACCTTATGAAGGAAATAAATTACTATCCTATATCTGACCTACATTGTATATTGAGTAGCTTTCTACTTTCTTTTGGTGAAATCGTAGACATGAACCAAAGCCAAGGGTTAAATTATTCTCCCCCAGGCTCCAGAGGAGGGCCATAAAATGCCAGAAAATGGTTTGGTCTCCCTCTTTAAGATTCTAACTTCCCTCACTTCCAACCAGAGCTCAACCCAGTCAGAGTGAATGACTCCAGAACTAAGAGCACCTTGAGGAAGTGACCTTGAACATAATAACTTTCCTGGACTGAAGAGCAGTTATTTGCTGTAACATATGTTCCTACCTCTATCACCTTTAAAATCAGTATCTTTAGTTTTAAGGGGACTTCATTCTTTTTATAATGGTTAGTATTATATCTAATATTGTTATTATAGCTCGATACTTTAAGGATTTGTAGTTTCACTCTTAACCTAATCGTTATCTGACTTAAGAACTGTTCTCTTAGGGACATGACTGCCAAAAAAAAAAAAAAGCTCATCTGCTTGTAGGTCAGTCCAGGGACGAGCTTACCCAACTTGGCTGAACTGTTTGTCAGAAGTCAAACACCCAATCTATCACCAAGCCAAAATTCAAAGTTTTTTTTTTTAACTGGTTATTTAAGGTAGAACCTTGCATTTCATCTCTACTAACCAGTGAGGATCAAAGGAGCTCATCTATGTAAAGCACATTGAAAGACAGAAAGGGCTGCATAAGGGCTGTTATTTTTATAAGGTTTCATAATAGTACTTTAGTGGAGATAACTGCACTCAGTGCCCCCAACTGTGCTGTTACATGAGTAACATGCCCAAATCTCTGTTCTGGACTTATTTTAAGCTCTTCTTCCTCTTTCTTTCCTGACCTCTTGCTTTATAGATCTCGATTACTCAAATCTTCTTTTCCCTTCTCCCTCTTGGCCAGAAGCTGCAAGGCACTGGCTAGATCTTCTTTCCACACCATCCTTGTGTTACCCATTAGGATCAGCCCTTTTGGTGTTCAGAATTCCCATTTCAGCTACAGTCACTATTGTCTCTAAAACCTTTGTCATCTCTTTGTCATTCTCTCCCCTAATATCCCATCCCTGCTCCTTTAGGAATTTATAACAATTGACTTTAACTCATTCTTTTCATGGGTTCATAGGTCTGGAGTTGGAAGAAACCTCAGGGTTCATCTGATCCAAATCAACTCATGTTACAGAAGAGAAAAATAAGGTCCAGGGAGAGTAAGTGTCTTACCCAGTCACATAGGTAGCAAGCATCAGAGGCACAATGTGAAGTCAGGCCCTTTAACTCCAAAACTTTTACCACTATACTATACTTCCTCTTTTCCTTTTTAAAATTGCTTTTTTTTTTCTCTGTTTCTTTTTTTCTGTCCCTTCATAACTTTTGTTTCTTTTTTTCCTTCTCTTGATTCTCTCTTCCACAACCTCTTCTTTCTCTTTCCTTTGCTTAATTATCTTTATAATAATCCAAGTGGCTATGGGCCTTCAGCCTTCTGTGGCACCAAGCATTCTGGCTGGCCCAGTTCTGTGTGCTTCATTCCCAGCCAGCTTGTCATGACCTGCTTTGGGGCAGCTGGAATCCACGTGATCCTCTTTTCCACATGATTTGCACCGGATGACATTCTTGCACTGTATGCTATTATACCCCCACTCTCCACAGTTAAAACACTTCAGCATGTTACAGGCCATGCTGGAGTGCTCCCTGGAGCAACATTTGTAGCAGGTGTGTGGCTTCCCTGTGAATCCATGCAAAAGGGGAAAAAAATCCAGGAAGATCTTTCATCCCAAACTCCCCCTGCCACAATTCCTCTTCACATCTGTTTTCTCCCCATTTAGACCATAAATCTCCATAGAATTTTATTTTGACAGGTTATATCAGCCATATCATGTGGTCTTCCTTGGCCTTCATTTGGCCCACAGAAAGAACACTCAGAGTCTTTATCCAGAGTCTGGGGAATAGCCTTCCCTTCAGCAATCTTGTGTATTCACCTCTACATTTTTATTACAAAAAATCTACCATCTATTGTTCTGCTCCTAGAGCTAACATCAGGTTCTTCCATGCTTCGGGGTTTGGGGTTCACCCCCTCTCAAATATATACTTGGCTCAGTTCCCAGGGAATTATTTATTAATGCTTCCACCACACAGTTCTTGCTGTAAATACTCATTTATCTGAAACATGTATCTCTTCTAGTCAGCACATGACCTAAGTGTCATCAGAGTAGATGGATACCTATAGTCTTGTGATTTGGAGTGTTCTTCCCTCAAAAAACAAACCAACAAACCAACCTGAGGGTTAAAATAGCTTCCTCACCTGCTTGCATCGTTGGTTGGTTCATTGGAATGCTTCGATTCAATCAATCATTGGTCATTCATTCAGTCAGTTATTCAAAGAGCATTATTAAGCCCCTACCATATTCCAGGGGACACAAAGACAAAAATGAAACAATCTTTACCCTCAAAGAGCTTACAGTATGTGGGGATAGGAGAGCACGTACACATTAAAATATGACAGAACATACATGAATTAGATATAAAGGAATCTCTGTCAGGGGTGGAGGAGGACAGTGCCAACTGCAGAATAAGGAGAGGAATCCAGAAATAGGGGAAACTTGAGCTTAGTTGAAATAAACTGGAGATCCTATAAGGTAGAGGTGAGGAGTGAATTCAAAGCACAGAGGATAGCCTATTAAAAGTGCAGAGATGAGAAATAAAATGATCTGTATGAAAAATAAGTAGTTGGAGTAGAGGGCATGAAGAAGAGCACTGGGCAATAATCTGGAAAGGTAAGTGAGAACCAGATTGTGAGGGGCTTTAAAAGCCCATTGATCAATCAACAAGCATTTATTAATCATGTACAGTGTTAGGGACTATACTAGGTGCGGTGGTACAAAGATGAAGTATTTACTGCTCTCAAGCAGCTTACATTATATTGGGGAAGACAGCACATACGTAGATAAATATATGAAGAATAAATGCAAGATAGGTCATGTATGGAGAACATTAACAGTTGGGGGTGGAGATTAGGAAAGACTTCCTAAAGATCCAATATCTTAAAAAAAAATGGATTCTATGAGGCAAAGGTGAGAAGGGAGTACATTCCAGGAATGGAGTGCATGAAGGCTAGAAATGGGGTGTCACATGGGAGGAACAATAAGGTTTATTTAGCAAGGCAACAAAGTACGGGAAGAGAAGTTATGTATAATGATGCCGGAAATGTAGGATGAGGCCAGGCTGGGAAAGACTTGTAAAGTCAAATGGTGAAGTTTATATTTTTATCTTAGAGGTATAAGGGCCAAATTTAGTATGTGGAGAGTTAACTGGGTGGCTCGCCATAATATTGGAGTAAGAAAGGAGATTAACAGCCTCTTTTCAATAAACAAAACAGGTTTTATTAATGGGAACAAATTTAAAACATAAGTGAGGTTAATAGAGCTAGGGACAATGAGAAAGGGAATAGGGGAAAGAAAAATATGACCCACTTCCCAGATGATTAGAATCTAAATCTCTGGGGTGAAAATGCCCCAGGCACCCCAAACCTGCCTCCAACCCAGCTAACTCCAAAGAGCTAGCCTCACCTCAACAACACAAACTCACCACTACCCAGAATCTGCAGTTCCAAGGAGAACTACCACACCAGCATCTCTGTCCCTCTCTCCCAAGCACCAGAGTGAGAGCTCTTCTCCCTTCTCTCTCCCAGAAGCCCCCTTGCCCCCAGCAAATAGGGCCATCCACACACACAGCCCCAAGCCAATTGGCTGGAAGCTCTGATTGACAGAACTAACTGGTGGCTCTACAGATATCGAAGAGCACCTGACTTGTCCTCACTAGGCTTCTCTTCATGGCGGGGCTTCCCCACAGTATGTCTCCAGTAGGGTTGTTATTCCAATTCTCACAGAGACAATAGACATTCACTAGAGCTTATTGAGTTGAGAAGTGACATGATCAGACTAATGCTTAAGGAAAATCATCTTGGTAGTTGCATAGAAGATGGACTGGAGTAGGAAGAGATTTGAGACAAGGAGACTACTTAGAAGTTAATTGCAATAGTCAATGGAGGAGGTGATGAGGGATTGAACTAAGATTGTAACTATGGGAGTACTGAGAAGGGGAAACATGCAGGAGATATTTTAAAGGTAGAAATGCCAAGATATGGCAACTATGGAAGTTTGCATTTTATCCTAGAAAAGAGATGAGGAGAGAGAGAGAAAGAGAGAGAGAGAGAGAGAGAGAGAGAGAGAGAGAGAGAGAGAGAGAGAGAGAGAGAAACTAGAGCTTCTCGGAGTTGTACTTTAGAATATTGCTTGAGTACTTTGTATATTTAGTATTTTGAGCATTTTGTATATTGCTTTCACTTGTGTAGAGCAGGATTGGAGAAGGGAGAGTCCAGATGCAAGGATATCATTAAGAACCTATTCCAATAGCACAGGAAAGAGGTGATGAGTTAAAAAAGAGGGATGACTTCAAGGTTGTAAAGCAGAGTAACTGAAAGAATGGAGAAGTTCACAGAAATAGGTAGCCTAAGAAGAGGAATGGATTTGGGGTAAAATTTAATATTGGATATGTTGAGTTTGAGATGCTTATGGATCATCCAAGCAGTGATGTCTAGTAGGCAGCTGATGGCATAAGAATGAAGTTTAGGAGAGAGAGACTAGGGCCAAATGGAAGTTATCTAAATAGATATGGGAGCTGATGAAATCATCAAGAGAGAGCATATATTAACGAAGATCCAGGACAGACGATGGGTGTAACCACATATAGAGGGTAGAACATGTATGATGATCCAGCAAAGAAGGCTGAGAGGAAGCAGCCAGATAGGTAGAAGCAGTATGACACAAACTTGGAGGAAGAAGTCTAGCAAGAGAGGGTGTTCCATAGTAACAAATGCAGTCGAGAGGTCAAGAAGGATGAGGGCTTAGAAAAAGGACACCTGTTATGGCAATTAAGGGATCATCAGTAACCCTAGAGAGAACACTTTCAGTTGAATATGAGGTCAGAAGCCAGATACAAGAGGGTGAGCTGTGAATTAGAGAAAGAGTATTGGCATTGAATGCAACCATTTTTTTCTAGGAATTTGGCTATGAAAGGGAATATAGATATAAGATGACAACCAGAGGGGCGTAGTAGGATTCAATGAGGGTTTTTTTAAAGATAAAAGAGATTTAGGGATATTGTTAAGTAATAGAGAAGAAACATATAAAAAGAAGGTTGAAAATCAGGGAGAGATGAGAGATTAGAAATAAATTTTAGAGGAACAGGGAGAGTGACATCAATGACAAGAATAGAAGGATTTACCTCAGAAAGGTCAAGGATGATTTATTCTTATGAGACCATAGCATAATAGAAGGGAGCGAGGAATGATGTTTAATTGATCTCAAGTCTAGAATGGGACAAGGCAAAGAAAGCTCTCTGACATGGCTTAAAATGTTTTGGTGAAGTATGAGTTAATGTCATCTGCTGGAAGGAAGGAAGGGGTGGTGCAAGTGGCTTGAGGAAAGAAGAGAACATTTGGAACAAAGACTGGGGGCACTGAGAAAGTCACTCCTGCATACAGCAGGAAGGGCCCAGATGAGATTACAGAATGCAAATTTGTAGTGGGCTCAATAAGTATAGTTGAGTGACTTCTTCCATCCGTATTCAGCAGTGGATAAATTGGAGTGGAGAAGGTGGAATGTGAAGGACAAACAATAAACAGGATTCTATGAGTAGTAGCTGTCCCACTGGGGACTCACCTGGTCAGCTCCAGTTGGGCAACACAGCACCCTTCCTTCCTCCCTCCCTCCTTCCTTCCCTCCTTCCTTCCTTCTCTCCCTCCCTCCACAAAGGGCACAGGGAATCACACCCTTACTTGTAGGTGTCCTACCCAAAGTAATATCAATTTTGCTAGCTGAAACCTCAGAAGATGCCTACAAGATGCCTTGGGGTTTACAGGCTAGATTACTTTTTTAAGGAGCTCACCTTAAACCCAAATCACGTTGGCTCTAATTGATTGACCAATAGCAAGTCCCAGTTGAAGTTTCATTTGGTCATTGCTTGGGCTCTTGATGGCTCAGAGTGAGTGTAAATAGCAATTGTTTCTCTTTTGGCCAGAAACCCTCATGATCTTCCCTTCCCAGATTGTTTTTTTCTTTGTTTGTTTTTTGATGAGGTAAAAGAGACCATTCTTTGCCTCATTTCTTAACTAGATTTAATCACTGAATGGGCATTGCCTGAGACAAACTGAAACATGGGAAAGACCTTAGCTTTAAAAGGCCAAGGTCTCTCAGGGCACCTGGGGCCGTCTCCAGTTGTCCTGATGTATATCTTGCCATTGGACCCATATGGCTCTGGAGGAAGAGAGTGAGGTTGGTGACTTTGCACAGCCCTCCCTCACTTAAATCCAATTCACTTGCAAGTCATGACATCGCCTTCCCAATGTTATGGTCCTCTTTGAGAATGAAGGAAGGACAAACAACAATAACAACAACAAGAAGCAGAGATAGGAAAATAAAATGGGGGCATAGAACTTAAAGGTAGAGGACTTTGTAGGGGGAAACTAGTTAAATATCCCGTTAAGATTTTGATGGTAGGGCAGCTAGGTAGCGCAGTGGATAAAGCACCAGCCCTGGATTCAGGAGGACTTGAGTTCAAATCTGGATTCAGACACTTGACACTTACTAGCTGTGTGACCTTGGGCAAGTCACTTAACCCTCATTGCCCCGCAAAAAAAAAATAATAAATTAAAAAAAAAAAGATTTTGATGGAAGGAAAGTGAGATCAAATCAGGGTCGATGGTCTGGGGAAGGAGGGAAGGGTGACATGACTGGCAGTTGAATGACGATAGAACATTCAGATGTCATTCCTTTGTGGTCAGATATTTATGTATCCAGCTCTGTCCTTCTTCCTAATTTCCAGTTCCATATTTTGAACTGTTTACTGTCCATCTCATTAGTTCCACTGACATTTCAAAATCAAATAAACTTTTCCATCCTCATGACTTTCCTTTTCCTGTTACACAAGCTCAAAATTGTGGGGCTCAAAATATTCTTTGATTTTTCTCTCTCATTTATCTCTATTTTAATATTTATCAATTCACCAAATTCAGATATACTTCCTTTATAATATCATTTAATAGTTCCTCCCTTTACTTTCTCATCTATATCTTGTGTCAGCATTATCTTCCTACGTGGTTTTCCCTCACTCCTTTCTTTCCCTGCTGATATCCACCGTGATAGTTACTACTAGATTAATTTCCTTAAAATACAGTTTTAATAATGATAATCCCCGATCAAAACCTATAAATTACAGGGGGCAGCTAAGTGGCACAGCGGATAAAGCACCGGCCCTGGATTCAGGAGGACCTGAGTTCAAATTTGGCCTCAGACACTTGACACTTACTAGCTGCGTGACCTTGGGCAAGTCACTTAACCCTCATTGCTCCCCCCCAAAAAAAACCCTCATAAACTTGGGTACCCATTACCTACAGAATGAAATATAAACTTTTGATCTTTACATTTAAGACTCTACAGTGTCGCTTCAATTGGCCTTTCCAGACTTAACTCACTCTATTCTCCTTTACTTTGTTTCCACCAAACTGTACTGTTTTCCACTTCCTGTTCTTCTCTTAGGTTGTCCTATCTCTGTGCCTTTGTTTATGTTGTCCTTTACATATAGATACTTATGTAAAAGTTGGTTATCTCTAATTTTTTTTTTTTTACTTTCAATTCCTCCCTTTTTTGAAGGACAATTCAGGTGAATCCTGCTCATAAAATCATTTGTGATCGTTATATCTAAAGCTGATTTCTTTCTCATTTATTATTGAACTGTCTCCAACTCACCTTTGTGCTTATTACAGTCTGGTTTGTATCATGTTGTTGTATCATTTACTATGCATGGTTGAGGGGAGAAGTAACCGAGAATTTGTTGCTCATAATGCTTGGATCCAGATATCCCAGGAGTTCATTTCCCAGGAAACCACGTATGTAGGTGAAAGCAATTGCATTACAAAGTAACAAGACAGATGTAAAATACTGATGTTATCCAGACATCTGCTGGAACTCTTTCTGACAAAAGCAAAGAAGGTAATAACTTCTTGACTTACCTTAGTACTAACTTCATCCTTCAAAAAATGGAGGAACTAACAAGGAGAAATTCTATTCTGGATCTGATTTTCATTAACAGGAAGGAATTGGTTATTGGGGTAAAAATTATGAGAATTGAGGACAAAAGTGACCAATCAATAGAGTTAACAAAAGTTTATAAACGCATATTGTATGACTATTCTCTCCCATAGTTTGTTGGAGAGTAAAAATTGGCATAGTTTGACTTGTAATCTATATTTTGGGAAAGCAAATTTCAAAGGCTTCAGGGGAAAGCTAGATAGCATCTTGTGGACTAAAATTCTACATGGCAGGGTTTTCTTTTTCAACTTTTTTTTGCAGGGCAATGAGAGTTAAGTGTCTTGCCCAGGGTCACACAGCTAGTTAGTGTCATGTATCTGAAGCTGGATTTGAACTCAGGTCTTCCTGAATCCAGGGCTGGTGTTTTATCCACTGCGCCACCTAGCTGCCCCCTCTTTTTCAACTTTTTTTTTCTCTTTTTCAACTTTTGTTGGTATTGTAGACCCTTTGGTCATTCTAGGGAAACTTATGGACCCCTTTCCAGAATAATATTTTTAAATACATAAAATAATATACATAGGGTAATAAAGGGAATCTACTATATTATATATATTTATACACATAGGTGTGTATATATATACATATGTGTGTATAAATGTGTGTGTATAGATGTATATATGTTTATATATACATATGTGTGTATATATGTGTGTAGATGTATATATGTGTATATATATACATATGTGTGTATAGATGTGTGTATAGATGTATATATGTGTATATACATATTATATATATATATATATATATATACCCACACACATGCACATACATAGACACATAAGCTCATGAATCCCAGGTTAAGAACCCTTGCTACAGGGAAATCAGCTCAAGGAAGATGAAAAATTCTCAAGAATAGAATTCTAAAGAAACAAAGAGAAACAGTTCCACGGAGAAGAAAAAAGTATGAAATGATGTATTGGGAAGTGAGCAGAATCAAGAAAACACTGTACACAGAGACAAAAATATTGTTAGATGAAGAACTATGAATGATGTGGCTAATCTCAACAATACATTAATCCAAGATAATACCAAAAGAATATTGATGAAACATAACTATGCACCTCCAAAGAAAGAACTGATATTGATGAAACAGATTGGAGCATGCTGTTTTTCACATTCTTTTATTAAGTGAGGAATATGATGATATTTTTCATGATCATAAAAGTATAACCCATATTGGTTTGTTTGCTGCCTCAGGGAGCAGGGAGGATAGGGAAGGAAGGAGGTACAGAGATTGGAATAGAAAAATCTAAATAAAAATGTTTAATCTGGGAAAAAAAATTTAAAGGTGGGGTAGGGGTATGCTGGGAAGGGTTCAGGAGATATATATATTTCTATATACACACACATAAATATATATGTTGTGCATATATGAATTATTTAGTATTATTTATATAGTCATTATATTTAAATAAATTTGTCATATATATTATTTACAAAAATTGATATGTATATGTTATTTATAAAACAGTTATTTTAAGATTTAAAATACTAAGTTATATGTATTAGAATATATCTAGGTATATCTAAATGAAATAATGTAGAAAATTAACATATGTTCTATAAGTGTGTATGTATATAATATATCTGTTTGATATATGTATAAAATATAATTATATATCAGAAATAAAAATAATTTTTTTTAAAAGAAGAAAAAAGAGGTGTTTTCTGAAGAGGCTGGTGTGGGTGCACAGAGAACTCACCAACTGACAATTTCTTTAACGGTATATACATAAGATGGAAGCAAATGAAGGTAATAGACAATAAATATAAGAGTATGGCATGATCCTGTAAAAAATAGTGACTAACTTTATAAACACAATGATCAGAGGCTGGTAAGGAATGCTAAGTATGACAGAAAAGGTTTCTTTTAACCATGTTAGAAGAAATCCAAGAATCAAAGGAGGAATAAGACCTCATCTTGGGGTAGATGAGATAGTGTTAATTGATAATAGTGGAAAAAGTATTGGTTCATTCTTTTTTGCTTCTGCTTTCTCTGCAAGGGACAACTACTATGGGACTGGAAATAACGGAACAAAAATGGTTAATAAGGAAATCAGAAAAAAAAAGATAAGTAAGGAGGTTATAAGTAGCACCTACCTAATCTTTAGGAATTCAAGTTACAAGTGAGCAAAATGAAAAGATATTGTACACAGTAATAGCTATATGGTACAATATTGTATTGATTATCTATAAATGACAACCAATCTGAGCAATACAACAATCTAAGACAATTCTGAAGTATGAAAAATGCTATCCATCTCCAGAAAAAGAACTGATAGAGTCTCTGAATAAATATCAAAACCTCCTTTTTAACTTTCTTTTTCTTGTTCTTTTTTTTGGGGGGGAAAGGGTATATGTTTTCTTTTGCAACATGGCTAATATGAAAATATATTTTCATGACTTTACATGTATAATCTATATGAAATTGCTTGTCTTCTCAAGGACAGGGTGAAGGGAGTGAGGGAGAGATTTTAGAACTGAAAATTTTAGAAAAATGTTAAGAAAAAAATTTTACATTTCATTGAAAAAACTTTTAATAAAAAATGGGGTTAAAAAAAGGAATTCAAGTTATGTGGAATAGATGAACTATATCCTTGTGTCCTGAAAGAATTGGTAAATGTGATTACTAAACACCTGGCAATGATGCTGGAAAGATTATAGAGTACAAGGAAAGATGTAGCAGAAATACTACAAAACTACAATATGACAAATATTTTCATTTTCAAAATGGAGAGGAAACAGAGTCTGTGAACCTCAGTCTTGACTTAGATTACTGAGAAAATTCTAGAATGGGTGAGTAGAGATATGGTTAATACATTATCTAGAAAAGGAAACATTTATTACAAGGGTCAGTATGGCTTCTTTGAGAATAGAACATGTTAGATTAACATTATTTCCTTGTTTGAGAAGGTTATTGGACTGATAGATCTGGCAGGCTATACATAGATAAAGGTTATCTAGAATTTAGCAACACATTTGGTAAAATATCTTTTACTATTTTACTTTATCTAATATTCTTTCATATAGTCATTTTTTCCATTGGATTTGCTACAAGCAAGGAAGGGAAAGTAACATACTAAAAAATGACTAGGGCCAAAAAAGCACCAACAAAACTTTAACAACAAAAAAAAGCTATTAAAACAAAAGATATCTGTTAACCAAAGGAGTTCTACAGCACCATGGAAGATATACAGGAAATCCAAAGGAAGGAAGGATTCTCTGAATGTTCTTCTTTACAGATGAACATGTATTGATTTCATGAAGCTCCTAAAAGTCTGAAGAGTTCTCAGTGAAATCCATAGCAGTACAAAAGAAATTGGTCCAATAAACCACATAGGAATAAAAATTGGATGAAAAACAAATATTGCCCAGATTGCTACATGTAGCTAGAATAAATGTATCAATATGTGTGAAGTAATCAACATTTTTATTAACCTAGTGCAAGTGGTTGAACTAGGTTGAGAACCTAGGTGTTTTGACTCCCAGCCCCAGATTTTTCCACCAGACTACTTTGTCTCCCAGCACATCATCACTGTGCCCCTCAAACATACACAAACTAATGCTCAACCAGACAGCTTGGTCTCATTCTTAATCTCTGTCTACAAATACTTTCCCCATTCCTATTCATCAAGATTCCATACAGCTTATCCCTTTCTACCTGAGTCACTAATTGAAAGCATTTGAGACGGCATTGTATGAAACACATAGGCCCACCCAAGAATGTCCTTCCATGTTTCCAGTCATACAAGCTGTAGAAAGTGTTTTCTAGATGGATTTGAAGGGAAGCCAGACTTTGAGTGGGAAAATTTCTTCCCACCCTCCACCCGCACTGGCCTGTAGCATCTTTGGAATTTGCATAAGTGCAATTGCCTGGGAGAATTGAACAGTAAAACACTTCAAGACCTTTCTGGATGAAACTAATCCTGGAAATGCATTAACACAGCCTCAGAAATAAACATTTATTCAGTAGTCTCAGGCTACTCAAATTGCAAATGGGCATCTATTAAGATTGAGGTTACTGTTATAGAAAAAGAAATAATGCAAAGCAGCTGATTGGCCAATTGCGACTCCACAGACTTTTCTATAATTATTACAATCTGTCCTCCCTTATCATCACTCTCTCACTCTTCATCACAGATAACAGCTCAGTAGTAGCCTTCTTTCATAAGGAATGGTCTAAGGTGCACGAGGGCCTCTTGATTTGACTCCATGAGGATGTCCATTTCTACATGTTCATCATGAAAGATCTCTGTTCCTTCAACAGAGGTGTTTTGCGCTCCTTAAAATTTACAATCCAATTTCAGTGCAAGGGTATCTATCTTCTCCAGCTCTGGTTAAGGTTTTAAAAGAGTATTAATAAAGATTTTGAAAAGCGAAGGGATCAGTGTGGATATCATTGGTCCAGTTTGGAGGACATCAGATTATTTTAAAATGTACTCCAATGCATATATTAATGTTATATGCCATCTCAATGCAAAAAATTATTTCATAAGATCCATGTTTACATTGATGTGTCTATTACATCCACTGATATAGATTGCAAGCCTTTCCCCCCTCCCCCCCGACATGCACACTCAGATTATCTACCTGAGTTACTATGGCCAAAAAATTTTCTCATCTGATGTTGTCTTCTAATGAGGTTCTTCTCCCTTAGCTAGGTGGTTTTCAGTGATTGACACAGAATTCATTAAAAGACCCATACTCAAATTCTTACAAGCTTCTTAAGACTTGAAAGTACCTCTTTTCTGAAAGAACCAGAAGGTCCAGTCACCTCTATATTATGATGTGGTACCAGAGTAGGATGTTAGTATAAACTTTTTGTCAATAATCAGTTAATGACAGAATATTGAGTACTTTCTATATGTTCAGTACTTTGCTAGGTTCTATGAGATATTTAGGAAATTGTAAGACCCATAGCATGCTACAAAAACCTAACAATTTTGTTGGGCTGAAAGGTACCACATAGATAGATAGATAGATAGATAGATAGATAGATAGATAGATAGATAGATAGATAGATAGATAGATAGATGGATGGATGGATGGATGGATGGATGGATGGATGGATGGATGGATGGATGGATGGATGGATAGATGGATGGATGGGCAGATGGAGATAGAGATAGAGAAAGAGAAAGAGATAGATAAGTATATAGACAGTGAGTAAGCAAGTGAACAAACTTTTATTAAGTGCTTATTATATGCCAGGTACTGTGTGGTAAGCACTAAGAATATACATTTTCAAAAGAAGAAATCCCAGCTGCTCAGTATTCATATAAGAAATGATCTACACTCATCAGATTGGACAAATGACAAAAAGAAAAAAGAAAATGGAAAACGTTCAAAGAGGACTGATGTTAAGGAAAGCCATCTACTTCCTAACAGAAAGGTGAGGGATTCAAGATGAAGAATGAGAATTACATTTTTGCACACTGCCAATATAGGATATTGTTTTATTTCACTATGCATACTTGTTACAAGTAATTTTTTTCCCCATAAAAGATAGGGAGGAGAGGAATTGGAAAAGAGAGAAAATAAATGCTTGCTAATTGAAAACTTAAAATTAAAAATGCAAACAATAAAATCCCTACCTTCAAGGAGCTTACATTTTAGTGGGGCAAGTTAACACATTAAAGGGTATTAGGAAGAATAAAGGGCTGGGTAATATTAGAGGCATAGAGAGAAAATAGCAGGAAAGTACTATGAAGGACTGTTCTACAACAAGAGAAGGTACCCTACCTACCAGAATCAGGGATCTGGGGGCAAAGTCCAAGGTTCCAATGGGAGAACGATGAGAATGATGTCTGGGAGGAATGCAGGCTGTGGAGATAAGCTGGAACTATGTAAGATGGTATATATACATATACGTGTATGTATATGTATATATAGTATGTATGTGTGTATATATGTATTGTGTATGTATAGATATACATGTACACACACAGACATACACACATATATATATAAATACACAAACACACACAGAGACAGCAAGAGCAAGAGTGAGAGAATAAAAGGTATGGCAAAAAGTAGCTCAATTTCTAAAGTAGCTTTTAAAAGTATATACCTGGGGGGCAGCTAGGTGGCACAGTGGATAAAGCACTAGCCCTGGATTCAGGAAGACCTGAGTTCAAGTGTGGTCTCAGACATTTGACATTTACTAGCTGTGTGACCCTCGGCAAGTCATTTAACCCTCATTGCCCTGGGGGAAAAAAAGGATTTACCTGGAGTTTTTAACCAAAATAAATGAATGAGTTTATACCAGTTAATTGAATTATCTCATTATTGGGGAAAAACCTTAACTTCTATCTTTAAGCCTTGGAGGCAAATAGAGCTTGAGCCTTTATTTAGCTCTAAAGTACCATTCTCCTACTTAATGGCAAAGGAGCCTACTGTGTGCTCCACTTGGACCTCCACCATATATAGTCATTTCCCACAGCTGTCAATCTCATTCTCACTTCAGGGTTAGCTGCTACTATGTTTTCCTCCTCCTCTAACCTCTCTTTGATTCCAAACCTCTCTTCTGGGACAGTTTCTGCCTGGTTTCCAAAGGGCCAATTAGCTAATCTGATAAACGTCTGTTTCATTGAATTAACAAACTAATTATACTAATGTGCTAATGGTAGATGGCTATAGGAGCTACACAAGGCTAATGAGAGAAGGCTATTGGAGCTATCCAGGGCCCTCCTTCCAATCTCCAGCCAATACATGTGTTATATAATAAGGGCCTTTTGGAGAAAATAGGAAAGAGACAAGGACTTACCCTGTGATTTCATTTATATAGAGAACTTTTGCTTGATGGAAACCCTCCTCAGCCAACAAAGGCCTTCTTTTTCATTTAGTCTTAGAGAGTTGCCTAGAGCAGTGGTGTCAAACTTAAATAAAAACGGGGTCCACTAAGTCATATGCAAAGATTCCTGTAGGCTGAATATTGACTTAGAAAACCATATATTAGCATTACTATGTTCTTTTGTATGTTTTTTAAATGTTGTTAAAAATTTCCCAATTACATTTTAATCATCCATAGTCAGCTGTATGTGGCTTGCCACCAGCCATGGCTGCATGATTAACACCTCTGGACTCACCGTGACAAGTTAAGCGAATTAAGCAACTAGCATTTATATAATGCTTTAAAGTTTGCAAAGCACTTTCCAAATTTTATCTCATTTAATCCTCACAATTACTCTGGGAGGTAGGTGCTATTAATATTCCCATTTTATAGATGAGGAAACTGTAGCAGACAAAGGTTAAATGACTTGCCCAGGGTCACACAGTAAGTGGCTAAGGACAGACTGTATAGTCACATAGCCCATATGTGACAGAGATGGGACTTAAAGCACAAGCTCCACACCCCCCTACTGCCAATCAGTGATCCTGGCTCTAGATCTCCCTTTCCTTCCACTATACCAGGGCTTCGTCCCCTGGAGAGAGTAAATAATTTCTGCTTGGTCTTTCTCTTGTCTTGTAGTGACTTAAGTAAGTGAAATAAATGATAAACTATGTTGATGAATATCAGTATGTGTAACAAATATATATATTTAAACATACATCCAAAAAGCATAATTAACACTCATATATTTATATATAGTCATATACTCCTATATACGCAACATATCAATATTTCTTTAAAAATAGATTAGCCATGGGGGCAACTAGGTGGCACAATGGATAAAGCACCGGCCTTGGATTCAGGAGGACCTGAGTTCAAGTCTGACCTCAGACACTAGACACTTACTAGCTGTGTGACCCTCGGCAAGTCAATTAACCCTCATTGCCCTGCCCAAAAACAAAAACAAAACAAACAAAAACAAAAAATAGATTAGCCACTTTCTACTTGCCTCCTTTCTGCTTTCCCTAATCATGCACTACTAGGGATGGGAAGGCAACTATTGGGATCGTCTTCAGAGAATATATATAGATCACATATGTTATAGTCTTCGAAAAGTTAGTCAAATAATATTAGTCTCAAATGATGTTGCTTTCACATAAATATGTGAAAGACCATCTTGTCTTTCACAGAAACACAGTGAAGCAGACAGGGAAGGTTTTTATAAACCCTGTTCTGCAGATATGGAAACTGAGACTGATAGAGATGAAATTTCTTGCCCAAGGTCACTTGGTGAATAAATTACTGAGGCAGAACTAGAACACAGGTCTTATAATATACAAAGTTGTTCTTTCTTGGGGGAGGGGTGGAGTCCAGTTCTCTTTCTACTCTACCTTATTACATTATCTCTTAATTACTTGTATTCTAAATTATGTACTCTAAATTATGTACTCTAGATTATGAATGACTCAGGAGACAGAGAGCTCTGCATAAACTGTAGAAGTTGGGAGTAAGGTTCATAAAAAATAAATCTCATCAAGGCCCTAAGAGATATGTTGGATATGAATGGACAGAGACGAGTGAGAAGGAGATTCCAGCTCAGAGTAAAAGCATGAGCATTAGGGCAGGGATGATTTTGAGTTTCAGGTATTGTAAAGAGACTGATCTGAATGGAATATGGAGGGTCAAGTTGAATAGGCAGAATGAGGCCAGATTATGGAAGGCCTTGAATGCTGGTTAGAGACTGGATTTATAATATTGACGGCATTTAAGCAGCTACCACCCTATAATAATACTTCATAATAGTGGAAATTTAAAATAGCCAAAGCATTTTCTGCATAATCAAGATCTTGTAGAAAATATTAAAAAAAAAATGTTATTGTATGGTACTCATGAGAAACTTCCACTAACTTTTCCTCCAGGTCATTGAAAATCTTCTCAAAGAAACCTTGTCAGTTGTATTATTGTTTTCAAAGATAGCCTGTGGTTTATAATAAGTTTGCTTCATACTCTTCATGCTATAAAATCATCAAAGTGTTTATCCAAATGATTTTAAGTATCCTTGAGTTTTAGGCTGGTGGGTTCTAAACATTTCTATTTGCATTCTTTATTGGTCAAGGGAAATTTTTCTGCTAAGGAAATTTTCAAAATTCAGCTGTATGATAACATTTTAGTCAAATTTCTGCTCTCTTATGTTTGCATATCAGAGCAATGGCTAATATTCTAAATCTATATATAACTAAAATTTATATTATGCTTTAAGGTTTCCAAATTGGTTTACATGCATTATCTCATTTGTAAGCTAAGTATGACAGATAATGTTTTTCAGATAAGGAAACTGAGGCTGGAAAAGATCAAGTGGTCATACCTAATAAGTAAAAAAGGCAGGATTTAGACACAGGTATCTCCCATATCTCAAGTCCAATTGTCTTTTTACTATACCATAAGCCTAGAGAAAATTATATATGATCAAGACAAAAGTAAAGTATACCTTCATCTAAGTCACTGATAAAAATGTTAAATAGCAGAGGTTCAATTTAGCACATTAATAATTTTCTAAAGAGCATCTTTATTGTCTGGAGAAAATACTACAATTTGAGGGACAGTCGAGTTCCATTAGATTTTTATCATGAACCTGAAGATATCTATATATTCAACCAATGTCCAGAACCCATCGCTACACTTTTAGGCCTGGGTCCAAATATTCCTCTCTTTGTATAGGGGGAAATAGATTTATTTAATAGATTTACTTTTGGAAAGTTGTATATAAATCAATTTTATCTTCTGTAAGAGGCATTATTTTAAATGCAATAGGGTTCCTTGCTACATAAAGGAATCTTTTAGTAAATCTTTTTTACAACATGAATAATCACCCCTTATTTGTTTTGTACGTTTAGATTTTCCTCTGTCAGGTTTTGTTGAATTGGGGCATATCCATAATGAGAATGACCATGTATTTTTTTAATCTTATAGACAAGGTTACATTATGAATAAGCTTCAAAAGACTGTTATCAAGTACCATATGTTTTCCTTTCAGTTGTAAAGAACCATTTCTAAAGATCTAACACAAGAGCAGATGAGCCAAACTGACTGGATTTGGGGATAATTGGATTTTCTTTTCTCCTCACAAAAATTATGCATGCCTGGGAAGAACAGCAAGAATAAACTCCAACGGATGCTCACTAATTACCATTAGCTAGTGCCTGGCTTTTGGAATTTGATGTAAAAAAAAAAACACCCAGAAATAAAACCATTGGCTTGGTTTATAGGAAACTATAACATTTGGGCAATGATGGGGGAAGACCAAAGTTGAGTGTACTAGACTTTGGACTGAACCCAAATGATGTTTCTCTTCCTTGTTTATTTTGTTGAATGACATGATTCAACTCATTAAGGATTTCAAAGTTAAATTAGGTCTAAGGGAAAGTACTCCTCCTTTGCCAAAGCATCTCTGGTAGGAATTCCATTATCTCCCATGATCCCAGACAGGGATTTCCTCCTACTCAGTTCTGAGTAATTATGTGTAAGTAAATCCTTAGTGTTCTCTCAGAATGACTATGCTGACTTGCTGGTTCACCATGAATCATTCATGCAGCAAGCACATTCAATGAGAGGCGAAGGAGGCCTAAAATTGATTTGCAATGTTTAGTTGGAGCATGGGTTTCCAATTCATTTCACTTGGCTGAATGGAATTGATGCAACCTCCTTGAAACACCACACCCTTTCCCAAAATGAGTACAGAGAGAAGAAACTAAGCAAACATTGGCAATCAAGCCCTCTCTGTTCCACCAAAGCTTGGACAGGATCATAGCTTTAGAGACAGAAGGGATTTTACAGCTCCCTCATCATACAGATGCTAAATGTATGTGTGCTTTGAGAAAGAAATAAGAAACTGATACCAAAAATTAAAGCATTGTGGGAAAGTGAATTAGTAGAGCCAATATAGATACGGAAAAGAGGTGGGTACCAAGAAAACATGTTTTCTCCTCATTCCCTTCTGACCTTATAAGAAAACAAAATACCTACTAGTTTTATGAGTATTTCAGTATTTCTATTCCTCAATACTGTGCTCCAATTGGGATTGTTATTAGATTGAACACATATCCACTTAGCCATTAGCTAGTAGATTCCAAGACAACAAACTATCACACATTCCTAAGTGGGCCTCAAAACCATTTATGACTTTCATGAGTAGTCAAGCCTCCACAGTTCTTTTCAGGGAATAGCAGAGGACATGAATTTAGTTTCACATTATTCCTCCCCACCCACTCCTCTCAACATTCTCAAGTGAATCCCTGAGTACTAATGTCATTTTCATGCATGTGGAGGATATGGAGGATGTGAAGGTATGGTAAAAGGTATAGCATAAGGCAAAATATTTCAAACATCCCCCCGGTGCATGCAGCTGGCAGTACTCCCCAGTACTCTCTGAAGCAGATTAATATGTAATTGGGAAATATTTAACAAAATAAAAGAAAAAACAATAGAATATCATATTTTATAACAGCCCATCTGCCTGTAGGAATCCTCATGTGCAGAGTAGTGGCCCTGTTTCTGTTTGAGTTTGACATTACTGGTATAAAGAAAGGATGACTTGAATTAATTCTGGGTTCAAATCCTCTGACAATTTCTACGTGTCTCCTCGGGGAAGTCACATAAATTCCATAGGCTATCTTTTCCTAGTCTATAAGAGGGGAGATCGTTATAGATGGCCTCTGAGCTCCATTCTAAATCTGTTGCTAAAGACACTCTTTTCCTAATCTTACTAGGTGTAATCCCATTACATCAGAGCCAGGGGTCAACAAAGACTTAATTTAGCAATAAATGAATCCATTTCTTTCAAGAGAGGAAATTCTTAGAGTGTAGCAGCAACTTTAACACCATCAGGTGAAGGGAGCAGCAGGTGATGAAGATAAAACATGAGTAAAATAAGCTCAAAACAAATATTACAAATACTAACAAAGAAATAAGGAGAGTGATAGATTTGATGTCACAACATGTGCTACTTGCTTACCTAGGTTACCTTGAAAAAGTTCTCCAGATCTCCAGTTTCTGCTTCTTCTATAAAAGGAAGTGTTGACAACATATTTGTAGCAGCACTTTGTAGAAGCAAGAACTGGACAAAAAGTCAATGTCCACTAATTGTGGAATTGCTAAACAAATTATAGTACCTGGATATAATGCAATATTTTTGTACCATAAGTCAACAGACCAAGGTAACAAGTATTTATTAAGTTCTAACTACAAGCCAGGAACTATGCTAAGCACTAGAGATACAAAGAAAGGCAAAAACTATCCTGGCCTTCTTCACATTCTAATAGGGGAGACAATATGCAAACAACTCTGGACATACAAAATACATATAGGGTAGATTGAAAGTAATCTAAGTGGGAAAGCACTAGCATTGAGAGTGACAGGAAAATGTTTCTTGCAAATGGTAGGATTTTAGTTGAGGCTTCAAGAAACAATGAATATTAAGACTGTGGAGAAGCAGGGGAAGACTTTTTTGAACTGATGCAAAGGGAAATACTTAGAACCAGGAAAACAATATACACAAGACTAAAAAATTGAAACTAAATGCTGTGTAGCTATAGGGCCTGAAATATCACATTGGATTCGGCTGATGTGTTTGTTGGTTTTGCTGAATTGCCTTAAAAATATTCTATTCCCGGGGCGGCTAGGTGGCGCAGTGGATAAAGCACCAGCCCTGGATTCAGGAGTACCTGAGTTCAAATGCGGCCTCAGACACTTTACACTTACTAGCTGTGTGACCCTGGGCAAGTCACTTAACCCCCATTGCCCCACAAAAAAAAAAAAAAATTCTATTCTGGGGGAAATTTGGTGATGCAGTGAATAAAGCACCAGCCCTGGAGGTTCAAATCCAGAATCAGACACTTGACACTTACTAGTTGTGTGACCTTGGGCAAGTCACTTAACCTTCATTGCCCCGCAAAAAAAACCCAAAACAAAAACAAAGGGAAACAAACAAAACAAAAAATGAACCAAAAATACCCCTCATAAACTTGATGAAGTTAGATTAAATGATATGTATGACCCCTTCCAACTCTTAATCTTTAGATTTTACCATGTTAAGAGCAGGGGCTATGTCATACTCTGAAACAAGAGAATGATAGGGGCTGATCAATGAAGGACATTTGATTCCAGATCATGTTAAATGTTATTTTTCCAGTGAAAGTTTTTTCCCTTAAAATTCTGCCATTACCTGACATAGTTACTTGTCATAATTTAAAACATTTAATCAAATATACTCAAGCAACTGTGCTTGCTTTCAGTTGAGGGTAATTACACAAGCAAAATGATAGGTTTTACAAAGCTCTGTGGATAAATTCAATTCTAAATGTTTGGCAGCAAAAAAAAAATAGTTAAAATATTGATTAACATCTCTGCTTTCTTTAGCAGTTATTTCAGATCCTGCCAATAATAATAGATTACATTTATAAAGAACTTAAGGTTTTCATATATATTCTTATTTCAGCCTCACATTAACTTTGTGAGGTATGTGTTACAGTTATTATTTTCCCCTCCCTTTACATATAAGAAAACTGAGATTTAGAGAATTTAAGTGATTTACTATTGATAAGTCTCCAATAGCTGTTTTCTACCCTGTCCATCAAAAGAAACACACTTGGGTACACTGAGGCTTCTGCTGATTGTACAAAATTGGCAAAATGTCAGTTTTAACTAGTTTTACCTAGGTCACTTCCTTTGACTATAGTGTCTCTCTTTCATGGGAACCAGTCCAAGATAAGCAGGGGAAACTTTTTTTTTTTTCAGTTCTTTAACATCTGCTCAAGGAACTGAAATCATCTTATTTTGAGTAAAATGCTGTTTCCCAGGCCTCTCCCTGACGAGAAAATTCTAAAGAATCTTTATTCAACAAGTCCTCCCATTCTGCAATGCCATGGAATGTGAGTGACCACAGGAAGTAGTGGAGAGGTTTTCTAGCCTGGTTATATCAGCCGTCTCACCACAAGAACTTGCTATTTTGGCCAAAGCCCTTGAATCAACTTCAGGTTACTCTTTCTAATCAACATGAATGTGTTTGAGAATGCCTTGTTTGTTTGTTTGCTTGTTTTTTGTAAAGTGTTTGTTGTTCACTGTCTCACTTTCTTAACTGAAGATGGATCTTGTGTGTTCTATGGACTGAATTCATAATTTCTATGGTGAAAACAAAACATAAGCTACTACCAGGAAGTTAAGTGAAAAGAGGATACCAATATTTTGTTCTATTTTATTTTTTCCACCTCAGTATAGGAAACTCTTCTTAGCAAAGCAGAGGACCTTCAACTTGTAGTCTTTGAGAGATTCCTGGGATATAAAGAGGTTTGAGTAATTCCCCAAGGTTTCACGACAAGGATGTGTCAAAGATAGACCTTGAACCAAGGTGTTGAGTCTCAGACCAGTCTTATATCTACTATACCAAACAATAAAGTTAATGATACTAAAGATAGAAAAAAATAACATCCCCCAAATTTAGATTTGGGAAACATTAAAATGCTTACAAAATCAGCTGTGCATCGATGTAAAGATAATTTAAAACTTTAAGGTGAAAAGACAGTAACTTCAGTGAGAGAAAAAAATCAGCAGCAGTAGCACTTCTTTGCATCACAATGTGCTGATTTTTATAAGGTATAGGAACATGGCAAAAAGATTTAGAGAAGCTAAAAGGTTTTAAAATTTTTCTCTTCCTATCCAATCTGTGAAAGCAGCTTCAGTAAGTGGAATAGATTTGTATGCCTCCAGTTACAGAGGTGTAGGAAAATGAGTGACTTCAGTTACTGGAAAGGAGTATTTGCATTGGATAACTTAATATTTGAAAAGGGTAGAGACAGGGGCTGGATGGGAAAAGATGTATCTTAACTTTATCAGATCTGTTCTTCCTTGGTTTGCTCAAAGACATTTTGTGTCAATATTCCCTGATGAGGGTTTATATTTTTTAAAGCATTCCATTACCAAAAAATCCTTAAGTTCTTTCAAATTTCTAGGTAAATAAAAATGATTAGCTGCTTGCAAGTTTGGGCACTGCTATATGCCTGTAAGATCAACTCAGGTATATAAACTGCTATGGAAACATACCTTCATTCTCTTCTCTAGAGTACATAAGACAAAAAGTAAAATTCACTTAATAAAACATCATTTCTCTAAGGAAATAAAATATGCTGGAGTGTGCTCCTGCTGTATACAAAGTTCCTTGTGTTTAAGGAGAGATGCACTTGAAATATATAAATGGAATGTAAGAATATTATTCAAGGCTTATGATTGGATGGCATTTTCTCAAAATTACTCAGAAAAAGCAAATAAAACATTCCCATCTATATACAACAATGTTGATGCTTATATTTTTGAGTTTCTTTCTTCCATTTTTAGCTTTGAATACTGAGAATGACCTTGAGACATGAGGTACTTGATGACCACTTAGGTGACCTCAGACCATCGGCTCCTCAGAAAGTCATTAATTTCCAGGAAACGCCTTGTGCCTCAATCACAGTAGGGAGGGTGGTCTAGTGGTTTGAGCGTGGGAGTGGGAATCACGGCCCTTGAGTTCTATTTTGGTCTCTCCTACTGACTGGCTGTTTGGCTGTTCATGAGTCACCTTAACCTCAGAGTCTGTCTTCTAAACAGAAATAATGATACCTATGTCCTGTGCCTCAACAAGGATGGAGTGGAAGCTTAATTTTCATTTCTCAAATTCTTTAAAATGTTTCTAAAAAAAGGCACAACTAGATTTGGGGACAAAATCTAACATAATTGTTGTTATTCCGTGGCAGATACATTTTAGTTATGACAGAAAACTTATGGGATTAAAACATTAAAAATGATGAGAAAAAACCTGACAATTAAACATGCAGCAAATTAAGTATATATTTTGCTTGAGTCTCCATCCAGAAGAGAATATATACTTTTTACATGTGATAGAAGATAGCTTTTCATCATGGTCCCTAAGTATATGAGGAATTGAGCCTAAGTTATTCCTGTGAGAAACCATGAGTACAATATCAAGAACTACTTTTAGTTGCAGGAAAAGGAAGTTTTAAGTCCCAAGATCTTAAATCTTACTAAAAAGGAAGTTAATAGTCCCTAAGATAGGAAGTTTATACATAAATATAACCCTTTTATAATGTAGAACATCCACCTTATTCCTTATTCAATATACAATATCCCACAATGTGTATGCCCTATGTATCCTACATAGAAATGGTAAAACAGGTCACAAATTATATTTATATATATATATATATGTGTGTGTGTGTATATATATATATTTTGTGGGGCAATGAGAGTTAAGTGACTTTCCCAGGGTCACACAGATAGTAAGTGTCAAGTGTCTGAGGCCGGATTTGAACTCAGGTCCTCCTGAATCTAGGGCCAGTGCTTTATCTACTGTGCCACCTAGCTGCCCCCACAAATTATATTTTAAAGCACATTTAAATCACATTTAGGTCCTCTTTCAGTCTAAGAATTGCTAGGTATTGAATGAATATGAAAAATATGAAAACTATAAAAATATGAAATATGAAAAAAGATCGTCCCTTCCATTAAGGAATGTATAGTCTAATGTATATTTATGCAGGAAGGGATTATTGATGGGAAAGTTATATGAAAGGTACATGAAAATAACCATAGTTAAAATATGATTAAATGCCTAAAAGTTAAGTATTGAAGTGAGAGAAAGCTTATCATGGAAGGGTGGACATAAACTGGGTCTTGAGAATGGGTAGGAGGAGGGCAAGGGAAGAAAGATTTCTAAAAGCAGAGATCTAAGGACAGACCTTTCAGGTTATTAGGGGTTTTATATACAAACATCTAAAGGTGGGGAGGAAAGGTAGTCAAGATCAGTAAAAAGCAAATAATACTGTTTGTGGTATAAAACTCATGGTGTGAAGTACATAGAATAAGGCTGCTAGAATGGAGTTAAATTATGAAGGGCATTGAATGCAAAACTAAGGGGATATTATATCTCTTCAAGTAGGATATGACAAGGCACAGAATGTTGTGGAACAGAGGAGTGTTGTGACCTGACCCATATGTTAGGAAGATTACATTGGCAGCTCTGTGAAAGACAGATTGGAGAGGGAAAAGACTGGAGACAGAGAGGACAGTTAAGAGGCTAAATACAGTAGTCCAGGAAAGAGATAATGAGGATTTGAACTAGGGTGGTGTCACTAAGAATGCAAAGGAGTGGATGGATAAATGTCAGAGAGGTTTGAGGTACAGAAAGAACTTGGTAACTAATTGGTTGTGGGGGATGAGGGAAAGGAATGAGTCAGCAATGACTGCAGAGTTCTGAGCTTAAATGAACAGGCAGATGGTGGTGCCATCCAAAGTCCCAGGAACACTGGGAAAGGGGGCAGGCTTGTGAAAAGAAGATGATGAGTGGAATTTCTGAAATGTCAGATGGAGATGCCAAGTGGAGATAGCCAGCAAGCAATTATCTAGGTACTTTACTGGCGTTCAGTATGTACTTAGCAGGAATCTAGCCAATCAATTCATTCACTCCTTCAACAAGCATGTTTTATTATGTGCCAGGTATTGTGCTAGTGTTGGGGTTACACAGACAGAAACGAAGCCATCTCTCCCATTAAGTGACTTACATTCTAACAGTCAGGAAATGGATTACACAAATTATAGTCTGAATTTGACAACTGTTGACTTAGTGGATAGAAATAAAATGTATATAATGAACATTTTTAACAAAAAAATTTTTCTTTCTTAAACTAATTTTTTCATTAAAACTTACCACAGCATTTCAAGCTCTAAACTGTAGAGTAGACTGAAATATCCCTAGATGAGATGATGGTATTTATTTATCAGTATTTACTTTTCACAGAGGCGTGCGACAGTAAATAGATGAAGCCAATTATTAATTCTGATCTATGATGTTAACATAAGTCAAAACGTTGATATGTAGTACAAATAATAAATCAGGTTATTATAATATCAAATAGGTGATTCAATAAAAAATATTTATAAAATTCCTACTACACGAAGCACTATACTAAAGACAAAAATGAAGCAGTACCTGTCCCTAAGAAGCTTACATTCACCTAGAGGGATACTAAAGTCTTATATTTAATAGCTTAATGGGGTTCATTTAGGAATGCAATTGAAATTATGTCTCTTAGTTTCCAATTCTTAGTTCTTGGCTTAACCTGATGAGTAAGCTTTCCTTTCTTTTCAATTCAACAAATACTTATTAGACATTTGCTATGTGTAGAGAACTGTGTTACCAGTCAATTAATAAGTATTTACTAATCACCTGTTATTTGCTAGGAACTGTGGTAGGCACTAAAGATATAGAGACAAAAATGAGATAATACCTGTTTTTAAGTCTATCTTAGGAGATAACACATGCACATTAAAGTACATAAGAAATAAGGGCAAGGAAGTTTTGTGAGGGAGGCATTGGTAGCAAAGGGATAAGGGAAGTCCTTCCATAGGAGGTGGTACCTGACCTGAGCTTTGAAGGAAACTACCAATATCTAAAGTTAATTAAGATGAAGAACTGAAGAAGGCATGCATTGGGAGCAAGGAAAGCAGACTATGCAAAGTAACAGAGAAGGAAGCTGGAATGTTAGAAGTGAGGAACAGCACAAAAGCTACGAGTGACATAAAGATTTAAATAAATTGTGATTCCAGGGGCAGCTGGGTGGCACAATGGATAAAGCACTGGCCCTGGATTCAGGAAGACCTGAGTTCAAATCTAGCCTCAGACACTTGACACTTACTAGATGTGTGACCCTGGGCAAGTCACTTAAACCTCATTGCCCCACAAAACAAAAACAAAAAATAAATGTGATTCCTATTGTCAAGGATTTTAAAGTCTATAGATGTATGCAACACATACACAATAGGTTTTAAGTACTTATGATAAAGTAAAGTGTTACATAAGTTGGGGGGGTGGGTGGGGAGGTAAGGTTATTTCCACCTGGAGACAGGAAGGAATCATGGAAAGTTTCATGAAGGAGGCAGCATTTGAGCTAGGATGAGATTCAATGGGTAGAAAAATGAGGTAAATGGTTTCCCAACTTTCTGCTTCCCTTGTAATTTTAGATGTATTGCTTGTTTGTACAAAAACTTTTTAATTTAATGTAATCAAAGTCTAAAAGAAGAAAACTGGGAAACCCTTTTTACAGCCAGTGTTTCTGATAAAGGCCTCATTTCCAAAATATATAGGGAACTAAATCAAATTTATAAGAATGCAAGTCATTCCCCAATTGAGAAATGGTCAAGAATATGAAAAGACAGTTCTCAGATAAAGAAAGCAATGCTATCTATTGTCATATGAAAAAATGCTCTAAATCACTATTGATTAGAGAAGTATAAATTAAAATAACTCTGAGGTACCACCTCACACCTATCAGATTGGCTAATATGACAAAAAAGGAGAATAATAAATGTTGGAGAACCTATGGAAAAATTGGAACACCAATGCATTGTTGGTGGAGCTGTGAACTGATCCAAACATTCTGGAGAGCAATTTGCAACTATGCCCAAAGGGCTATGTGACTGTGGTACCACTACTGGGTCTGTATCCTAAGGAGAGCAGGGAAAGGGGAACCCACATGTACAGGATTATTTATAGCAGCTCTCTTTGTGGTGTCAAGGAATTGGAAATCGAGGGAATGCCCATCCATTGGGGAATGGCTAAAGAAGTTGTGGTATATGAATGTAATGGAATACTATTGTGCCGTAAGAAATGATGAGCAGGCAAATTTCAGAAAACCTGGAAAGACTTAAGTGGACTTATGCTGAGTGAAGTGAGAAGAACCAGGAGAACATTGTACACAGTAACAGCAACATTCCAAAGAACTCATGATGGAAAATGTTCTCCACATCCAGAAACAAAACAATACAAAACAAAACAAAACCTGGGGATTCTGAATGCAGATTGAACAATACTGTTTCTACTTTTGATTTCGTTTGTTTTTCTTTTTTGAGGTTTTCCCCTTTTGTTCTTATTCTTGTTTTACAACATGACTAAAGCAGAAATATGTTTGTTTGATGTGATTGTACATATATAACCTATATCTGATTGCTTTCTTTTATGAGGTGGGCGGAGAGAAGGGAGAAAAATTTGTAACTAAAAATCTTATGAAAATAACAGTTGAAAACTATCTTTGCATGTAACTGAAAAATAATAAAATACCTTTATGATTTAAAAAATGATCTTGGTTTAAATACCACTTCTTATGAAAATTACCTATATGGCCTTAAGCAAGTCATTTAACTTCCATGGGCCTCAGTTTCTTCATATGAAAGGAGTAAATGAACTCTGAAGCCATTCCAGATGTAGAACTATGATCCTGTAGAAATTAAGAGAAAAAAAGATGAAGAAGAGAGGAGCAGGAATGGTTAATGGTATCACATTCTGCAGACTGGTCAAGGATGTAAAATACCAAGAAAAAGGTATAGTATATGCTAATTGAAAGATCATTAGTGCCATAACTAGTGGGAATTTGTTGCCTCAATTCTTCTTTCTTCATTGCTTTATGTCTTCCCATATTCCTTAATGTCTTTGGTAGATCCAATTTCTTAGAGAGTGAAGATGTGAAAACTTTCTATCATATCAACATCTCAAAATTTTTTCAGCCATTCCTCAATCATTGGACCTATGGATTATTACTATTTTTATTATCATAAATAAAACATGATTTTTTTAAAAAAAGAAAGATTTTGGGTGACCTTTATCAGAGCGATTTCACAAAAGTGGGCAGGATAGGTTTGTTGGACGGAAGTAAAAGTGAAAGGGAAATGATGAAGAGGAAGCATTAGTTATAGATTAACTCTGCAAGAAATTTGTGTAATGGAGGAAATTTTTTTTTTAAATTTAAAAATTAAAAAAAAAAGAAAAAGAGGATTAAAAGGGACCATAGTTAATCGGGGAGGTAGGAAGCCAGGCTTTATTTTTTCTCTTATGGACAGACTTATGGGCAAAAGAAAGTTTACTGGGGTGAGAGACTGAAAAGAGGAAATAACTGAAGGAACAACATTCTGGAGGAAGATGGCTGGAATAGGATCAAATTCAGACAAGTAATTCCATTTTTCTTTTGTGACGCAAGAAAAAAAAGAACCAAATAAGTATTGAGATGTGGAAGAGGGAGAGTGAGTCATGACCCAAATCATCTGAATCAAAGAGAGGGCTAGGTCATACCATATGAATAGCCCCATCTACTTAGCCACTGAGACGCAGTCTGTGTGGCAACAGGGAAGTGGCTAATATAGCTTTTTGTTGGAATAGGCAAAGTTGATGAGAAATACACTATTACTGCCTGTGTGAGTCACTGGCATTTACAATTTCCTTCTGGCCGGCATTGCATTTGGGGAAAAACACATCTATGATGCTTGCAATCATGTTCAAGTTGTGCAGTTGTATGTTAAAAAAGCCTTTGTATTTCAACTGAATTCTTTTAAAAGAAAAATTAAACCAGTGTAATCTCAATGGTGCACAATTTATTCTTCATAAACATTCTACTATCCATTTAGCTATTATTTTTATTTCTCTGGATGAGTGTCCTACATACATACCTCAAATCATCAATAGCAACCTTTTAAAGAAGTAAGGTCCAGGTCTAAGCAGCTCTCAAGAGACAGAATGGTGTGGTGGATGGAGTATATATATATATATATATATATATATATATATATATATATATATATATATATCAGTATATATATATATATATATACTGATAACTTTTCATTTTATCCTCGTAAGAATCCTGTAAGGTAGGTAGGTGCTATTATTATCCCATTTTATGATTTCCTATTATTATACCTTCCTTTATTGAAGCAAGAAAATGGACTCAGCTCACTCCACTCTTCATCTGTGGTTTTGCTTGGTTTCAGCTCCTCAGAACAACATGCCCCTTTCAGGATAAGTTTATCACTTCTCATCACTCACCACCATGTTGCTAACTCAAGCCTGTTACTGGAGGACTGGAGAGCCAAACTCCTCCCAGTGCCTTCCTTAGGGCAGATTCTGGAAACTTAGATCATTCTACCTTGCATCTGCCATCCTGCCTGGTTTCAACTTTACTTAACAAGATGTCCCAACTGCTGGTACCCCTTGGTGTCCCATCCCCTCCCCCACTTTCCTGTTTTCTTTTGTGTACCTCTCCTTTTAGATTATAAAATCCTTGAGGGTAGAATTTTTATTAATTATATCCCCAGCATTTAGCACAGTGTCTGGCACATAGTAGGTGTTTAATAAATGTTTATTTTATTGGATCCCTATTTTATAGATGACAAAAATGAAACTGTAAGATCATATCTTGCTCAGGTTTATCCATTGAATAAGCATCTGAGGTAGGATTTGAATTCAATTCTTCCTGAATCGAGGACTAAGGGCTATCTATTTTCAAGTTTCCTTATTTGTAAAATGGGAATAATAACATCTGCTATATCTACCTCACAGGGCTATAGTGAAATTCAAATGACATGATATTTGTAAGGACTATTATATAAATATCAGTTATTAATATGGTCTCAGAAGGCAAGGTTATATAGTGAAAAATGCTGAATATTCCATCGAGTCAGGAGAACTGAGTTTAAAACCCATGCCTGGTATTTGCTGTGGGTCCTTCTGCAACTAAATTAACATCTTTGAGCCTCTGTTTCTTCATCTGTGTACCAAGTATAATAATTCTTAATAATAATAATAATAATAACATATATAAGACATAGCCATTGCCTTCTAGGAACATGAAAATAAATTCTAGTTAGCACAGAAGAAAGGGCTACCCATGCACACAGTTGTGAGGAAAGCACATTGTAATCCTCAAATCACTATACAAACCAGTGATTATTCTCTGTAGAGCACATAAATCTACATGGATTTTATGCTAAATTAAAATTTTATATTAAAATATTAAAATTTGTTAAATTAAAAACTTAGTGATAATGATACTATCCTAACTTTGAACCTTCAGAAACATGGATACAGAGCTATACAGACTGCATTGGCATTATGGTGGTTTTTTTAAATCAGTTGAACATTTTAAGCCATATTGACAATATTTTCCCATGTTGTAGAAATGGGTCCTGGAGACCTTCTTTTTCTTTCTGAAGAGCATAAACAAATTCATTCTGCAGTTCTGAATCAATGTGTTGAGTTGAATGTTTTCAAAATCACGAATATCTTACATACAAAGGCTTATACTTTGACTCTGAAATAGTTCCATTATTCCCTAATGCTCTAAAACCTTGAATTTCTCCCCCTCTACAACAAGTACTTACTATTACAGAAAAACTCCATAGTCACACTCTTCATTTTGCACAGCTTTTAGCAGGCAAAGTTTTTAATCGGACCTTTCTTTTTTTGCATATATGTCTAATTTCTGTATGCAGGCAACAGAATTTCTGGTTAAACTCAAGAGGCACTGAAACCTCTTTAACCCTGGACAGTCCAAAAGTCTCTCCCATGGTGTTTCTAATGTCCGGACTGCATTCCTTTATTTTAATGTCAAGGATAAATGGACCAGAGCCAACAAAACAGAATTACAGCAAAGCCCTTACACTATTTCCAGATCAGCTAAACCAATTAATACAATTTAATTAAAACGTATTTTCCTTCCTTTCTGTCTGAGAGATGGTGAGTACAGCTGCTGTGACCTGGTTTGCAGCATGTTGTTCTATTCTCATTTAATTCTTAAAGGGGCATTTTCAGAGTGAGATCTTGGGCATGTGGCTCCAGTAATTAACCTTGCCTTAAATTTCCCATGAGGCACCCTGGCAAACTGCCTCTTTAAATTATATATTTTTTTTTAATCTGGAAAAGGGGAAAGTCAATTTCATTCTTGCTTGTTATTCTTAGAATTTAGTGCCTTGGTAGTGGCCGCGTCCACAATGAACTATTCACATTTTGCAGGCATTGGCCAATTCATTTGAACAAACACAAAATACACCTGCTGTAATGTGAAAGGTCTTTTAATCACACCACAGGATGTGTTTTTACCTTGAATTGGAGTGAAAATTCATAACATAGGAACAATTCTACTTTTCTCCCTGCCATGAGATTTGCTAGAGTTGTAGACATGAATATTGCACAGGCAGCCTCTGAATTGAAAAGCACACAGCTGTAAGAGGGGCCCCCTCTACACTTGGGAGACCTCTTTGCTTTTGCAACTGAGTAAAGATAAGAAGAACCTTTCTCAAATGTTTGCTTTGGGGGGTCCAGAATTTAAACTCATGCTGCTGTCTGAAGGAGAAAATATTCACATTAAAAAGCCTCAGGACCATTGCTGAATGGCTACTTTGCCATTTTCTTTTAGTATTGTTCTGGGTTGAATGTCAAATGCAGGGGTGGGAAAGTCAAACTTGAGGGATCTACAGGTGAGAAAATTAGTCTCTACTGAAGATGAGTATGCCCCTCTCCAGTGCTGCCTCTCCATACTTCAAAGGCACAACAAAAGGTCTCCTCTTTCAAGAAACTTGACCTGATCATCTCAGCTGGAATAGGCCTCTTCCTCCTATAAACTATTGTAACCAAGGCCTAGACTGGTAGTCCTACTGGCTAGTGTCACAATTTAGGTCGCAGTTACATATTCTTTGTATCACTCCTATAATAATAACTGATTTTTATATTGTGGTTTACAGAGAGTTTTAAGAGTGGTACCTTAGCACTTAGTAAAATGCCTGAGCTATAGTAAGCATTTAATAAATACTTGTTGACTATTTAAGAAATTAAAGATTTTTTTCAGCCATCTAATCTCATCCTTTAATTTTACAGATGAGGAAACAAAATGAAGGGGGATAAGTAACTTTTTAAAAATCAGCATTTATTAGGTGACTACTACGTGCACTTTACAAATATTATCTCATTTTCTCCCTCAAAACAACCTTGGATGGTAGGTGCTATTTATTATCCTTATTTTGTGGATGAGGAAACTGGGGCAGACAGAAGTTAAGGATAATGTAGCAAGTAGGTGTCTGGGGCCAGATTTGAATTTAGGTCTTCCTAATCCCAAGTCCAGAGTGGGATCTAGCGGCCCAGTATCATATAGATAAGTCAGGTGGCACTGATATAATTCGAGCCCAGTCATCTTAAGGCAAATCTTCCTAACACACCAAATAACATTCTCAGTTGAGTATCACTGCAAGTTTGTAAGGTATGGAATATAAACATTATCATCCCCATTTCATCGATAAGCTCAAAGATGTCAAAAAATTGACCTAAAGTTACATAGTTGAAAATAGCAGAGTTGGGACTCTGACTCAGCACTTCTGACTACATTCTGAACTCTTTCTGCTACATAGCCTCTGGAATTTATTATATGTCTCTTCAGGTTCCTAGAGGACAGAAGTCATGTCTTATGTACCTTCATAACCCCATTGCATATAGTAGGTATTCTTCAGAGATGGATTGAACATAACACTACCTTTAACTACTACTCTAACACTACCTTTGTGACATGGGAGGAGTTATTTCCCTATCATCCTTTGACCTCTCTGGGTCTTGGTTTCTTATCTATAAAATAAGGAGTTTGAACTTGGTGATATATGAGGTCCTTTCCAGCTCTAAACCCATGATTCTATTATCCTATACATGATTTTATGAATAAGATTTAAATTATCTCTATACAGGAATTTCACATTGCAATGGTCCCAAAAAGAGTAGTGAAGCTCAGAAAGATATAGGTAATCAGGGGACTGTGGGGAGTGGGAGTAGTAAGTGATCTTTTCATCTCTGGTCTCAGCATATAAAAATAAATATAGACCCTCAATTGCCCCTGATCAGAATTAGTCAATAATGACAATGCTGTGGACATCATACATCTGGATATTAGCAAGGTATCTGACAAAGTTTCTCACGTTCCCTGAGTAAACAAGATGATAGTATAGTTAGACGGTTTTGGGATTATTTGTTCAATCAGACCCAAATAACATTGATTAGAGAAATAGTGTAAATGTCAATGGACCTTTGATTTAGAGTTGGGAGGGACTTCAGAGGTAATCTAATTTAACCTAATTTAATGGATGAGGAAACTGCAGCACTGAGAGGTTAAGTGATCTGCTCAAAGTCATACAGTAACAGTCATGGTATGAATTCAGGTTCTGACTCCTAAACCAGTGCTCTTTGCCACATTTTAGAAGGGGTATTTATCAAGTCCAAAGAGGGCAACTAGTATGGCTCTTACCACATTGTCCATCACAAAATAAGCATTTAATGAACTAAATTAATAAAGTTAAAGAAATTAATAAATAAAGCATTTAATAATGCTCACTGATTGACTGAATGATTGAATAAATAGTAAGCAACCTGGAAACCATATCATAGGAAGAATTTTTTGCTTGGACAAGTGAAGACTTAAAGAAGTGAAGGTAGCTATATTTAAAATCTAAAGCACTGTCATGCAGAAGAGGAGTTAGACATGATCTATATGGCCCCAAAGGCAGAACTAAGAGTGTGGGGTAAGATATTCTAACCTGGTTTATATATTTTAATTTGATTTTTATTGACAGTATTGTTATAATCAAATCATTTTGAAATGAAAACAACCCAAACCAAAAGAGTTATATGATGGAAAAAAACTTTACACCATACAGAGGATTGCATGTGACTAATTCACTTGTGACACCAAATTTTCACTGCATTATACACAAAACTAATTTTTTTCAGTCATTTTTCAGTCGTATTTGATACTTTCTGACCCCATCTGGGGTTTTCTTGGCAAAGATACTGGAATGGCTTGCCATTTCCTTTTCTACCTCATTTACAGATGAGGAAACTAAGGCAAACAGGGTTAAGTGACTTGCTCAGAGTCACACAGTCAGTAAGTGTCTAAAGCTGGATTTGAATTAAACAAGTTGAGCGTTCCTGACTACAGGCCCAGTACTCTACCACTGCATCACCTACCTTCCCCCAAACTCAATTTATTATAAAATAAATACTTTGTACTAAGGAGAGTAGAATTATCTGAAATTAAAACTACGAGCATTTATAAAGTATATTTAAGGGTCCTCTGCTGTGCCCTGCTTCTTATTACACTTTATATGGCCGTCTCCCTTCCAGAGGCCTGTCTTTCGATACAGACTGTAAATGTTTTAGGATATCATTGGATATGACTGAAGTTGTCAGAAAAGCCTTCATGGAGGTAGCAAAAGCTGACCCGCGTCTTGAAAGATGACTAGGATTTATATGGATAGTTATACAGGAAAATGGATAGTATTCCCAGCAAGTGAGACCACCTGAGTATGAAAGGATAGAAATAAGACTCATCATGGTGTGTTTGTGGGAGAGTATGAGACTGGGCTAATTATAATAAAGAAAAAGAATTACTTTCCAATCAGCATGGCATGGTGGGAAAAACTTGGAGTCAGAAGATCTGGCTTCAAGTTCTGGGTCTGAAATTTTTTGATTTTGTAACTCTAGGCAAGTCATTGAACCTCTCTAAACCTTAGTTTCCTAATCTATAAACACGTGTGTAACAATATTCGAACTATTTCAAAGGATTGTTATGATTATAGCATTTATATCTTAAAGCACTTCAGAAATGTCTTCTTGTTATTACTGTAGTAAATAGTAACAATGGTGGTGGTAGTGGTGGTGGTAGTATTTTACTAATAGTTTTTCTAAGGCTTTGCAGGGAATGGTGAGAAACAAGGTAGATATAATTATTAACTTGGCTCCTGTGTGGACACTCTATTTGTCACAATGAATGCAAGTAAGGATTTTAAAATTTCACCCTTAATCTAATCTTCATCCAGGATGGAGTTTTTGGTTGCCATTTTATTATCCAGGAAGAAAATCTGTTCTTTCTATACTAAGGGATAACCTAGGGTCCATTAATCTATGTGCTTTTAAAAATCTTTTTATAACTATTTTTCAATATAACAGACTTCCTGTGAAATCCCTTGTAATTTATTTTATGCACTTAAAAACATCATTTTGAGAAGTTGTCCATAGGCTTCACCAGGCTGCTGAAGGGGTCTATAACACAGAAAGGCTAAAAAAATCCTGTTCAACTTGAAGTGGTGGGTTTCTGACCACAGAGACAAAGAAACACACAAGGCCACGACTGTACATCTGGGATAGACAGAAAGCAATTCAGTAAAACACAAAGGCAAAGAAGACTAATGAGTCTTTGGGTAGAGAAAACTCAGTTGCACCCAGTGAAGCTAAGGGTTCATAGGACGTTAATCCTGTTCCAACAGTTGTACTAAGAACTTTAAAAATACCTTTTGCCAAGGAAGGGTATCAACATTTTAATCTACCTAGCACTGATAAAAAGAAAAACATAACAGGGAGAGGTGGGGGCTGGTTTTCTTGGAAGCATAGAGGGGAGAAACAAAATGCTCTTTGTTTGGAGAAATATTGCACCTGCAGTAAATTCGTGGCTGACATCCTTTAGTAGAAATTTGATTTTTCCCTCATTCCCCTGCCCCTTATTATTTTCAACACTGAAGAATGTGAGGCATGCAAGCTGTCCTCCTTGTCACTGACAAATTTCTTTCTTCAACTGTGAAAGAAAATAGGGCTTCCTCACCTCAACTACCATCAGAGACTCAGCTCAGCAATGCACCTGCACCTGGTAACACTACCCTGTCCTTTGCTGAGCTTCATACTTGTTTGACAGACTTGAGAGATCAATTTCCTGCCTAGCTGGGCCTCAGAGCTGGGGTCCTGTTCTGACAAGGAAGGCTTCTTTCAAATGTACCTGACTTTCCGAAGGGGAAAACTCCAACAGAGAGGGAAAACCTGGAAATTTGCTAGAAGGATTTGCTATCAGTATCACGGAGGCAGGAATTCTAACTACAGGAACAATGGCTTTTGTTTTTTGCCTTATTGAAAACTCAAAGTATGCTACAGTGAAGGGGTTCAAATTGCTTGCCTGTGGGGATGGTGTGTGTGTGTGTGTGTGTGTGTGTGCGCGCGCGCGCACATGCACACACACACACACAAACACACATGTGCTGGCATTAAGGGAGGGGTGGAGTGAGGACTGGTATTTGGGAGGAGACTAGTAAAGAATATTGATTTATGTACTGATTTTACTTATGTGCTTATGAAAGGAGTAAACATTTTTTATGGGCTAGTAAGATTTTGGTACTTATTTACAGAGTTGTAAAACTGGAAATCAGTCATCTCACCTCTTTTCTTGTGGCTCCCCAGGGTGGAACAGTACTTGCTTCCACTGCCCTGGGCCACCTTACCCTTGATCCAGAGGTTAGAAAATCAGTCTGGATAAGAAAGAGGTAAGGTTGGGGAGAGAGGGGTGGAGGGATGGGGAGAGTGGAAGGGGGAAAGGAGGGGGGAAGAAAAAAAGAGGAAAAGAAAAGAAAGGGGGCAAAAGGGGGGAAAAGAAGTTAAAACAAAAACCTTGGCAGTCATGACTTTATGAAACTAGCTTTGGGAAAAGATAGTTCCCAAAGGCATAGATACACCCACATGAAGCACTAAATTAAAAAACATCCCTCAGGCCATCAGCTCATCCCATCTACTCATTAATTCTCAGGAAATACCAGGCTCTTCAATCATTATTTGTTTAAAGAATACCTAAAAAGCATTTCTCTGTAACTGCAAATGCACCATAAGCTATGTTTTTTAGAAGAGAGCAAAAGGAAAATGTAATCTTTACGGAATTTTAATCTTCAAACCAAGATGACACAATTTTCTTTTTTTAAAAAAATTCAACTTTATTTCATTTTCTGTTCTAAATTCTCTTCTTCCCACTACCCCTCCTCCACCCACTGAGAAGACAAAAAAAAAAACAAAATAAAGCAGAACCGTTACCTCTGTTTAGTCAAGCAAAATAAATTCCCACATTTACCATACTAAAAAAAGGAGAAAGAGAGAGAGAGAGAGAGAGAGAGGAGAGAGAGAGAGAGAGAGAGAGAGAGAGAGAGAGAGAGAGAGAGAGAGAAGAAATTGCTTCAATTTGCATTCTGAGTCCATCACCCCTCTATCTGGAGATGGATAGTTTATTTTATTATAAGTTCTTTGGAATTATAGTTGGTCATTGTGTTGATCAGTTTCTAAGTCTTATAAAGTTATTTATCTTTGCAATATTGATATTATATAAGTTTTTCTCCTGGTTCTGCTCATTCTACTTTGCTAATTTATATGTCTTTCCAGATTTTTCTGAAACTATTCCTGTCATTATTAATTATAGCATTATAAGTATTACAACCCTTTCATATACCATAACTTGTTCAGCCATTTCCCAATAGTGAATACACCATCAATTCCAATTCTTTGCCACCACAGAAAAGAGCTTCTATAAATATTTTTGTATAAATGGGTCCTCTTCCTCTTTCTTTAATCTTTTAGAAGCATTGACCTATTTTGGGATATTAGTGGGTCAGAGAATATACACAGTTTAATAGCTTTTTGGACATAGTTCCAAAATGTTTTACAGAATGGCTAGACCAGTTCACAGTTCCAACAACAACACCTTAAAGTACCTCGCCTGCCTAATCCCCTCCAACATTCATCATTTTCCTTTTTTTTGTCAACATTGTTAGTCTGATGAAAATGGGGTAGTATCTCAAAGTTGAAATATGCATTTCTCTAATTATTAGTGATTTATGGTAATTTCTTTATATGGCTATTGATAGCTTGGATTTTTTCCTCTGAAAACTGAATACTCATATCCTTTGACCATTTATCAATTGAGGAATGGTTCTTATTTTTAAAATTTTGACTAGGTTCCCTATCTATCTTAGAAATAAGACCTTTATTATTTATTTGTTTATTTATTTATTTTTTTTTTTAGTGAGGCAATTGGGGTTAAGTGACTTGCCCAGGGTCACACAGCTAGTAAGTGTTAAGTGTCTAAGGCTGGATTTGAACTCAGGTACTCCTGACTCCAGGGCCAGTGCTCTATCCACTGTGCCACCTAGCTGCCCCAAGACCTTTATTTAAAAAAAAAAAAAACTTGCTGCAAATATTTCCCCCTGAATCTCCCACTTCACTTCTAATTTTAGTTACATAGTTTTGTTTGTGCAAAAACTTTTTTGATTTTATGTAATCAAAATTGTCCATTTTCCCTTTTATGAACTTCTCTATTTCTTGTTTTGTCATGAACTCTTCCCCTGTCCATAGATATCAAAGATAATTTCTTCCATATACCTCTAATTTGCTTATGATGTCACTTCATAAGATGGAACAATTTTCAAGATGATTGTTTTAAAATCAGAGCTTTTGTTTTCATGTGATTGTTTAAGATTTGACATAAAACCTCACAGTCATCAAGGACCATACAAGGCATCAAGACCAGTTTCCTATCTTCATATAAGAATCCCTTCTATGAAAACCTGGAAAGATTTATATGAACTGATTCAAAGTGAGTGAGCAAAACCAGAATAATGTAGTAACAGCAATACTGTAAGGGAGATCAACTATGAAAGACTTAGCTACTCTGATCAAGACAATGATCCAAGATAATTCCAAAGGATCCACAGTGAAAATGCTATCCAACTTCTCAGAGAGAACTGATGATCTCTGAGTGCAAATTGAAACATATTCTACTTTAAAAATTTTCTGGTTGTGTGTGTTTTCTTTTGTAACATGGCCAATATTGAAATATGTTTTGCATGACTTCATATATATAACTGATATAATTTTGCTTGCATTCTCGAAGGGTGGGTGAGGGGTGAGAGGGAGGGATAGAATTTGAAACTCAAATTTGTTTTAGATGAATTTATAATGTTTTTAAATATAACTAGGAAATATTTAAGGAAATAAATAAAAATATACTTTCAAAGACAATCTCTTCCATGACATCTCTGAAAGATGGTAGCCAGGCTATGCCTATCTACTTCAAGACAATACTTTCCATTTTTTGAGATTCCACTTTTTTATGGTTCTAATAATTACAGAATCACAGAATCTCAGAGTTGGAAGTGATCTCAGAGGGAACACACTCCAATCTTTGCTCAAACAAGAATCTTCTCTACATTATCTCTAATCAGTTGTCAGCCCCATATGAAGACCTTTAGTGATTCATTCAATACTTATTGAAGATGCATTTATTAAGTGCCTAATGCATGCCAAGTACTGTGCTAGACACTGGTGATAAAAATGAAAATATCCATACTTCTAGGAGTTTACACTCTTGTAGGGAACAGCACATATAAATACAAATAAATTTAACTACCCCTTGAAGCAGTCTAGTCCACTTTTGGTTAGCTTTGGTTGTTAATTACTTTTAGCAAGTGGTGTTAATTTCCACGGATTGCTCCTACTTTTGCCCACTGAGAGTGAAGAAGAATTAAATTAGGTTCTCCTGCATATGCTAGATTTTTAGCTACTTGAAGACAGCTATAATATATCCTCTAAAGGTTTTCTTTGCCAGCTAAATACCCTCATTTCTTTTATATTAAACTTGTGTGGTATGAAGTGATGTGATTAGAGAGGAGAAAGACTGGAAACAGGGGAACCAGTTAGAAAAGCATTACTATTGTCCAGGAAAAAAAACACACCATGAATTCTGGATTATTACTGTAATAGTAACAATGGAGATTTCTAAGGTTGAATTAAGAGAACTTGAACTTGACAACTCACTTGGAGATGGAGGAAGAGGAAATACTCAAGAATGACTGAGGTTTTGAGACTAGGTAATTGAAGATGATGGGTGTGTTTTGGAGGAAGAATGATGAGCTTGATTTTAGAC
This sequence comes from Dromiciops gliroides, assembly GCF_019393635.1. Lineage (NCBI taxonomy): Eukaryota > Metazoa > Chordata > Mammalia > Microbiotheria > Microbiotheriidae > Dromiciops > Dromiciops gliroides. The sequence goes on from NC_057863.1 coordinate 130,569,309, forward strand.
TCAGTGAATTTGAAGAAAGACATCCTGATGTCCACCTGGCAGCTGGAAATCATGGCTTGGAACTCAAGGAGATAGAGACTTACATCTGGGAGTTATCAATGTGGAGATGGCCTTTAAGTCAAGTGAGGAGATCATCAAGGCCAAAAGGCAAGACCATTAAAAATTATTGTGTTAATTTCAGAAAATATGTAAGGAATTTGTAGTCTTATAATTGTCCAAACTAATAAAATCCAATTGGAAAGATTATTATCCCCTAAGCATTACATGATAAGGCAAAGACAATGAAGTTGGATCACTTAGCACCAATATATTATGAGCATCTGTTGTATTTCTAGGATTCTGCATTTATTGTTTATTTCTTTGATTTTTGTCCCTCTGTTACTCTTTTTATTTGATAGAGAAATCAATGGAATTAGTCATTAAATTACATGAATGCTATTTTAAAACAAATACTTAAAAATAATATGTATAAAAACGTTGGTTTTACCAAAGGGAATCCGGGTCTTCTGAGTTTACTTATTCCATTATTGACTCTAATCATTAAGCTTCATTTTCCCTAACTGCATTTCCTTGGAGCTTACTTAGCAAGCACATGGATATTCTACTAATTATGTTAGCAATAAAGTAATGGAAATAATTGAAAAGCAGCCTTTTAAAAAGTTATTTGGTAATATTTACTGTTTAAATAATTCCTGTAACTGACATTCAAAAATATTAGTTTCTTCATATTGTAGGATGGTTTTATGTTATGTTAGTTGTGTGTATTATCTGTACCAATATAGATGTCATTTAAAGAAGATCAACCAAAGTTAAAAAAAAACACTTTTTAAAAATGCAGGGCCAAGAAATTATTTCATTTTATATAAAATGAAGTAAGTAACATACAACATACCAGAAAAACTGTTAACCAGGATAGCACATATTTTAAGGATCTGATGAGACAGCAGACCTTGAATTTCCTTCTCCTGTTTCAGTGATGTTATCAGAAATCCTAAGTGTAGGTATAAGTCCAGTTTGCTAGCTTTCTTTGTAGGGTTGAATAAAAGCATATCCTTAATCTCACCTCTCTAGGTTTTAAAACCTGAGGAAAAATTGTTTGAATTTAAATATCTAAGGGTGTAGCTAAATGAAATCGTTTTCATTCTCATTTGAGGTAATAAATCGATCCATGGGAGTTGGGGGGTAGGGAAGCCAGTTGTGGTGGATAGAGTGGTCTTGTGGTCACCATAGTAACCAGTATTAGCTACCGGTTAAGTGCTGGGGTTAGTTTTTAAATGTAAGAATGTGCTATCTTTAAAAGGTCAGAAACTTTAAGCTAAACCTAAAGACACTGCAAGCATACTCTTCCTGTCTAAATTCTTGAAGTATGGATATTGCCTGTCATAAAAGCTATTATGACATCATGTCTTGGTATCAGGAAAATCGTCATTGTTTGGAAATGACAGTTTATGACTCTAGAGTTTCAAAGCAGGGTCACTGAAAGTACTGTGGTAGCATCAACAGACATTAGAAAGTTGGAAGAAGGGCCAAATCTAGAGGGAGATAATGACGTTTGCTTGGGGCATGTTGAGAGACCCAGAGGTCATTTAGGTATAGAGGTCTATTGGACATCAGATTTATAAATTATGAATCATTAATGACTCTTAGGAGAGCAGCTTTGGTAGTATCTTGGAGTATGAAGCCATAGTGTAAAGGCATTAGGAATGAATAGATATCTGGGAAGTAGAAGTAGTAAGCATTAACTAGGAGTTTTGTAGTGAGCAGGAGGAAAAACCTAGGGTGACATTTTCAGAGGGTCAACAAAAGGTATGTTTTCCTTAAAATAATTTTGTTTTGCTTTTTAGAATACAGAAGACATAATCGTGCATCTAAACAGTGGGACTACTGATAGGTAAAAGAAATATTGAAGATGAGAGAGAATAAGAGGGAATGATCAGTGGAACAAGATCCCAAGGCAGGAAGAATAAGAGACAAAGGTTAAGAGGTAAGTCATCACAACGAGGAGACCACCTCATTTTGAGACTAGAGTACAGGAAGAGAGGATGAGTGAGAACAGCCAGAAATTTAAGGAACTGAGGGAATTCACATTGGGCAGTCTATTGAGAAGACTGAGTAAATCTTCTCAATAAACAGGAAGCAAAGTCCATACAGTGAGAGGATGGCCTGGGTGTAGAAGCAAGAGCTTGAATAGACAGAAAGTTTTACTAAGTGAACATCAATGCTCTATGCCTCCATGAGGGATGGGGATGGAGTGGGGGGGAGGGGGTATGGAGGGGTGAGAAATTGGCAAAAGTTAAAGAAAAGCGAGGTCTGGACTCTACAGTCTCTTAAGTCTCTTAACTCTCTTTGGGTGCTTCTAGCTTCCAGAGTCCAGAGTGAAGATCACAGGATTCCAACCTCTTTTCATTGTCATGAGGAGAGAAGACTATGGGAAGAAGTTGGCAAGAGAGGATCTACCAGTCTTTGAGCATGTCCCTATTCCTAGTTTGCTACACTAGCAACACTGGTGAAATTTCCCACCTTGGAAGAGATATAGGACTCTCTTTTTGGTTGAGCTAAGTTACCTTGTTCCTTCACCCTGTATTGTCTGTCCTAAATATGCTCTTTCTGATTTCTGTCTTGCTACTGGCTCAGATAAATGGGTTACTTTGCTCTTTGCTATGTGAACTCATTGTGGAATTGGCATTTGGTGGGAAGGGAGTTAAGCCTTGGATGGGGAGCCTGGGGTTTCTCCTTTCCATATTAACCAATAACAATCAAGAATTTGGCTTGAACCTAAACAAATCACATCCCCTAAAGTAATACTGTTTAAGGGACTGGATAGATAAAATTCTAGCACAGCACCCCCTCTCTATGAGGATGGCAGAGTATCCTACCTTCTGGCCCCAACCTTTTGCTTTCCCTCCTGGAAGGAAGTCTCTCTTGGAGAAGCTGGTGGGGCGGGGACTGGGGTGGAGGGGAGGATACACTAGAGATGTATCTAATCTTGTTTCCCTTTGAGTCACATATCACACCCCATGTTACATTAACATATCTATTTTATACTTCATCTCCTTACTAAAGAGAAACTAATCAGCCAAGAGCAACACCAGATTAGAGCACAGGTTTAATTGCAAAATAATATCATTTTACTAATTCTTCAGACTTCAAAAAATATTTATAAAAAAGAGCTTGAATTATGTTCAAAACTATTGAGATGATAGTCCTGTTGTGCTCTGCCCTATTCAGCTCCCACCTAGAACACTGTGTTCAATTCTGGACATCACATTTTAGGAAGGGTTTTGACAAACTGAAATACTTCCAAAGGTGAGAAAGGAGACTAGTGAGAGGACTTAGAGACACTTCCATACAAGATGCTGCAGTTGTGTAGGATAGAAAAAAGAACTCAGGGGAGGGGCTGGGGAAAGGTGAGAAAGTAGAGGATGGAGGTGGAAGGGTATGGTCCAGGGAAATACTGAGTGTGATAACTGTCAAGATTTTGAAGGGAAGTAATGTAGAAGAAAGTTGGGGGCAGCTAGATGGTGCAGTGGATAAAGCACTGGCCCTGGATTCAGGAGTACCTGAGTTCAAATCCGGCCTCAGACACTTGACACTTACTAGCTGTGTGACCCTGGGTGAGTCACTTAACCCCTATTGCCCAGCAAAAAAAAAAACCAAAACAAAACAAACAAAAAAAAAGAGGTTGGCTAGGTGGCGCAGTGGATAAAGCACCGGCCCTGGATTCAGGCTTACCTGAGTTCAAATCCAGCCTCACACACTTGACACTTACTAGCTGTGTGACCCTGGGCAAGTCACTTAACCCCCATTGCCCTGCCAAAAAACAAAACAAAACAAAACAAAACAAAACAAAAAAAAAAGAAGAAAGTTAAAACTCATTCTGATGCTTGTCTCAAAAAGACAAAACTAGGAGCAATAGCTTTAATTTTCATGCATATTTTACCTTCATTTGAAGAGAAAACATTTCAAAAATTATCTGTTCAAAAGGGCTGACTTAGTAAATGGTAAATTCCCCATCATTAGGGATCTCCACGCAGAGTGTGGATGACAATTTCTCAAAAATGTTATAGAGGGGGTTCTTATTCAGATACAAGTAGAACTAGATGCTCTCTAAAGCTTTTTTAAAACTCCTCTTCTGATGATTGTGTATACTGTGTATATGGGAACAGATTTTCAGGGTTTCATATTTAAAGATAAGTTTCCCTTGCCTACAGATCATCAGTATTTAACAGATCAGGACATCTTCTTGAGCTTGTTGTTCAGTCATGTCCAGTTCTTTATGTCCCCTTTTGTTTTGTTTTGTTTTGATTTTGGCAAAGATACTAGAGTGGTCTGCCATTTCTTTCTCCAGTTTTCTTTACAGATGAGGAAACTGAGGTAAATAGGGTTAAGTGACTTGCTCAGTGTCACACACCTAGTAAGTGTCTGAGGCCAGATTTGAACTCAGAAAGATGAGTCTTCCTGATTCCAGTCCTAGCACTCTATCCACTGCGCTACCTAGTTGCAATCTTGAGCTTACTTCTTCGTATTCAACAATGTGTTTTAGTCATGTGTATTCTACAAATATATTCCCTGTTTTTAAGGACATCTATATATTTGGTTTACGTTGGGTGGGGCATTCTATAAAAACACTCTGGAGCCACTGTCAGAGTCCTAAGTGCAATGTAAAAAATAATGATAATAATAAAGTTTAAAGGAACCTTTTGACTTGGGTTTTGTATTATTATCATCATTTTATGGAAGAGGAAGCTGAGACTTAGGGAGACTGTCACTAGTCTGAGAGTGCAGCAGACTGACTCTGAAAGTGAATTTGAGGCACTGAGTAATTGAGAGGCTGTAGAATCCCAGGGGCCTGTAGTGGATCCCAAAAATAGCCATCTCATCAGTGGAATTTACATCTTGGACATCTTTAAGAATACCATCTGGCTTGTATGGGTTAGATGGAATCCTGCCAGGAGGCAAGGGGCCAGATGACATGACCTCTTGAAGTCTTTTCTAGCTCTTTGATAGTATGAGTCAATGATTCCAGACTCATCAGATGGAAAATCTGCATAGGCTACAGAATTTTGAGAGTTTTCATGATCATCTAAATAACTGATGTTAGTCGAACACTTTTTTTCCAGTAGAAAAGTCCCTAAACCTATCTAAAAAGTTTTTTTTTTCAGTTTGAGTTTCTCTAGTCATATTATTACCCAATATCCAAAATAATTTATATATGGATTCTGGTTTCAGTTTTGTCCTTCATGAGCTGTGCCAGTCACTTGATCTTTCTTCGTCTCAGTTTCCTCATCTGTAAAATATGGGGTCAAGAAAATCTTTAAGTCCCTTTCAGTTCTAACATATCATGATTCAGTTGAATTCAATAAGCATATAAAAAGCATCTAATGTGTAGTTCATTGTGCTATGCCACTGTAAAAGACAGAAAATTTAGATGACCCAATCCCCATCCTTATGAAATTTATAGTCTGACAAATATCAAAAGGGCAAACAGTTATAATACACGCTATTTCATAGTAAGCAAACTAGGGAAATAGAATACACAGGGCCACATGAGGTTGAGGGGAAAGGTCATTCCTGACAAAGGGTTTTGGTAAGGCCCCTTGGAAGAGGTGGTATTAGAGCCGGCTTTAAAGAATGGGTAGGAACACAATAGATGAAGTAGAGAGGAAGGAAGACAGAAATTCCAGGGATAAGGAACAGCATTAATCAATAAACCTTTAAGTGCCCAATATATGCTAGTCCCTGGTCTAGGTGTAGGGAAAACAAACACTGAAGAAGAAGAATAAAATAATCCTTTCCTTCAAGGAGATTACTGGAAAGACAACTAGGGAGATCAGAGCAGGCTTCAAGATAAAAGATTATGCACAAAGTTGGGAAAGCATGGGGCATATCCTAGGGCAGTAACTAGTCCAATTTGGTCAAGGGCACAAGGTGCTAAAGAGAGTAATATGAGATGAGGCTGATTCTGTGCATTTTGCAAAATGCATGTACATTCTCTTTGGGGAAGGGCAGATTTTATTGATTTCCTCATCAGTTTGTGTTCTACTTTTTCCTTTGGCTGGGGATCAAGAATCTTGGAGACATTATCAGGTAAGGAAACACCACTTTCCACTTCAAGTCAGGTCAAACTCTACAGTTTTATTATATCTTTTTTTCAAATAACTTCATATTAGAACAAAAAATATATTAGCCTAAAAACTAAGTATCAAATAAGTGTGGGCGTTAATATATGGATATTGTTGTTGTTTTTTTTTTTTTTTAGTGAGGCAATTGGGGTTAAGTGACTTGCCCAGGGTCACACAGCTAGTAAGTGTTAAGTGTCTGAGGCTGGCTTTGAACTCAGGTACTCCTGAATCCAGGGCCGGTGCTCTATCCACTGCGCCACCTAGCTGCCCCTATGGATATTGTTAAGGGAGGGGAAGTCCGAACTAGTAAGAGGCAAACAAATGATTACCAGGTGCATTTATATTCATGAGAATGCTTTTGATATTTCTGTGGTTATAAAAATACATATTTGAATGTGAACATAGCAAGCAATTCATTCCTTAATAGAACAAAATTGCTGGATCTTATGAACATATATGAAGTGCAATAAATCATTAAACTTAAGTTGACAAACAAAAGGTACACAGAATGAGCACCTGCTTATTTAAGCTGCTAATCTGAGCAATATTTATCCTGAAATTTTAAGTTACTCACTGATCTCATAACTGAATCACAGCATTTTAAAAGTTGGAAGGGACTTCTGGAGCCCATGGAATTTAAGGGGCTCTGCCACTTGCTACTTCTGCGAGCCTGAATAGGTGACAATGGCTCTGGGCCTTAACTTCTTCCTCTATCTTCAACAAAATGAAGGGTATCAGTCCATTGATCTCTAAGGTTCCTTACAATTCTACATCCATGATTCTATGATCTATTGATGATCTGATAGTTCAAAGTAATGGGCCCAGCTATTATAGTCAGAGGTCCATGCATCTTTTTTTCCTCTGCTATAGTAAAGACCAAGACTTCAGCATCTGATGAGAAGGGTAAACTTATGGAAGCCCCTACAGAGTTAAGTGTTGTATTGCTGCTTTTTATAAAACAATCCTTGGGATACTGTGCCAGGGTTTACCAAAGGGACATTTTATCTTACTGTATGGAGTGTAAAAGTTACCATAGAAGTTAGTCATATCCTTAGACTTTCAGGATGTGAGACAGTTCCGAAGAGAAAAAAAAAATACATCATGGATAATATTTTAAAACAACAAATCAAAAAACAGTTTAAGGTTTAAAAAAAAAAGTCTTTTTTAAGTGGGTCAAAGATCATGGCTTTTTTTTAAGACCAGAGGATATGCTAAAATAGTATCTTAACCCAGTTCTTAAATTAGAATCAAACAAAAGCATGAATGTAATCATTGTAAAAGAAATATAAGAGAAATTCCACAGATACCCAAATCATTCCTTAAAAAGGTTACCACAAGAACTACTCTTGTGGAAAAGTGAGAGATGAGGTTGGTTGTTAGACATATTGGTGCATTAAAATGAGCCAGCACTATTACAGCCACATAGAATTGGGTGGGGATAGTTCAGCCCTCAAAGAGCTGAAATAACACATGACAGGCCACACAAATCCATTATGGTTTGAGGGCCTTTATACTTTGTGGACATAATGCTATGTATTATGAACTCTAAGGACTTGTGGCATTGCATCTCAAGTTGGTACAACAGTGAGGGCAGCTAGGTGGCACAGCAGATAAAACACCAGCCCTGGATTCAGGAGGACCTAAGTTCAAATCTGACCTCAGACACTTGACACTTACTAGCTGTGTGACCCTGGGCAAGTCACTTAACCCTCATTGCCCTGAAAAACAAAAACAAAAACAAAAGTTGGTACAACAGTGAATCTTGCCTAACATGGATACTCTGAGCATATTGTTACTGTCTAAGGTATTGATCCTATTCAGACCCAATAATATGAACTTAAGCCAAATCACAATAAAATCTTAGAATTAACAAAACTGCCACAATCTCGGACATATTGTGGAAACAATATTTGGAAATGACAAATACATAGGTGATAGATGAAGTCAGCTGAGAACATATGTCTACCCTACTGAGTATCTAGTCTTCTGTGATACAGTGGATAGAGTTCTGGGCCGGGAGGCAGGAAGACTCATCAACCTGAATTTAAATGTGCATTATCCTAGACAAGTGAATTAACCCTGTTTGTTTAGTTTCCTCATCTGTGAAATGAACTGGAGAAGGAAATGGCAAACCATGGCAATATCTTTGCCAAGAAAACCCCCAAAAGGGCCACAAAGAGTCAGACACAACTTAACAACAATGGCTTATATGTTCGTTTCACCTGTGATTTTTATCACCTTTATTATTGCGTAATTGCCCATAGTGAACATAGGCAAGAAAAGTCTCCTTTTCTTCAATAGCCACAACATAATCACAATGCCATCATCACCTTTGCATAGCGAGGTGCTAACTACAGGATTCGCCGGCAAGTTGGAAGGTCTATGAAATCTGCTTGAGATTAGGCCTAAAAATAAATGTAAAGAAAAGGAATGTTTTATTTGCTCAGATATTAGGACCAGCTTGAGGCATAGACCATCTTGGCAGTCATTGTCAGACCTCCCTGGTGTCTGAGGAATTGCAAGCTCCACTCCAAATCCTTTCGGAAATTGCCAGTTTGATAGAATAACATCTCAGGAAACCACTCAAATTGAACATATTTGTTGTTTCATGTTCTGCCCCAGTCAAGTGCCAAAACAATGACAGGACATTGGAAAAGGTCAGAGATCTGGTTGGAGGAAGGGGAAGAGAAGCAGAGTTTGCTGAGTGTGTGTGTGTGTGTGTGTGTGTGTGTGTGTGTGTGTGTGTGTGTGTGTGTGAGGCTGTGCCGACAAGAGAATTAAATGCATTTAAAATGGGAATTTTGGGGGAAATCATGCTTCTGAGAAATAAAAACAAAATATATCACACATGACTACCTTTTTGATTGCACAGTGGCCAGTGGCGTGATGGTTAGTGTGCCCATTTAGTTTTCCAATTTAAGTATGCAATTTGCTTGTTGCTGGAATAATTAATTCTGATTGCCTCTGATTGTAAATGCTGTGGAAGGACAAGACAGATGGGGATTTGATGTGTACTTCTTTGTTAGTAACTAGTTCTTACACCTTACTTTTCTTTTATGCAGAATTTGGTTTTAACGTTTCAACCAGGAGAGTTTTATTTACTGCACATAGATTTTAATAATTTTAAAGATTTAATAATACATAATTTTAATCACTTTTAATTGGATATGTCAAACAAATTATTTAATTTGTTTTTGCTGTTTGAGACTTGTGATTTCACTGGTGAGAGGAATCCCTCATGAGGAAATGCCATCTATCAGTGTAGATTGATAACTTTTCTGAAATGTATAGTCTTGAAGCCTTGCCTGGAATAAATACTGAGGCACTGAGGGGCATGCCCATGGTTACATTGTCAGGATATGTCAGAAGCAGGATATGAATGCAAATCTTCCTGGTTCTCTGTTCACTATACCATGTATCTCTAGTATTATCTATTGTCATTCATCATATATATTTTTAAAACTAGTCAGCTCAAGCTGTCCTAGTATAATGAGGATTTTAAAAAAACATTTTTCTATATTTTTCAAATATCTGCATTTCATAAAGCTCTGGAGGTGATTCATAATACTCTTGGAGCATTCATCATTGCAGAAGGATTGGCATGGAGAAATGTTTCATGAGCTCCCATGCTAGCCATTTTAAAGAGCATGTGTCATAAATTCCCAATTTGGTTCCTTTTCTCTAGTTTTGGATAATTTCCTAATGAGCTGGAGGGTGGATTTATAGAGTATTTTTAAAAAATTAATTCGAACCTTTGATAGCACTTAACATTTCATTGCCCATGGTTACCAGAATTGTAAGTATTTTTTAAAGTCTCATATTAGCTATTAGGGAAATCTTTCTGTTTCATCTCCCATCAAGCATAGGATATCGGGCCAAACACGTGCTATCTATTTTTACAGTATTGTTCTGCATCATTTGCGTGTTGAAAACATTTGATATTTATTAAAAATGAATGGAGTCATTGGTCTACTTTTCCCCCCATCAGTTAAAAAACATTAACTTCCTTTCTAAAAAAGCTAAATTACATGTGTTTTGGCAGAAGCCTAACAGTGCAAACAAGACTCCCCCTGCCTACCCCATTTCCAATATAATCATCATGTTCTAGACATTGGGAGGTGGGGGATAGGGAGAACAAATCCATAAAACAATAAGCTGAAAATAAGTTTGATCCAGCAATCATTTGGACAGACAACACTATTATTTGCAGCTTAATCTCATTCAATCTTTTCTCTTCTTTTCTTTTTTCTTTTCTTTTCCTTTCTTTTCTTTTGTCTTCTCTTCTTTTCTTCCCTTCCCTTCCTTTCTCTTCTCTTTTCCTTCCTTCCTTCCTTAATTCCTTTCTTTCTCTCTCTCTTCCCTCCCTCCCTCTTTCCCTTCCTTCCTTCCTTCAGTCCTTCCTTCCTTCTTTCTTTCCTTCCTTCCTTCCTCCTCTCCCTCACTCTCTGTCTCTTTTTCTCTCTGCCTTTGTCTCTCTCTGTCTATGCCTCTATCTCTTTGTCTGTCTCTGGCTCTCAGTCTATTTGTCTCTTTTCCTCCCTCTGGGCCTCCTTTCCTTCATTCTTCCTGCCCATCCTGCTAATGCTGGAAGTGCAGGGGCTACTCCCTGGATCTTTTCCAGCTACCAATTGGCACAGGAGTTTTGTCTCATGCCATTTCCCCCCTAGTTTGGTGTGCTTCACTGCCCTCTGTTCTCTTCAGGAGCTTATCATATTAATACCAAATTTAGCATGGACATCCAATAGGCTTAGCTCACTTTCACAAGTCCCTTGACAGCAGGGACTATATTTTGCCTCTTTTCTCATTCTTAGTGTTTAGCATGGCCCCTGGCACCTAGTAGTTATTTAATAAGTGTTTATTGTTTGATTGAATGGATTGTGTTTTTTTGTCTTAGACCCTTTTGGTAATCTGGTGAAACCTCTGAAGTCACCTTTCTTAGAATAATTTTTTAAAAACTATTTAAGGCAATGCTAAGTTTCAGTTAGAAATTAGAAAAAATAGAATATATTTTTCCCATCCATGTTCATAAATACCCTAAAATATATCCAGGGACCCCAGGCTAAAAATTCCTGGCTTCTTGGTACTATTTTCATTTTCTAGATCTTAGAGATTCTTTTAAAAGTGATTCCTGAATACTTTTGAATACCATTGATAATATTTTTCCACTATAAGTAGCAACCCTCCCCCAGTGATACAGAAATATATTCAAAATACAAGTAGTAGAATTATCAGTTTGCTAGTTTTTCCCTTTTGTATAGACATATTTTACACATTTCCATGCAATTAGTTGAGATTTTGTTTCATTAGCGAATACTCTAGTAGCCTAAAAGACTTAATGGACCTTCAAAAATGTCTAATTTGATGCTTCTCATACTAATTTGGTTATGGAATACTTTGAGGCTGTAAATCTTTTGACACAACCTACAAATACAGAGCTCTATACCAGCCAGAGATGGATATATTAGCCAGAGGTAGTGTTATAAGACAGAAGACATTATTTGTGAACATTTCTCCATATAGATAAAAACAGCCAAGCATATCTTTGAGTACATAAAGTGAATGTATAATGAATCAGGGGTTTAGAGATGAAGACCCTCAACTCTAGCCTATGTGACTTGTGTGCATTAAGTGATAACCACAACAATATCTTCATCCTTCAGCCTGATGCTTGACTTGTTACTTTCATTCTTAGCCCATGGTCTAAGGTAAGCTCACTATTACACACAATTGTCTTTCTCTCTTCTGTCTTCATAAGTTTGTTCACATCAACTCTGTACCTTTGCTCTCTACTTAAAATGCAATCAGTCTTTCTATCTCTGTTAAAATCAACCCATTTCTTTAAGGTCGACTTTTTAGAAGTTAGAAGTATTTTCAATAAAGGCATTGTAAAAAAAAAAAGGGGGGGGTGGCAGATGTGAAATATGGGGACCTAGGTTCGAATCTTGAATCTGTTATTTATTATCTGGGTGACCATGGGCAAATCATAAAAGTTTTTCATTTCTTTGTCTGTTCTTTATTATAAAAGTAGGGAACTGGGCTAGATGACTTTACTGGTCCTTTACAGCTATAAATTTATGATTCTTGGATATCAGCTAGTAATTTGTATCCTTTGCATGCACTCATATTCTAGGATGAAGTTTGGTTATTTTTGTTACCTATTGTCCTTAATTACATTATAAAGGTCCTTAAAGAAAGGGACCACAGCTTTGGAACACCCCACTCACACTCCAATTCCTAACACAATGTCTTGCGTGTAATAGGTGAATGTAATTATATATCCTTAGTTATTTTATAATAATCATGGGACTTGGGGCATCATGTAATCACTGCTCAAATGAAAACTATTTATGTCATAGCCACATTTAGTGTTTTTCCATGTGTAGCATTTATATTGGAAAGTTCCACCCAGAAGCCCATTGGGCAATTTCCCCTTTGGTTACTTTTTTCCATTTATAGCATTTCCTTTCTTTAAAAATTACTTTTGAAAATGAGATAAAAGTCTTCTACAGCAAAACTTAGGTGCAAGTAAAATTAGTAAAGAAATTCACAGGCACTTGATTCATGTTAAAATAAATCAATTTTATTAAAAGTTAGGGGTATGAGTTTATGTGTCAGTGCGCATATGTAAAAGAGAACTCTTGAGAAGCTAAAATATTTGTTGGGCACAGTAACAGAGTTACATCAATATCAAATCAGCCTTTTCCATGAGAATTTTTTCATTATATTAACCTGTTAAACCAAAAGAAAATTCAGAGTGAACCATTACATCAAGACATTCTATTAAATGAGATCACATTTGGTATGATTCTCAAAAATCACTTGGCATATATTAAACAACTTTCTATATACATTAAGGAAGGACACAGTCCTTCCCTCAAGGAGTATGCAATCTAAATCATAAAAAAGACACAAGGACACATGTGCTGGGCCTGGAGTCAGCCAGACCTCAATTAAAATCTGACCTGACATACTAACTAGCTGTGTGACCCTGGACAAGTCACAATCCTGTTTGTTCAGTTTCCTCGTCTGTAAATTGAATTGGAAAAAGAAATGGCAAGCCACTCTAGTATCTTTGCCAAGAAAACTACAAATTGGATCACAGAGTCAGATGTGCCTGAAACGACTGACCAACAACAACATAGTGTAGATAAAGAAACGAACTTAGAAAATATTTCAGTTAAAACAGCTGATTCAACAAAATGACAATGTAAAAAATAATAATCCTCCAAAAACCCTGAGGGATCAGGGCATGTTCTCAGTTATCCTTGCTTTCAACACCCATAGGGAAAAATGGATTATTTCTGTCCTACCATCTCTTCCCTCTGGAATTTAAATTAAATTCTGTTTGGTCCAGGTGCTATTGGGAGTTTGGGGTTAATCAGACTTCCCTAACGATGTTAGTACAGTCTGAACAGCCATTTGACTTCCTAAGGTAGACTCTCTGTTATGCTTATAGTGATTATGTGGGTGGATAATTGCAAATTTGGCTTGGTTGATTTCTTGTAGCTTTGTGATATTCTTTAATAATAGTGTAAATAACCTTCAGTCAATGTCTTAAGTGTTTGGTCTATCACCTTCATCTACTTGAAAAAAATGGAACCTATGGAGGAAGCTTTTATCCCTCTCCCTCTAACTTCCCTCCCCCACCCCAAACAGTTCTCTTTTTTATTTGGATACTCTGTTCTAGGATGCAAATGGATAACTTCTAAAAAAAATTTATATACTGTAGTAGCTTCTAAGATGATCGTGTTTTTATTCAGATCTATCAATTCTATATTCATTTCTCTGTGGTCCAAATGGTAATCCTCTCCTCTCCTCCATACTTTTCCCTTTTCCTCTTACCTTTAAATTTGAGATGTGTTTAAACAACAACAAAAATATATAAATTCCTTATATTTCAGACAACTGCTGTTGTTATCACAGCTTACTACTAATACTCCAAATTGCTTACTCCAAACTAATAAAAAATGTTCATGACAATTTTGAAAGACTTAAGAAGTCTGATCAATACATTGTCCAGCCAAGATTCCAGAAACTCCATGATGAAACATGCTACCCATCCCTTGACATTATAGTAATGGATTCAAGGTGAAAATTGAGAAATATATTTTTTGGACCTGGCCAACATGAGATTTTGTTTCTCTTAAATTTTCATGATTGTTATAGGTTCTCTCTCTCTCTCTCTCTCTCTCTCTCTCTCTCTCTCTCTTTCTCTCTCTCCACACACACACACACACACGCACACGCACACACACACACACACTGGATAGGGGAGAAAGTAGAATTTTTTACTGAAATAACATTTAATTATTAATTTTTCAAAAAGTATTTACTGAAAATTTTTTTAAAGTCCCATATACAATGAAAGAATTGTTAAGTATAGGAAAATGCCAAATATAGGAACTGTCTGCTACCTGCATTTTCACACATTCAAATAAAATTTATCTTTAGGCTTTCTTTACATGAGGTCCTCTCGATCTTCCAAAATCTCATAGTCTATGTTGTGTAAGCAGAGCACTGTTCTGTGTCGCTACTGTTCTGAATGAGTGGTCAGCCTGTTTGTACTTTTCTGTGACTTGTACTTTTTCTTGGTCACCTCAAGTCTTGCCAATGATAACATCTTGTCTTTTAAGTACAGAGTACAGAGTTTACCAGGAGGGGCTCAGTGGTGGTGGTGGTAAAGACAGAGGAGGAGATTATGCCTCATAGACCCAGAGCTGGCCACAAATAGTTATCTTCAGTTCTTAAGGTGAATCATGAGGATTTTCTAATATTGACTCAAAAATAATCCTGCTTTGTTACACAACATTTGAGGCTGGGCCTGCTAGCAAGAAGTGTGCTCCACAACAAACATTGCTCTCTTCAATCCCTACCAGAAAACTGTCTTTGATGGCCTTAAATTACATCCTCCTTGAATGTTTTGCCTCTCTAGCCTGTTCTCTAGCGCACTACTCAAGAATACCACTATGTGAACTTACCTCCCCAAACAAATTAAGACTTTTAAAACCAGGACTTGTATTAACAGTGGGCAACTTGGTGGCATAGAGTTCTGGGCTTGGAATCAAGAAGATGTGAGTTCAAATTTGACTTCAAACACTCAATAGCTTTGTAAGCCTGGGCAACTCACTCTGTTTGCCTCAGTTTCCTCAACCGTAAAATGGGGATAATAATAGCACCTACCTCCCAGGGTTGTTGTGAAGATCAAATGAGATCATTGTAAAGTGCTTAACACTGTGTCTGACCCATTTGTTTTGTTCAGTCATTCTGTCATGTCTGACTCTTTTTGACCCCATGGACTTTAGCACAACAATACTGTCTCTGGGGTTTTCTCAGCAAAGATACTGGAGTACTTTGTCATTTCCTTCTCCAGTAGATTAAGGTAAACAGAAGCTAAGTGTGTGAGGCCAGATTTTTTTGAACTCAGGTCTTCCCAACTTCAGACCCAGCACTCTATCCCCTGAGCCACCTAGCTGCTTCCAAGGCATACAGAGGTGAAGTGACTTGTTCAAGGTCACACAGCTATTAAGTATGTGATGCTAAATTTGTACTCAGGTCTTCCTGACCCCAGGCCCAGCAATCTATCCACTGAGTCATTTAGTTGTCAGAGCCTGGCATATAGTGCCATATACATAAATATTAGCAATTATTGATATAGATATTGTCCTAGTACATAAGAATAGTTTGCAAGGAATTTGTGTCAAAACCCGCCTAATAAATTTGTGCATATGATGTTGTGATAAGACCTTTCCCCATCTTCCTACCCTACCCCTACTAGTTTTCCCTTAATGTCAACAAAACTGTCCCCTGATTCCTGATCACTGAAGAGCATGAAAATTGTCACCCATATGGAATCAAGGCCTCTCTGACTTAGTGCATCACTGAAGGCCAAAAACGTCACTAGATCCTACCTTGCTGAACAGATGTGTTTCCATATGGAGACAGGGGAGGGAGGCATATTTGTGGAAGGTAGGTGCCACTGCATCCTTGTTGCTTAACCTTGATATGGTAGGGCAAATAAGCCTCTTTCCTAACTAGTCAATGACTTAAGAGTCTGATATTGCCCCCAAATCAAACCTGAACTAACAGGTTCATCAGGCTCACCCCCAACAAAAGTTAATTATTAAACAAGAAGAAACTAGTAGAAACTACTTTTAAAAATGAATTCCATTCAGTTGGCTAGAGGAGAACTAAATGACTTATCAAGAAAGCAACCAGATTTGGTAAACTGGGCTTAGCAAAATGAGCCACAACAGCCCCACTTCCAATATCATAGAAACAAGTTCTATAGATACTTTTATATTTATAGAGAGTTGAGGCTTACATGTTTCATAATTCCAATAACTATCTAGCATGCTACTAGGCACATAGTATTTGCTCAATTAATGTTTATTGATTCATTTCATGAATGTTTATGTTTCTTCTTTACTTCTACTGGAAATGTCTAGAATTTGTCACTTGGGTTAGTATTGAATAAAAATGTCCTATTAACTAATCACTAATTAGGCCTAATATCACAACATAAATTTAACATATAAAACTATTTCAAATAGTCCCAAGGTCTACAAATATTTAAGGCATATTAAGATAGGAGAATAAGCATTACTTTTTAAAATGGATTTTAAAATTTAAACTTGTCAATGATTTAAAAAATTTTCTGAAATGGTGAAAATCCCATAATAACTGGTCAATTACTGGCGAGATTGTTAATTGAAAAAATTAGCTTTTTATGTGGAAAATTATAGAAGTATTTGCAGACTTTTAGGATCATATCACATTTTATAAAGTAGAAGAAAAATGGAATACATCTGAAAGTTCTGTTTAAAAGAATATGAAAAGAAAATAAAGACCAAATGAGATACTATCAGTAAAGCTCTTAGCATAGTGCCTGATATATGGTAGGAGCTATATAAATGATAGGCATGATGATGGTGATGGTGGTGGTGGCAATGATGGTAATTATAATGGTCTTCCCTTCCCCTCTTTTTACCTTCTCTCTTTTCTGTGTCACTGTGACTAGTTCTGTCTCTCTCTGTCTCTCTGTCATTTCATTCCTCTGTCTCTCATTTCATTCACCCTCATACACCCAGTTCCATTTATACAGACATTTGTCATCTCTCGCAAGTTCTACTCTAATAACTTCAATCCTTCTTATCTCCAATCCACCCTCCATATAGATGCCAAATTGATATTCCTAAAGAGCTCAGGAAAGTCCAGCAGCTTACTCTTGCCTCTAGGATAAAATATAAACTCCTCTGTTTGACTTTCAAAGTTCTTTGCAAACTGGCTCCAACCTATCTTTCCAGGTTTATCACACATTACTTTCCATGTACCAAGTGTTCCTGCCAAATTGGATTCTTTTCTCTTCTCAGTACTTGCATTCCATCTTTCGTCTCTTTGCTTTTGGATAGGTTGTCCCCCATGCCTGTCAGCCAGTTCTTCTTCTAATGGGATTTCTTACTTCCTTTAAGATTCAACTCATTTGCCTCTTCCTACCATAGACCTATGTTGATCTCCTTAGTTATTTGGTACCTTCTCCTAAATTACTTTCTATTAATCATGTATATACTTTGTTTTTAATATTTTGTGTACTTGTTGATTTTCCTCTATAAGAATGTATGCTCCTTGAGGACAAGAACTGTTTTATTTTTTTAGCTTGACACAGTGCCGAGCACATAGTAGACTCTTAATAAATGCTTTACTGAATCATTATCTTTGTATCCCCAGCACCTACAACAATTCTTGGCACACAGAAAGCACATTAATTGAATGGTTAAATATTAAATCAACTTGTGCTTCCATACTTAAAAGATGTATGATTTTGTTGGTTTGAGTACTCCTTCCATCACTATCTCTCTGAGCCTTAGTCTAATGTCTTTGTCATTTATAGTTATTTTTTAAAAATGTTACCTTGTGACCAATGTGGTGATGAGTCTTTTTGAATTTACTTAGGTTAGTCCTTGGATGACAAATTGCAGTCCATTACTGAGCCTCTATTAGAAGACTTTCCAACTTGGTGCAATAGGAGTTTGTGATCCAATGGCATAACCTCTGAGAACACAGAGTCACTTCCAAACCACAATGAGTCATCCATGTAGGAATTGAGTGGAGACATTATATCAACCACAAACAACAAACATATTAAGCTACTACTACTCGGCACTAGGCACTTTATGTGATGTGGGGGTATAAAAGGGAGGGAGAGCGACAGAAATAGTGACAGCGAGACAGAGAGGAGAGAAGGTAAAAAAGAGGAGAGAGAGGGAGAGAGAGAATGAGAGAGAGGAGAGAATGGAAAAGGAGAGGAGGGGACAGAAGGAGAAGAGATGAGAGAAGAAAGAAGACAAGAGAAGACAAGAGAAAAGAAGACAAGAGAAGACAAGAGAAGAGAAGACAAGAGAAGACAAGAAGGGAGAGGAAGGGATGGGGTGGAGGGGAAAGCAGACAATGACAGAGAGATACAGAGATAGAGACAATGATTAATGAGTATCCAGAAAAGGAAGCAGTAGTCAACAAAGAGTCAACATGACTTCAGCAAGAACAGATCAGGCCAGACTAAACCAAAATATCTTTCTGACATGGTTATTAAGCTAGTAAATAACAGCAATGCTGTAGCTATAACTTACCTAGATTTTAGAAAATATCCCATGATATTTTTGCAGAAAAAAGATGGCAAAATTAGGTGATAGATAGCCAATAGAATAATTAGATGAATTTTGGAATGATTGGATGCCAAGGTCCAGTGAGCAGTCAATGGTTCAATGTCAATGTTAAAAGATGCATAAGAAATGACAAGCAGGATGATTTCAGAAAGGCCTGGAAAGACTTGTATAAACTGATGTATGGTGAAGTGAGCAGAACCAAGAGAACACTGTACACAGAAACAGCAATATTGTTTGATGAAGAACTCTGAATGACTTAACTAATCTCAATAATACAATGATCCAATACAATCTCAAAAGACCAACAATGAAATATACTATCCAAAAAAAGAACTGAAATTGAACACAGACTGAAGCATGCTATTTTTCACTTTCACTTTTTTCTTTTACTGAAGTTTTCTTGTACAAAATGACTAATATGGTAATGTTTTACATAATTGCATATATATAACCCATATTTGAGGGAGGGAAGGGGGGATAAAATTTGGAACTCAAAACTATAAAGAAAAATGTTTATTATTAAATAATGAATGAACGAATGGATGGATGGATGGATGGATGGATGGATGGATGGATGGATGGATGGATGGATGGATGGATGGATAGATGAATAGATGGATGGATGGATGAATAAATAAATAAGCTTTGAAAATCTCAAAAAGGGGCAGCTAAGTGGCGCAGTGGATAAAGCACCAGCCCTGGATTCAGTAGTACCTGAGTTCAAATCTGACCTTGGACACTTGACACTTACTAGCTGTGTGACCCTGGGCAAGTCACTTAACCCCCATTGCCCTGCAAAAAAAAAAAAAAAAGAAAAGAAAAGAAAAAGAAAATCTCAAAAAAATGATGGAGGAAAGGCAGTAAGCTCTTGGATCTCCAGACACAATCACTCCAAAAAAGTCGAAATAAAGCCATATGACAATTCCTGGAGCAGCAGAACCCACAAAAGGGCAGGCTGAGATCATTTTCCAGTAAGAGACAGTTTAGAAGTTCGGAAGGAGGGGTCTGCTCTACTGGGATGGGAGTGGAGCCCAACCATCAAGGTACTGCCAACACAGATCCAGCCCCAGGTAGGCCACACCAGAGAAATTTACCCCTGGAGCCTCTGAATAAGCTGCAGCACCAGCATCATTGGGAACTAAGCTCACAGTTTGGTGAGAGGGCTGAGCAGTTGGCCAGGGGGAGACTACAGGAGTTTCTGCTGGAGCTGAGGTGGAATTCAATTATTCTACCCCAGCAAGGAAACAGAGGAAAAAAAATTAAGTAGTGGTGGCCCAGTTTGGGGAGGGGCACAGGATCCCTGGAGTTATTACTCCAGCAAAACTTTTGTTGCCTGGTTAATTAGCAAGTAGGCCTGGGGTTATTTACAGAACAAAGCACAGGCCAGGCAAGTGGAGAACCTGCCTCTCCTTAAATTGTATACCTGGGACCCCATGAAGCTTGGGACAGTGCAGCCTGGAAGCAGTGTCCCACTTTAAGAAGTTGAGTGAAGAAATAGCCTGGGAAGATAAGCAGGCAGAGAAATATGTGGACCACAGAAAGTTTCTTTAGTTACAAGGAAGATCGAGGTGCACCCTCAGAAGAGGATAGCAATGTCAGGGGTCCTTCATCCAAAGCTTCCAAGAAAAATATGAATTGATCTCAGGCCATAGAGGTGTTCAAGAAGGACTTTGAAGATAAAGTAAGAGAAGTAGAGGGAAAAAATGGAAATAGAAATGAGAGTGATGCAGGAAAGTCATTAGGAAAAAAGTCAACAGCTTGAAAAGCCAAATGGAAAAGCTCTCTGAAGAAAATAAATGCCTGAGAATTAGCACTGAACAAATGGAAGCTAGCAACTTTATGAGAAACCAAGAAACAAAAAATTAAATCCAAATGAGTAAAAAAATAGAGAGCAATGTCAAATATCTTCTTGGAACAAACTGTGAACCTGGAAAATAGATCCAGGAGAGATAATTTTAAAATTATTGGACTACCTGAAAACCATGATAAAGGAGTTTAGACATCATCTTCCAAGAGATCATCAGGGGAAATTGCCCTGATATTCTAGAAGCAGAAGGTGAAATAGAAATTGAAAGAATCCACCAATAACCTCCTGGAAGAGATCTCAAAAAGAAAACTTCCAGGAATATTATAGCCAAATTCCAGAGCTCCCAGGTCAAGGAAAAAATATTGCAAGCAGCCAGAAAGAAACAATTCAAGTACTGTGGAGCCACTGTCAGGATGGCACAGAACCTAACAGCTTCAACATTAAAGGATCAGAGGGCATTTTGGAAATTTATTTTGATTTGGGGATCCTACCTTTGGGTTGTGATTAGAAAGTCTTAGGCCCTCGGGGTCTCTTCTGTGTGGGAGGTTCTGATGCCCCTCCCCCTCTGCTTTAGCTGAGCCAAAAATGCCCATGGGCTGTACAAGATGCCAGGTTAGACCACTAGGGGAGAAATCCCCAGTTCCCTCCACCCTGAGTGGATCTATCCAAGAAATCCCGAGCTTGTCTAGGCCAGGCTCTGGCATAGCCCGTGCCAAGGTCCCAGGTGCACAGCAGGGGAACGGCCCCTGGAGCCCTGGGTGTGGTATGCACCGGAGGCTCGAGCGCACCCCCCTCCCCCAGCCGCAGCCCTGGCTGGCAGATTAGCTTGGTGTGTGGGGGGTGCAAAAAGCCCCGAGATTTGAGTGGAGAGAAGAAAGATATATATAAACCTCGGAGTTAGATAGAGAGGGGGGACTGACAAGTTTAGAAGAACAGAGAGGGGACTGACAAGATTAGAAGAACAGAGTTTGGGGTGGCAAAGGCAGCAGAGAGCAGACTGATGGAGCAGACAGACAGAACAGGAGGCAGTGGAGAGCAAAGAATCAGTCAGCACAGGGTACAGGTTGGAGAAAGCAAAGATTAAGAGAACAGAAGGACACTGGATCACTAGGAGAACGGAAAGAGAAACACAGGGGTTCAGCGGTGGCAGTAAGGAGAGGAAAGTTAGATGCAGGGGGATAGACAAAGCGAAAGTGAAAGTGAAGCAGGGAAGCTGGAGTGAAGGAGAAAAATAGTGAAAGTTAGAGAAAGGTGGAGCATACCCTAAGGCAAGAGGCTGCTATGGCCCTTATTGTATTAAAAAAGTTCCAGGCCCAGCAGGTGGAAAGAGACAGGGAATGCACTCAGGTTGTACCTTTTATTTCCCTGTATTCTTAATTTTAAATAGTATCTCATAAATAAACTCTGCTTTGATTATTTAGTTAAGAGGCTTCTTAATCTTTTGCTTATCAATTTTGAGAGTGGAGCAGTGTGGTGGAACTCTATAAATGGCCCACATTAAATTAATAGCAGTCAGATAGCCAGTTAGTCAAAAGTCCCAGATTAGTCACTCAGATAGATTAGTCCCTGCAAATTAGGCTAGTCAGTCAAAATATTTCTACAGCATGGAATATGATATTCTGGAGGGCAAAGGAATTGGGAGTACAACCAAAAATCACCTACCCAGCAAACTTGAGTATAATCTTTCAGGGAAAAAAATGGGATCACAATGAAAAAGAATACTTTCAGGTATTTGTTTTGAAAAGACCTGAACTGAATAGAACACTGACTTTCAAATGCGGGATCCTAGAGAAGCATAAAAAGGTAAACAGGAAAAAGAAATCATGAGGGATGTTAAAAGGTTAAAATGTTTACATTCCTAGGTGGGAAGATGATACTTCTAACTCACAAGAGCTTTCTCAGTTTTAGGTCAGATGATAGGAATAAATTTAGACAGAGGGCACAGGAAGGAATTGATTATGAAGGGATGATATCTGTAAAGCATTTATTTTTTGTTTATAATTGATTGTGGGGTTGTAGGGGTTGAGTGGCATGCCTGGGATCATGGGGTTGGTGAGTGTCTTGTGTCTGAGGCCGGATTTGGGCTTGGGTACTCCTGGGTCCAGAGCGGGTTCTTTGTCCACTGTGTCACCTAGCTGCCTCATGATGAGATATTTAGGGTAAAATTGAGGGGCGAGAGGCTTGCACTTGGGAAGGGGGGAGGGGAGAGGTAGAATTGGGTGAAATACCACATGAAAGAAGGAGGAAAGGGCTTATGGAGTAGAGGGGAGAGATAGGGGAGGAGCAGGACAGTGAATGAGCCTTACACTCATCAGAATTGGCTCAAAGACCTTAATCTCATCAGAGCTGGCTCAAGGAGGGGATAACATACACACTCAATTGGGTAGAGTAATCTATCTAACCCTGTAGGAAAGTAGGAGGGGAAGGGGATAAAGAGGGAGGGGTGAAAGAAGGGTGGCCAGAATGCGGGAGGGGACAGTCAGAAGCAAAACACTTTTGAGGAGATATAGGGTGAAAGAAGATGGAAAATAGAGTACATATCAAGGGAGAGATAATAGGATGGAGGGAAACAGCTAACAATAGTAATAGTGAAAAAACCTTTGAAGCAGAGGCAAGAGTAACGTAAGATGAGGGGGCAGGTAGGTGGCCCAGTGGATAGAGCACTGGCCCTGGATTCAGGAGTACCTGAGTTCAAATCCAGCCTCAGACACTTAACACTTACTAGCTGTGTGACCCTGGGCAAGTCACTTAACCCAGATTGCCTCAAAAAACCCAAAAACCCAAAACAAACAAGATTCTCTATTACTCTTGTTGCAAGAATCAGCCTGATGTATTTATTGTAAAGAAATCTCTCTTTAAAGTACTATACAAATGTAGTTTACTATAAAAAAGCTGAGCAAGATGCTATCAGAAAAACTCAGAAAGACCTACATGAGCTGATGCAATGTGAAATGTACTATATACAAAATAACAGCAATACTGTAAGATGATATGCTGTGAATGACTTGCTTACTTTCAGCAATGCAATGATCCAAGACAACTCTGAAGGTCTTATGAAAAATGCAGTCCATCTATAGAGTGAGAACTGATTATGTCTGAATACAAATTGAAGCATATTTTTTTTGTTAATTCCTTTAGCTGAAGTTTTGTTTTTGTCCATTTTCTTTCACGACCTGGCTAATGTGGAAATGTTTTGCATGACTGCTTATGTATAGCTTACATTGAATTGCTAGATCTCTTGGGAGGAGGGAGGAAGACAATTTGGAACATAAAATTTAAAAAATTTTTATGTAAAAATTTGTATTTACAAGTTATTTTGGAAAATAAAATTCTAATTTTTTTTCTTAAATCACGAGAAACAAATATGTATCCAGTGGAGTTCCCTAGGGATCTGACTAGTTTACATTCTTATAAATGATTTTGGTAAAAAGCATAAATCATAGTTTTATTAAGCATGTGGATAAGATAAATCTGGGAGAGATAGGCAACATACTGACAGATAAAGCTAGAATCATGAAAGACCTGAACAGGCTAGAATATCGGCCAAAGTCTAACAAGATGAAATTAGTGATAAAATGTGAAGTCTTTTACTTAGTATCCAAAAAACTGACTTTCCACACGTAAGCTAGGGGAGCCATAGTTCCATAGCATTTGTTAGCAAAAGATTTGGGGATTTCAACAGACCAGATATCCAGTGTGATTCAACAGTGTTGAAAAAATTGTATAAACATACATTTTAATGCCTGGCTCTTTCCTTTACCTTCCCAAGCATTCAG
This sequence comes from Dromiciops gliroides, assembly GCF_019393635.1. Taxonomy (NCBI): domain Eukaryota; kingdom Metazoa; phylum Chordata; class Mammalia; order Microbiotheria; family Microbiotheriidae; genus Dromiciops; species Dromiciops gliroides. The sequence goes on from NC_057863.1 coordinate 130,593,673, forward strand.
TAGATATTATGTTTTGTGGATTCTTCTTTCAATTCTTCAGTTCAATAAACATTTATTAAGTGCTTGCCTCTGTCAGGCATTGTAACAGGCACTGTGAATACCTAAGCAAAAATTAAATAACCTCTTCTATTTAAAAATTTATATTCCACAAGCCATTTTCCAATTGATAAATTTTCATAGCATATGATCAGGCAGTTTTCTGATAAGAAATCAAAGCTAACAATAGTCAAATGAAAAGAATGTTCTAAATCAATATTGATTAAGGGTACTTTTCAACATTCATTTTCATAAGATTTAGAGTTCCAATTTTTTCTCCCTCTCTCCCTCCCTCCCTTTCCTCCCCCCTCCACAAGATCGCAACCAGGTTATATATGTACATTCCACAAGTGTTCTTTTTATCAGTTCTTTCTATAGGGGTGCATAGTAAGCTTCCTCATTAGTTCCTTGGGATTGTCTTGGATCATTGCATTGCTGAGAGTAGTTGTCATTCACAATTGCTCATTGAACAATATTGCTGTCACTACGCACAATGTCCTCCCAGCTCTGCTCACTTCACTATACATCGATGTTCATTAGTCTTTCAAGGTTTTTTGGGGATCATCCTGTTTGTCATTTCCTGTAGCACAAGACCATTCCACTACAATCATATAACACAGATTTTTCCATCATTCCTCAATTGATGGACATTCCCTTGATTCTCAATTCTTAGCTTCTACCAAGAGTTGCTATAAATATTTTTTGTACAATTTTCCCCCTTTTCTCTTTTTCATGATTACTATTGTTAACTGTTTCCCTTATATTCTATTCCCTTCCCCATGATATTTATTCTACTATCCATCTTCTTTCATCCTATCACTCTTCAAAAGGGATTTGCTTATGTCTGTCCCCTCCCCCACTCTGCCCTTACTTCTTTTGCCCCTCTCTCTTTATCCCCTTCCCCTCCTATTTTCCTGCAGGTTAGAGAGATTACTCCACCCAATTGAGTGTGTACATTATTCTCTCCTTGATCTAATTCTAATGAGATTGAGGTCTTTGAGCCAATTTGGTGAGTGTTAGGCTCATTTACTGCCAAGATTAAATAGATTACTCCACCCAGTTGGGTATGTGTGTTATTCCCTCCTTGAGGCAGCTCTGATGAGTTTAAGATCTTTGAGCCTTTTCTGATGAGTGTAAAATTCATTTACTGCCCTGCTCCTCTCCCATCTCTTCCCCACCTCCATAAGCCTTTTCCTGTTACTTTCATGTAGGATTTCACTTCTTCCCTTCCCCCTCCCCCAGTGAATTCCCTTCACCCCTCAATTTAACCCTAAAGATGTTATCATCTAGCTAAGTGACACAGTGGACAAATCATCACTGCTGGGCCCAGGGGGATCCCAGACAAAACCTGGCCTCAGACACAAGACAGTCACCCACTGAACGACCCCAGGTATATCCCCCAGCTCCAATTTTTTATGGTTCTCTAGGGTCTTGTATTTGAAAGTCAAATTTGCCATTCAGTTCAGGCCTTTTCATCAAAAATATATGAAAGTCTTCTTTTTCATTAAAGTCCCATTTTTTCCGCTGAAAGATAATGCTGAGGGGCGGCTAGGTGGCGCAGTGAATAAAACACCAGCCCTGGATTCAGGAGTACCTGAGTTCAAATCCGGCCTCAGACACTTGACACTTACTAGCTGTGTGACCCTGGGCAAGTCACTTAACCCCCATTGCCTACAAAAAAAAAACAAAAAAAAACCCAAAAGAAAGATAATGCTCAGTTTTGCTGGGTAGGTGATTCTTGGTTGTAATTCCATTTCCTTTGCCCTTTGGAATATCATATCCCATGCCCTCTGTTCCTTTAATGTAGAAGCTGCTAGATCTTGTGCTATCCTGACTGGGGCTCCACAGTACTTGAATTCTTTCTTTTTGGCAGCTTGCAATATTTTCTCCTTGACCTGAGAGCTCTGGAAATCGGCTATAATATTCCTAGGAGTTTTCTTTTTGGGATTTCTTTCTAGAGGTGATCAGTGGATTCTTTCAATTTCTATTTTAGCTTCTTCTTCTAGAATTTCAGGGCAATTTTCCCTGAGAATATCTTGGAAAATGGTGTCTAAGCTCTTTCCTTGATCATGGTTTTCAGGTAGACCAATAATTTTCAAATTATCTCTCTTGGATGTATTTTCAGCAGTTTTTCCCAGAAGATACTTCACATTGCCCTCCATTTTTTTATTCATTTGGATTTGCTTTATTGTGTCTTGGTTTCTCATAAAGTCACTGACTTCCATTTGTTCAATCCTAATTCTTAGGCAATTATTTTCATCAGAGAGCTTTTGTACCTCCTTTTCCATTTGGCCAATTTGACTTTTCTAGCTGTTGACATTTTTCTCATGTCTTTCCTGCATCACCCTCATTTCTCTTTCCATTTTTTCCTCTACCTCTCTAACTTTATATTCAAAGTCCTTTTTGAGCACCTCTATGGCCTGAGATCAATTGGTATTTTTCTTGGAAGCTTTAGATATAGGGGCCCTGATGTTGACATCTTCCTCTGAGGATGCCCCTTGGTCTTCCTTGTTACTGAAGAAACTTTCAATGGTCCTCACCTTTCTCTGTCGGCTCATCTTGCCTTTCTTTTACTAGACTTTTAGCTCCTTAAAGTGGGGCACTGTTTCCAGGCTGCAGTATCCTAAGCTTAAGAAGTCCCAGGTGGTATGATTTAAGGAGAATCAGGTTCTTCCCTCCCCTGGCCTGTTTCCTGGTCCTAGATGACCCTAGACCAACTTGGTAATCAACCAGCTTTGTGTGTTGTGGTTGTCAGCTCCGAGGAGCCTGTGCCCCTCCCCCACCTGGGCCACTGATACTCGAGCCTACCTCCTGGTTCTCAGCAGGAGTGTAAAATCCAAGTTCTGCCTTAGCACTAGCATAGACCCCTATAGTCTCCCCCTGCCCAGGGCTCAGCCCACTCACCAAACTGTGATCTTAGTTCTAGACAACACTGGCACTTCAGCTGATTCAGAGGCTCTGGGAGTCTGCTTCTCTGGTGAGGCCTTCCTGGGACTGGATCTGTGTCAGGGTGACTGTGGGGTTGGGCTCAACTCCTGTATCAGCACAGCAGCTCCCTCCTTCTGACCTTCCAAGCCGTTCTTGGTTAGACGATGATTTCAGCACATACTTCTGTGAGTTTTGCTGCTTCGGGCATTTTCCTATGGCATTATTTGGATGTTTTTTGGAGTGATCGTGTCATGAGTTCGGGAGCTCACTCCCCACTCTTCCTTAAGCTAATCAGGCAAGGGATAATCAAAAAACTGCATACCTTTGATCCTACAATGCCACTGGTAGGTTTGAATCCCAAAGAGACAAAAATAAAGGGGAAAAGGACTACTTGTACAAAAATATTTATAGCATCTCTTTTTGTTGTGGTAAAGAAGTTGAAATTAAGGGAATGTCAGTTGATTGGGAAATGACTGAACAGTTGTGGTATATGACTGTGATGGAATATTATTGTGGTATAAGAGATAATAAACAGGATGATTTCAGAAAAAAAACACCTAGAAAGAATTATAGGAACTGATGCAAAATGAAGTGAGCAAAACCAGAACATTGTACACTATAACTGCAATATTGTACAATGATCAACTGTGAATGACAGATATTCTCAAAAGTACAAAGATCCAAGACAATTCTGAAAGACCTATGGTGAAAATTGTATGTACCACCAGAGGAGAACAGATGGAATCTGAAAGTACATCAAAACATACTTTTTTCTTTATTTTTCTTAGTTTTTTTGTCTGTTTTCTTTTACAAAATGACTAATATGGAAATGTTTTGTATGACTTCATATGTATAACCTTTATCAAATTATTTGCCTTCTCATTGAGCAGAGGGGAAAGAATGAGAGATAATTTAAAAATTATTTATTTTTTAAAAAGATTACAATTTTTTTTACATGTAATTAGAAATTTATTCACTGTAAAAAAATAAGGGGTAGTCTGGAATGACTCGTTCTAAGTAAATCTATGGTAACTAAAAGCATTCAACACTTACCTTTTCAAGTGTTCAACAACCATCTCTTCAAATAATAGAATTTTGCCTGGAATAAGCATCAAATTTCCTAGATTATAGTTAATAATCTCTTCCCTCTTCCTTGTTTTGAATTTAAGAACAAGATCTTTGCATGCTGAGATTTTGTCATGTTTTGAGCTTGTATCAACTCTGTCCCTGGCACAATGCCTGGTATATAGTAGGAGCTTAATATATACTTTTTGACAGGTTGATTTGTTGATGGTTTTTTAATTTGTCTCTCTTTTTCCAACATGAATCCTCAGAGATTAGAGTAGGTCCGTTTCTGATCAAATAATGCTGATAAAGATAAATGTGTCAGGTGACTTTGATGTGGCTTCTTGGAGAGTTCATTTATATAGATTTTTAAGAGAACAAATACAAAGGATGGAAAGAAGCCCAATGAAATAAAAAAAAAATCTAAAAGAGTAGCATGAGAGTAATGTTAAAACTATGTAAATAAGTGCAGTCTTAGGAAAGATACTGAAAGAAAGGTTTAGATAGGTTGGGAATGAGAAGTTGAAATAATAATAACTTGGGGATAGTTAGGTTATAATAACTGAAAACAGATGAACAGCAGAATTATTCAACTATTTAGCTGCTATATTCTTTAATTAACAGAATGATCATCATATTGGTGAGGGTAAATATAAAATGGGAATTGGAACTGAAACCCAAGAAAAAAAAAATAGTGGTGAGTGATTAGTTGCCCTTAATGGAATTAAATTGCCTAACGAATGGAACTTTTACTTGTATTTTATGTTGTCAGAATTCATTCTTGAGAGTCTTCCCATGAGGTTCCACCTGAAGCCTTGTGTAGGTTGCTCTCTCTAAAGGTAAGGGATACATCAGACAGTGCCCAGCTTTCCCTTCCTTATTTATCTCTACTTTGAACAAAACAGAGACTTTATCCCAAGCATTGTTTCCACTTTTCCAACTAGTTCCTCTTTCCTATTCACAAATAGATCTACATTAGTAATTACTCCTTATTATTCCTCTTTAACTTGTGAAAAAAATAGTCAAAAATGTAATAACCATTCTCTTTTTAGCAGATAGGCTTCCAGTAAATGTCCAAATCTACAAACTACCTTGTCTTCTCATCTACTCTTAGTACAGGGCAGCTAGGTAGTGCAGTGTATAGAGCACTGGCCCTGAAGTTGAGAGGGTTTGAGTTCAAATCTCACCTCAGACACTAGCTGTGTGATCCTGAGCAAGTCACTTGACTCCAATTGCCTTAAAACATGTGGAGCCATCTCAAGTCATCCTGATACATATCTTACCACTAGACCCAGATGATCCTGGAGGAGACAGTGAGGTTGGTGACTTTTCATAGCCCTCTCTCACTTAAATCCAATTCACTGCAAGTTATGACATTACCCCAATGTCATGGTCTTCTTCCAGATTAAAGGACAAACAGTAGCAAACCACAAGTCTTAGTATCCACACATTAGTTAGCATAGAACATAGCACATGATAGATGCCCAGAAGCTGGATGGCATGATGGATGAGACTGCTGAACCGGAATTCAGAAAGAACTGAATTCAAATTTTGACTCAGACACAACAGCTGTATGACTGAGCAAATAACTTAATTTCTCTCAGTTTCTATTTCTTCATCTGTAACACGAGTGTAATGATATCCCCCTACTTCAAAGGGCTATTATAAGGGTCAAATGAGAATATGTATAATATTTTACTCATTTTGAAGTACTATGTAAATGCTAGTTTGTATTATGATGTTATCATGTTACATATGTATGTCATTATAATATTTTAACATTTTATAATATGTTCATTGGACTTAACCTTAATAACAATAATTTTGTCTTCTAGCAAGTTTTCCTCAAGTTCACATTTGAATATGGTTATGATAAATATATATTATATATACACATACATACACTTGTTTATATGTACATATGCATGTTTACACATATATATGCACACACATATACTTCAAATATATATATCTATGCATAAATGTACAAATAAAAATATATCAGGGACAAACTTCTAAAATTCATTTTATTATTTACAAAATTACATAAGAGAGTTCTTAAAATGTTCAACTCTTATCTATACAAAATTTCCAGAAAACAAAATAGTCACAGTAACCTAGAATTAAAAATACCTGGGAAAATAATTTAATCTGGGGAGATTATTTAATCTGTATGATAAATTGTATTCAGTTAAATTATTTAATAAGTGCCTAGTATAGACATAATATTATGCTTTATGCTACAAGAGGAACAGATTTAGTAAAACATAGTCCCTGCCCTGAAAGACAAGTAAATGAGTAACTATGATGTAATTTAGGATATGATAAATTCAAAAGAGGGTTAAAATTTTAAAAGGACTACTAGAAATTCAAAGTTGAAGAGTCCATTTCTTTCTGGGGAAGTGGGGAGGATGTCACCAACACTTGCCTAATGGAGAAGGCAATATCTGAGATACACTTCGAGAAATGGAAAGATACCAAGTAACAGAGGTAGGGCTTGAGGCAGAAGTATTCCAGAAATAGGGACCAGTGTGAGAAAAATCATAGTAATGGGAAAGAGTAAGATTGAACTTGGGAAGGAGATATAGTCCAGTTTGGCCAGAAAATAGAGAATGCTAAGATAAAATAAGACCGGAAAAGTAAACTGGGGCCAGATTACAGAGGGCTTTGAATGCCAGGCTACTGAGGTTATATTTGGTAGGAAATAGTTAGTCATTAGTGATTTTGATCAAGGGAATGAGGTGATCCAAGAAACTGTTCTTTGGGAACAGTATTCTAGTACTGTTATATAGGAGAGCGTGGCACAGGGAGATGTTAAAGGTACTGCTGTAATAATTGCTGTTCATTTCTTTCAGTCGTGTCCTACTTTTCATGAACCCATTTGGAGTTTTCTTGGCAAAGATATTGTAGTGGTTTGCCATTTCCTTCTCCAGCTCATTTTACAGATGAGGAAACTGAGACAAAACAGTTACATGATTTTCCCAGATCATACAGCTAGTAAGTGTCTGAGGCTGACTCCAGGTGTGGCACTCTAACCACAGCCACCACCTCACTACCCCACTATAGTAACAGAAAAGGTAAATTTGAAGTTTCCCTTCTTTAGCTTATTATGGGTAAATAAATGGACATATTCTGTCCTCCAGATCAGAGGAGTGCACTAATTGTACCTTCACATTAATTCCAAGATATCTATCTCCCACAATGCCTCACTTGCTACCTAAGCACCTTTGGTTTACATTGAATGCTACAACAAAGATTCTTTTTTCTTACTGACTAGATCTAATTTCTCTCCTTAATTAACTCTTACCTCCTCAAAGTCTTTTACACAAGGTTCAGACCTTTGACTGGGTCCTTCATGAGTTGTCCCTCATCCTACCCTTGCTTTTCTCCCTTCACAGAAACATTTTATTTTCTCCTCTTGCCCTAGTAAGAACAATTAGCTTGCTTAAGGAAATTCATTCACTATCCCTAGCCTGTCTTTTTAATTTAGCTCAAACTAACATCCAAATCTCGTAAAGCTTCTCATTTCCCATTTATTTCAGCTCGGCTTTCCCAATTCAGTTTAGGGCCCCTTCCCCAGCAAACATAAGGAAATATTTGACCACTTCTCCAGTCCCTTCTTCCCTCTCTCAAGTATAACTTTGTTTAACTTGTCAATTCTCACTGGCTTGACTGTATTTTCATTATGTAAGTTTGTAAATTCCATGAGGGCTGAGACTGAATTTGCTCTGAGTTCTCCCACCAGCTCACTTAGCCATTGTGCACATGGGAACACCTCTAACATGCTCGACTAATATTAACTACATAAAGATAGTGATTGTCATTTCCATCCTAAATGTCAGTAATTTTTATCAAGCTAAAAATGATTCACTGTGGTTTAGTAATTCTGTGTGTGACATGCTTTGCTCTGCCACTAACAATGGCATTATAACAAACCCTCCCTCCCTTAACTGCTAATTTGAGTAATTAGGCTATTTTGTCATTATGAGACTATTTTGTTAATGTGAGGGGGATCATAATTGTTCTTTGTTCTGAACATTATAGTGAATCAAAGGGCAATACACTTATATCGGAGAAAAATATAATCGAGCTTTTTAATGAGGTGGACACAGAGTCTTTTCAGTAATGTATTAATCCGCTCTCGGCCAGATTATATTCATTTGCACAAAGATTTCTGCATCAATAACTTAGACAATTACTACTCTGACGGTAGTCTGTCACTCATGCTTTCTTTTGAGTAGTCCAAATTCATATGCACTTCCTCCTCTGTTTAAACAGAAACTTGGCAATACTTCTATTTCTGAATAACAGATTAACTAACCTGCCACTGAAGGGGCCTTACACAATGGAATCAGCCCCAAGAATGGTCTGGGGAAGGTGGGGAAGGAAGGGAGAAAATGTGTGTGCCACATTTGTACAGAATTTACTCAGATGGATCTTTGGCTCCCAAGTGCTTCCCAGTTTTTCAGTTGTAGAACAACTTGTCACTAGGGGAAAAATATATAGCTAAAATTAGAGTTGCATTTAGTTGCCACCAACATGAACCATTGAAAAATCTAGTCAAACTTTTTTCCTTCTCTATATCATGGCAAATAAAAAATTTATCCTTTTTTTTTTTTTAAACAGTGAATTGGCTGGTTGTTTCAAGTGGCTGAATCAATCGGTTGTTTTGAATTCCTGTAGAAATAGCCCTATGCCTCAGTCCTCATGCTAACTAAGCCTTTGGAGACTAGAAAAGAAATGAAGAGTGGAAGTTGAGCAATGAGCCAGGTAATTAAGAAGAAGTGAGGGGCAGGGGGGCGAGAAAGACTATTGAGAAAACATACATTTTGGCCTGAGTCCTCTGTGTCTCCACCGACCCTGTCCATTGTATAATTGCTTGAATTTGCACTTCGGAAAAAGTGTTTAAAATCAAAATCGTTTTTGACTTTTTATAGAAACCTACAGGGGAACTGAGGCCTTTTGACATTTCAGGGGCACATTAAAAATGAGACTCCGGTGCAGCTAGGTAGCACAGTGGATAGAACACTGGCCCTGGATTCAGGAGGACCTGAGTTCAAATATGACCTCAAACACTTAACACTTACTAGCTGTGTGAACCTGGGCAAGTCACTTAAGCCCAATTGCCTCACGAAGAAACAAAACAAAAACAAAAACAAAAAAATGAAACTCCTTTGATCAATGTTGCATCATATTGCACTCTGAAGAATCCTGAGCTTAAAATCAGGAGATAACTGGATTCAAATCCTATCTCTAACACTTAATAGCTGTGTGACCATGGTAAAGTCACTTTACTTGTCTGAGAATCAATCTTCTAAGATAATACCTGTAGTACCTACAAATTGCAGGGATTAAATGAGACGAGGTATGCAAAACATTTTTCAAACTTTGAAACCTTGATAAATGTTAGGTATTGTTTCACTTTATAATTTTAAGAGAAGGAAAAATATAATGAATCAATCATAGAATCTAGTTCTAGAATTGGAAGGGGCCTTAGAAATGCCTATGTTAGTCCCTTCACTTTACAGATGAGGTAACTGAGGCCCAGAAAGGTTAAGTGTCCTGAGGTCTAAAGTCACACAGGTTTTCAGTGACAGAGCTGAAATTTGTACCCAATACCTCTGACTCAATCCAGCACGTTTGCTGCCTTCCTTAGTAGTTAATGTTCCTGTGATACTCTAATGTTCACTGACTCTTGACTTAAGATTCTTAGTATTAGTGCCTGCTGATTTTCCATTACTAATTATACTTACCTAGTCTGGCCCTGTTCTTAGATTTGGTACTTGCTCACCGTATAAATAAACACTTTGGCTTTTTACACTTTGTCATCTGGCCCCTTGAATTGGACTATATTGCATAAGAATAATTTTCTTTTGAGAATTTCTTGATATTTCTTGTCACATCCTACAGTATCAGGAAACCAACTCTTGAAATTCCTTCTCCAGATAATTGAGACCAGGGATGGATTGACAAAAACAGTTGCCTCCCAAATCAATCAAAAAGCATTTACTAAACACCTGGTATAAACTAGGCACTGTTAAGATTCCATCCTTTCATAACCAGAATGTTCTGGATTATAATTGGAAAAGTAATGGAACAAATAATGTTTTTGAATTAAATTTAAAGGGTTCAGTTTTGAATAATTTCCTCTACTCTTTGCATGTCAGAAAGATATGAAGATGAACTAAATAAGGCTAAGGTGGTAGAACAGGGGTGAACAAGAAACATTGCAAGTGAGGAAGAGCTAAGGGTGTTTTGTTGAACTGGTAAAAATAGGAGTATAAAGGTAAGTTTAAAGGCAGCCTGGAATCCAAGATTTGGTCTGTCAAGCAGCCAGTTGTCTGGGAAAGCGTACATGTATATTTTTTCACCAATAAGCTTGTTAGGATCAAAGATGTTCAGAGTTGATAGGGACTTAAGAAATCATCTAGTACAACCTCTAAATGAATTATGAATCACTTCTACAACCTTTCTAACAAGTGGCCAAACAGGCTCCATTGAGAATCCCCAGCAAACAAGAAACCACCATTCCTTCAGGCAACCCATTCTATTTCTTTGAATGCTCCTAATTGTTAGGGAGTTTTTCCTTCCACTGAGTTAAAGATCTTTCTCTCCAAAATTTCTATCCATTGGTTCTATGTCCTCTTGTATGAAACAGAACAAAACTAATCCCTCTTCTACATGAAAGGCTTTCAAAAACTTGAAGGCAGTTAGCACATCCCTACTAAACCTCTTCTTAGTAAATATCTGAAAGTATCCTTATATGACATGCTTTAGGGATGGATCATCACCCTAGCTATCCTCTATGATATACTCCAATTTAAGTAAGTAGTATAAGTCTATTTGAAAATGTGGCACCCAAAAATGTACATTGTACACCAAATGTGGTCTGATGAGGGCAGAGTAAAGTAGTACTATCTCAAAGTATGCTGTGTTTAAGTATTCCTTTCTATGGACACATTCTTCTATTAATGTTATTTATGATCAGATTAGATTTTTTTGTTTGCCACATCACTGGGTTGACTAGAGTTAGACAGGAAGCCTACTAATACACTCAAAATCTTTACATAAACTCTTTTTAGTCATTTCTGTACAATAATATGTTTATTTAATTATGTCTAAAATCAGGCTTTAAATTATTATTAAATTTCATTTAGTTAGCTTCAACTCATCCTTCTAACCTACTAGGATCATTTCTCATCCTAATTCTGTCATTTAGCATGCTAATGACCTCTGTGGATTTTATGTATCATGTACATGTGATAAGCATCTTTTCTATACTTCATTGAGTTTTCTGGTTTAATCACAATTATATGGTATATTGTCATTTCACAGCACTTCCACATTCATTCTTTCAGTTGATTTTTACAACAACTTTCAAGTTATGTGAGAAAAGTATCATAAACAAATTTCAGTCAAGATAGTGGTATGAAAAGTCATAGAGGGATTCAGTTCTCTAAATATATTCTAATAACAATATTTTAAAATGGTACCAGATCAAATAATTTTTAAGAAATCAAAAAAAAATTAAAAACCCAGTATGTTCATTGATTACAGAAAGTATAGACAGTCAGAATCCTATAGGCATTGGGGGATTGATCCTGCCAGGGAATCCAGCCTGAGTACAGGTAAATAGGCTAGAAGCCTACCAGAACTCTGAATGGGATGCTACCACACTTTGACCTATAATGATTAGGGGATAGTGAGACCTGAAACCTGCCAGCATTCTGATGGAAAACATGCCAGGGGAGGAAAAAGTTAGAGGCAGAAGTTCAGGAAATCTGGTCAGGCTTAAACAGCCTGCAAAGCCCCATCTAAGAATTCAAGGAAAGGATGGTAGAGTCTGACCCTGACATAAAATCCCAAACCAAGAGCTGAGGCTGGAGATATGAGTAAACAAAAGAAGATATCAGGCATAATAAAGAAATGACTGGTAAAAAGATGCCCAAGAGTTAAATCCAGTAGGAGAGAGTAATTTTACAAATAGAGAAAGTTGAGTGGTACAGTGAATAAAATCCTAGACTTAGAGACAGAATATGTCTTAGTTCAGATCTGACCATACACATTTACTACTTGTGTGAGCTTAGGCAAATCACAACCTTTTTCTGCTTCAGTTTCCTAATCTATAAAATGGGGATGGATAATAACCAAACAGACCTCCCTGGGTTGTTATGAGAATAATATGAAATATTTATAAAGTATTTAGCATAGTTTCTGGCACATAGTAGGTGTTTAATTAAATGAATGTTTAAAAAAATACAAGAGAGAAGAAAAGAGCTAATCCACAAGGGTTCCAAGAATAACTGGAAAAAACACCTCCCTATTGGGAAGAAACCAACAACATATTAATTTTTTCACTTGAGAGGAACCAAAATAAGGTATGTTCCAGTCCTGGATTTTATACTTACTATCTGTGGGAGTTTAGTCAAGTCACTTAAACTTGTTGATCCTCCATTTCCTTATCTGTGAAAATGGCTGTCAGTTCAGTTCTGTGTAACTCACAGAGTTATTATAAATATTAAATTAGACAGTGCAATGCATAAAAAACTTTAAAATCCCAGAGAACAATAAAAATATTATTCTTTTAAAAGACTTAAATCTTTCCTTTTCAGCTCCAGAGTTCCAACCCTGGATGCCAAATCCACTCTACCCCACCTATTCCCTCTCCCCATCCCAACACAGATACATGTAAACACAGTGTTCTGTTTGCTAAGTGCCTCATCTGGCCCATTATTTCAGCTGGGCCCCCATCATACTTCACTTTTTTCTCTGGATGTCTTGTCACTATCTGGCTTGCTGCCATACGACTACCCCACCCCCTTTGAGTCTTAAGGCCATAGTCAATCAGTACTGCCTTAAATCCTAGAAAGGATGTTATAAAATATTAGCTACTATTATTATGCATGCAAAGAGTTTATCACAGTGCCTAATACATAGTAGTTGCTTAATAGATGGTTCTCCTTCCTTCCTATAGTTAATAGCTGACATTTATATAGTGCTTCAAGCATCCAAGCTTCAAAGCATTTTCCAAATATCTCATTGTATTTTCACCAACACCTATTAAAGCAGGCAGAGCTATTATTGTCACCCTCATTTTACACATGAAGAAACTGAGGCTGAGAGAGTTTATGTGATTTGCCAAAGCTAACCGGAAGTACAATTCATATTCAAATCTCCCTGACTCCTAGTCCAGAGTTCTCACCATTGCACCAAGCCACCTCTGCGGACAAAGTCATTTCCAAAGTGCTCGAAGCCAAGGGAATCAGAAAAGGCCTAATGTAAAAGGTAGTACCTGATTTGTATTTTGCAGTAAGCTAGGGATTTTAGGAGATAGAGTTGAAGAGGGAATGCATTCCAGACATAAGAGATCGCTTGTACAAAGCCATAGAGATGATAATCCAAGATAAAAAGCATCTTTCAGTAATTCATTTGTTACCTTTCAAAGTCCTCAGAGACTGACTATCCCCATTTCCTTCCAGTGATCCTCATTTGGCATGCTTTCAAGTCCTCTCACCTTTCTGGTCACCTAATTAATTGTTGAAACTTTGGGTATAATGGAAAAGAGACAGAATTTAGAATGGGAGATATCTTCTTCATCTGTTTTGTACATATAGGCTGAGTAGTAAGTCAAAGATTATTTCACCATTTAAAAAATTACCATTTTTTTATAGCTGGCATCTCCAAGTCTTCTGAGATTGAAAAGGAGAGATTATTAACCTTGGAAAGCTTTTTGGATGACATTGTAACATTTCTTGCTAAGGAATGTCTAAAAACCTTTCAAAGAGTACTTAATAAGTTGGATTGATATGACGATACACCATTAAAAATACTTGACTCCGCTGATAGTGATAGTGTATGCACCTTAGAATTTCACCTTACTGCAACTGAAACATAGAGGAACATAAGAACATGCCCGGAAAGCTGTGGGAAAACTGGTTCTGATATTAATAACCATTATAATTTAAAATATTTTACTGGAAAAACTGACCACATCTTAAGAAATCATGGAAAAAAATTAAGGGTAATAGTCTGGTTATTTCAGGTGGGGCTGCAAATTTTGCAATATTTTTCTCATTAATTTAATTCACAAAAAAAGTAGCAAATGTTTATTATGTATAAGGTCCTGAGATATCATGTGAGAGAGATGCATCAGTCATTATTCTTAAGGAGCTTGTTGCAGAACTCTCTAACTGTTCACAATTAAGTAGATCATAGGCAGCTAGGTGGCACAGTGGATAAAGCACTGGCCCTGGATTCAGGAGGACCTGAGTTCAAATCCGGTCTTAGACACTTAACACTCACTAGCTGTGTGACCTCAGGCAAATCACTTAGCCCCCATTGCCCTGAAGAAGAGGAAGAAGAAGAAGAAGAAGAAGAAGAAGAAGAAGAAGAAGAAGAAGAAGAAGAAGAAGAAGAAGAAGAAGAAGAAGAAGAAGAAGAAGAAGAAGAAGAAGAAGAAGAAGAAGAAGAAACAAAGGCCTTTGATTCCAGGTAATCTGTTAACAAGCACTCATAAAGTGCTTCCTATGCACTGAGACACTAAAGATTGCAAGAAAGGCCAAAATATGGTCCCTGTTCTTAAGGACCTCATATTCTGATGGGGGAGACAAGATTTGAGCAATTAAATATCGACAAGATAGTTACAGTGTAGATGGAAGGCAATGTTAGAGGAAGTGCACAAGCAGCTAGAGGGCATTCCATGTGGCTTAATTTAAAAAGTAGGATTTGACCTGTGTCTTCAAGGCAAACAGGGAAACCAAGAGGAAAAAGTGAGAAGGGAGAGCATTCAGGGTAGGGAGACAGCCTTGCAAAGATACAGGAGATAAAATGTTGTATGTGAGAAAAAACAAATATGTCAGTGGCTGGATTGAAAAGTCTATGCATAGGAGTAAAATGTAGGAAGACTGGAAACATAGGAAGGGTTAGGGTTAGAGTTTTAATAGGCAAATATCCTAGGGAGCCACTGTAGGTCATTGGCAGCTTAGCAAAGGACAGATTAGAGTGGAAAAGAACTTCAGGTAGGGAGACCAGTTAGAAGCCTATTATAATAGTTCCAGGGAGAGGTAATGAGAGACCAAATATGATGGTAGCCATGTGAGCTGTGAACAGGGGATGTGTATGAGACACGTTGTAAATGTTGAAATGTCAAGGTTTGACAATGGATTACACATGAGGTGAATGGGAATGAGAAGTTGAGGATTATTTTGAGGTTGCAAAACTGGGTGAACAGGAGGATGGTGGTATCCTTGTCAGTACTAGGGAAGTTCAGAAGAGAATGTGTTGGGGGAAAGACAATGGATTCTGTTTGGGCATGTCTGATTTGAAATGACTATTAGACATCCAGTTTAAGATGCCTATGAGGAAATGAGTGATATGTGTCTAAAGCTTAGGAGATAAATGAGCATTGGATAAATAGACTTGGGAGTCCTCAGTATAGAAGCAATGATTGAACCTATGGGAACTAATGAGATCATCAGGTGAAATAGTACAGAGTGAAAAGAGAATAAGGGCAGATCCTTGAAGGATATACACAGTTAATGAATGTGAAATGGATGAAGAACTCAAAAAGTAGACTAAGAAGGAGCAGTTAGACAGATAGGACAGAACAGAAAGGAGAGAGTAACCAGGACAAAGTGATCAACAGTGTCAAATATTGTGACTTCAAGAAGGATGAGGACCAAGGAAAGATCACTAGATTTGGCAAAAAAGAAATGAATGATAACCTGGAAGAGGGCAGTTTCAATTACACAGTGAAGTCAGAACCTAGGTTTCAGAGTATTTTTGTTTGTTTTGTCACTTGTTTTATTGTTGTTTCATTTGTACATTTACAGAATACTTATTGAGAGACCACTTATAACAAAGTGAAGCATATAAATAAAACTAATAATACAGCAACTTCACCTGAAAATTCATGCAACACTACATCTGTAGTACTCCATTCACCTTTCTAATTTTTTAAAGGAACAAAAGTCCATTTTTTTCTCCCTACCACTGTCACACCAAAACCTCCTGGAAGACAAAATTATTGTTCTTATGGTACCCAATGAATTCCTCTAGATTTGTAACTCATAAACATATCCATCCAAAATGTCTAACCCTTGAGCCAGATTCAAGGCAGGTTAATTTTTTAAAGGAAAATTACTATGAAGTCCAAGGTAAATATTCTAGATTGGACTGATATGATCTTTATTATCAGTTGAATCTAAAGAAAGTGGAACAAGAAGACAACTTTCTTTAAAAACCAGATTAAGTCTTTACGGCATTTGGGAAACTATATGAAGACAGTTGGATGAGATCTGTAAATTGGTACAGCATCCTAGTTCCCCAAGTATACTTACATGGTGCTTTAACTATAAGGAGTAAAGAGTTTCTGCTGGATCTCAGCCATCCATATTTGCAAGTGAAAATGAACAGAGAATCATGGAAATTCATGACCACTAACAAACACAAAGGTCTGTTTATGTATAACAGACTCTCCCTTGGAATCATAGTGACCATATTTCAGAGGACAATGGAAGTCTTGTTATAGCAGAAATGAAGGAACCATCCACCTTGATGACATTACTCCAGAGGAACAAAATGATAAGCAGCTTTGGAGACCCGGTTGAACAGCTTCAAAGAGCCAACAGAAACTGAAGATGGAGGATATAAGTGGTATTGTGGGTTTTCTCCTTGATGACTCCATATTAATCTATAGACTAATCCTTCCAATATTTGATCCAATCTATTTTAAAGAAAATAGAAAAGGAACTTATTAGGAAAGATTATTAATACTGAATTAGTATCACTATCCTACTAAGAAAAGTGTCTTAGCGAAGGGAATGAATTAAAATTCAGACACATTTTACTTTTTTTGTGTTCCTCCTGTCCTGTTCCTATGTCTTTCTCTGAAATGCCAAGTTAATTTTCTCTAAAAATGGATGTTCTACAAGCAATCAAGCAATAAATAAGCACTCCAGATTTTAAAAACATTCCATCCTACTTAAAACTTCCCATCTTGCAAAAGACTGCCCTCATTCAAGGTTTGATTATAATAGAAGTCATTCACTTATCACAGTTTGGTGGTTTGGTGGAGAGTCATGCTCTCATTTAGGAGGGGAAGAAACTAAGTAGATTTGTATTCTTTTTAAAAAAAATCGGGTGCTGTGGTTAGCACTCCCAGAGGCTCTAGCCAAGATGGACTGTGTACACATCTTGCAGGATACTTCACTTGTTCATATGAGCCATCTAAATGTTGAGTTATATTACATATGAAAACCATAACATGAAAATAAACAGTGTTAGATGAATAGGCTTTGACCTGCTGTACCACAATTTACAAAGTATTTGAATGTACTGTCTCTGCTGCATCTCTGGGAAAAGCAGAACTCAAGAAAACAGAGGGCAGATGCCCTAAGAGTCATGCTCATGGAAGCATGAATAGCTTCTAAATGCATAATTATCAAGAAAGGAAATTTAAGATCAAAGTACCCTTATGGTACTTAATTAAATGTCAAGCTTTTAAAATGTTTTTTATTTATTTATTTTTATTCTTTGAGACTACAAATGATCAGCATATATATCCCAGAGCCAACCCGTTAGAGAAGTCATCTTTTATTTCAACTGTATCCTGACTTCTTTATAAGATATACTAGGGATTTACAAATGGTAGGCAACCAGTGCCATTTAAGGATCTTTTCTGGAAACAGGGCATTGGGAATTGGTGAGTTTGAATCTGAACTAAACCTACCTCTGCCTGACATACAATATGGTCTTAAACAAGTAAATTAACTCCTCTGGGCACTACAGACTTATTAGTTGTAGTCAAACAAGAAGCTGTCTTATAAAATGCCCTGAAAACATCAATGAATACATAGCACAACTTCCTCCATTGTGCATAAAAATTTATTGCCGATTATTTTTTTACCTTCATGGGATACTAATAACAGGTCACTAACTTGTTCCTGGAGAAGCAATGCACAAAATCTATACCTGCTCATTTGAAAGGTAGGAAGCATAGTTGATTAAACAGTTAGGAAAGATAATGGACAGAGTGCTAGACTTGGGAGTCAGGAAGACCTGAGTTCAAATCCTACCTCAGACTGCCCTTGATGAATCTCTTAAGATTTCTTTGTCTCAATTTCTTCATCTGTCAAATGTTAATAATCAAACCCACCTCGAAGGGTTGTTGTGAGGATCAAATGGAATATTATAAGAAAAATGTAAAGTGCCACTTAACTATTAAATTATTCTTGTTGTTATTATTCATTTTAGAAGACCAATGACATCCCAGCCAATGTCTTGACTTGCAAGTGAATTGAATTTAAGTGAGGCAAAACTGCACAAAGTTGTCAGCCTTACTCCTCCGTAGTCATCAAAGTCTAGTGGCAAGATTGGCCATGCTCCTGGATGTAGTGGATGACCTTGGCATGCGTGATGTCTAACTAAGCTCTAACTGTTCCCACAGTGCTGTTTCAGCTGCCTCCGTGGCCATTGGAACAAATTGTTCTCATCCACCCATTCCACCAGGAGAAGTCTTCACATGCTTGGTAGACATGCCCCTAATTTGCGGAATGGTTTGAAGCCTTTCAGTTATTCTCAACCTGGTCTATCCTATCTGCTGAGAAGGTATTATGGGGTGTGGTAACTGAGGATGCTACAACATCTTAGAGCCATAGATGAGAGGTGGGTGACAGGTAGACACCAAAGGTGGATGAACAACCCTGAAAAGAGCTTGGCCAACCCTCACACAAGAGGAGTTCATCTTCTCTCAACACCCCTCTCTACCCCATACATCCCACTCAAGATCCCGGATCCCCTACAAATATTCCACTATTCTGCTAAAAGAAAAAAAAATCACCCCTCGACTTGGATAGGCAAGGCTCCCAGGCCGGAATAGAACAAAGAGCAGAAGGAAAAGAAGGAACAACCATCCTTGGAGCCTTCTTGGCAGTTTCAGCACTTTCTGTGTGAATTCCACAACATCCAAACCCAGAAAACATGAGCCTTCCCCAAGGCCTGGTTGGTCTACACGAGAGCAACTCTGGGGAGTAATTGTGAGGATCTAAGCTCAACTTAGGCAGCCTAAACTTTCTATGAGCAAGCCACATCAAGGCATCCTTGGTGGATGGATCCTAGAAACAGAGCCTGAGTCTGGCCGAGTCCCAATAAGTTTCTGAATCCAGCCTGACCTAGCAAAAGGAATAGATTCTGATATTCCAGGCTTTTCCAGTGGCCACACAAAGCCAAACTGAGGGAGAAAGACCTTGGCAAAATCTAGCCTGAGCAATCCCTGAATCTTCTAATGGGAGCCTAGTATGGAAATAGTCCCTGAGCCCAACAACAGGAATGAGGACCTCATGAAGAGCCTACTGCAGGGAGAGGTCCCACAGTTCATTGACAAGAAGGAGCTCCTAGGCCAACTCCAGAACCTTACCAGCTCCAGAGTATCTTGAATGAGGGGCCTAGTCTATTCTACTATGCTCAAAACCTATCAGGCCCTTCTCATACCATTCAGCTTCATAGCTTGCCCCAAGTCAGGTCCTCAAAGAGAAAACAAAGAAAAATCCCAACTACCATGAGGAAATAAAGTTATCCCTTCCAAAATGTAATTTCCCCATTGCGGTTTCAATATATCGAGGGTCAGTATAATAAATTAAATGAGAATTTGGGGGGTATTTGCAGAAGTTATGGATGACATGCAAAGGCCAGCAGATGACACAGAAAATGTTTAAAAACTCAGAAATGCAAAAAATATATGTATAGTATTGTAAAATATCAACATATTTTATCTTTTAATACCATAATAATTCAGACTTCTCAGACATGAAGAGGCAAAACATTTTATATTATTTTCCAGATCATGGGGCTCCACCCACAGCTATACTTTAGTTTGAGAGACAGCAAGGGAGTACATATATTCTTGTCAAGAGGATGGTGACCCCATAACAAGTGTAGATAAAGAGAAAAAATGCCTTAGTCACAAGGACTGAATTAGTATCTGGAGAAAAAAGATATAAGAATGGAAAAGCTAAGGAGGAAAGACAACAGAAAACTTCAAAAACTGAATGTCCTGAAAATTAGTATTGGGTCAGAGAGAAAACAATGACTCAATAGTACAAGAAATAATAAAACCAAAAAGTTTGGAGAAAAAGAAACATTCAAAGAAAATATCAAATACAACTGATCAGACAAAGGATAAACAAGTAAATAATTATTGGACTATTGGAATATTATGATGAGAAAAAAATATGGATCATGTATTTCAGGAAATTATAAGTGAAAATTACCCAAACTCTTAGAACTAGAAAGTAAAGTGAAAAAAAAAAGAACTCACCTCAAGAAAGAAACTAAAAAAGAAAGAAAACTCCCAGGAACATCATAGGGAGAATCTATAGCTTCCAGGCAAAAGTAAAAAAAAAAAATATTCCAAGCAGCCAAAAAGTAAAGGTTCACATACCAAAACACTATAATAAGGATTGCACAAGACTTATTATTTACATCTGTAAAGGCAAAGAGCCTTTAGAATATGATATTCCAAAAGGAAAGAGATGTAGGTTTAAAATCAAGCAAAATTAAGTATAATACTACTGTGGGCAAAATGAATCATTAATGGAATAGGAAAATTTTAAGCATTCTTGATGAAAAAAAAATTTTGAATATACATTTGAAATCAGAAACATAAAAGTATACATTTTTGTATATTTGAAAGGAATTATGCAGGAATGAATTGTTTACACATTAAAAGGGGAATAGAAAACAAATGTTTTCTTAGAACCCTAATCTTTAAGGGTCATAGAGAAAAGTTACTATCACATTCCCTGTGGGTTACTTATTTCAGTTTTAGTGTTTTTAGCAGAAGATAAAAATAGAAATGACATTAGATCCTACTGAGGCAGGGAGGGGAATCACTGCCTAATAGAGGTATACACAATAAAGAGTACGCAGTGATTGAGGAAAGATTGCCAAGGATGAACATCGCATGGATCTCACTCTCATCTGAATCAAATAAAAGATTTAACACAATTACACATTCACAATATGGCTCTTGGTACAGAATTACATTAAAATAAGAGAATTGGAGGGGACTCCTATTTAATTGTGCTTAAAGCATTGAACTCTTTGGGATATTTTTTCCTTATTTTGCCTCTTTCAAGTGATCTATTTTTTTCTTTTATCTCCAGTCTTTGGGTTTGCTTTATAATTTATGCTAAAGCAATTTTCATTTCTACTCCCCAATACAGGGATGAGCTACAAGTCTCTTTTGTCACTAGAGAACCAGTCAATAAACATTAGATACCTACTATATGCCAGGCACTATGCTAATCTGTATAAAAGATAGTACCTTCCCTCAAGGAGATAACAAGTAAACAAATATGTACAAACAAGATACACACACATACATACATACATACACACATACATATACGTACATACACATATATTACTGAATTGAAGAATATGTGCTGAAGAGCTAGGTATGAAATGAATGAAAAAGTAGGAGGGGACTAAGTTATGAAGGACTTTCAATGTCAAACAGATCATTTTGTTTTTGATCTAGGAGGCAATAGAGAGCCACTGGAATTTATTGAAGGCAAGAGGTAGGGATGGCATGGTTGGACCTGTACTTTAGGAAAAACACTTTAGGAGATGAACGAAGAATGGATTGGAGTGGAGAAAAACCTGAGGCTGGCAGACACATCAGCAAGCTATTGCAATAATCCAGGCATGAGGTTAAAAGGGATAAGAAAAAGGAGGGGATAGAGATGGGTCTAAGAGGGAGGATAGGATAGTGAAGGGAATAGTCATAAGCAAACTCAAATGTTGAAACATAAAGGAAACTGAACATAAAGGAAGGATTTTTTTCTTTTTTGTTTTTCTTTTTTTTTTAAAGGATTAAAAAAAAGAAATATTAAAATCCTAGGGTCAGAGACTAAGGAGAAGATAAGAGCTGCCATAGAGAGAAAACTGTTTCACTTATAAGATCACAAGTGTCAGGCAAATTCCCAACTATGCTATGACCTCATTTGCAAAGGGCATATTTGGAACAGAAAGAAAAAAAAACAACACAGAAGAGAACAGGATGAAGGGAAATGCATAATTAACAATTTTTATAGCTATGAATGGGAATGGGAACAACTAACCAATAAAATTGAAAAGAAGAGAATGGATTAGAAAGCAGGACCCAACAATATTATATTTACAAGAAATGTACTTGAAACCCAAAGATACTCATAGGCATCAAAATGAGGGCCTAGAACAGTCTTTTCTTTAGCTAAAGTCAGAAAAAAATGTGTAGTAATCATGATTACAGATAAAATTATAGTAAATGTAGATAAGATAAAAAGAAATAGCTGAAAGATAATATTATAGATAATGAATCACACCATTGTTTAATATACATGTACCTAATAAATAATATCAAAATACTTAAAAGTAGGAAGATTTTGATAGATAAATTATAATAGTGATGAACCTAAAGTACCCCTTTTAGATCTAAAAACAACCTAACAAAAACAAATCAAATGTCTCCAACTAAATAAAATAGAAATTATGAAAATTAAAGAAGATATTAATAAATAGGAAAGGAAAAAGACCACTGAATTGATAAAACCAAAACTTATAAAAATATATAAAGTCAACTATCCTTATTTTTTTCTGAGAGCTGATGAAGGATGAAGTGAGCAGAACGAGGATAGAAATTTATAGAATGCTAACAGCATTATAGGCAAAAACAAATTTGAAGACCAAAGCTGTGATCAACATAGTGATATACCTCTAATTCAAATGAGTAAAAATAAAACATACTACTTGTCTCTGCACAGAAGTGGTGAAGTCAAGATGAAGAACTATGCACTTTTGGACATGGTTAATGTAGGACTTTTGTTGTAGTTGTTAGAGTTTGTAGATATGTATCAAGAGACTTATTTTTTGTTTTAGTTTTAAATATACTTATGGGGGAAGGCTAAGGGGAGGGATACATCAACTTGAGAAATAAAACTTGAGAAATAAATTGATAACTTGAAAAATAAAAATGATAAAGCTAAAGTGAATCCCAGGGTCACACATCTAGCAAGTGTTAAGTGTCTGAGGCCGGATAAGAACTCAGGTACTCCTGATTCCAGGGCTGGTGGGTGCTCTATCCACTGCGGCATCTAGCTGCCCCACAACAATGTTGTTTTAAGAACAATGTTAAGTAACTAAGTAATTTTGACTATTATAAATATAAGAAATTAAAAAGATGCCATCTACATCCAGAGAAAGAACTGATAAATAGAAGTATGTATAGAATAGTTTTACACACATATATAAATATATACATGTGTGTGTATGCATGTCTATGTATGTGTATATATGTGTGTATACCTATATATGCCTAATGGTATACATCTCTAGGCCAGGGTGGGGGGAGAGAAGAAAGAAAAAGAAACAAAGGGAGAATTTATATGATAAATGTATTATATACGTAAAAGGAATAGCAAGGGGGCAGCTAGGTGGCACAGTGGATGGAGCACCGGCCCTGGATTCAGGAGGATCTGAGTTCAAATCTGACCTCAGACACTTGACACTTATTAGCTGTGTGACCCTGGGCAAATCACTTAACCCCAATCGCCTCACCAAAAAAAAACCCAAAACCATCAAAAAAAAAAGATGATTGCACATGGAACTACAAATTTATTATGTACAACTTGCAATCATCTTTTTATTATACTATGTTATGTAAATGCTTATTTTATTCCATAAATTAAAATTTAAATTAAAAAAAAGAAAGAAAAGAAAAATCAAATGGTAAAGGATACCAATATTTCTGACCATGACATGCACTTAGATGAACAGTCCATTTAATTAATATTTTGGTACTATGCATTTTGGACAGTTATTGCAGATGCACAGGGAACTTAATCAGAGACACAAAAGCACTACGTAATTAGAAGGATAATTTGAACCTAGGTCTTCCTGACTCAAGCTGGCTATGTATTCAGTGTTACCCATGACCCTTCTATGAAATGAGAAAAATTTATACAAAAAGTAGTTTGTGGGGAAGCTAGGTGGAGCAGTGGATAATGCACCAGTCCTGGATTCAGGAGGACCCAAGTTCAAAGCCGTTCTCAGACACTTAACACTTACTGGCTGTGTGACCCTGGGCAAGTCACTTAACCCCTAATTGCCTCTCAAAAAACAAAACAAAAGTAGTTTGTATACGCTCCAAATCAACCAAACCCATTAAATCCAAACCAAAGCTTATTTATGATTTCAATATTTTTTTTAATCTACAGAAGTTAATTTTCTGTCCTGTATTTTTAATTTATGTTTTCTTTCTTCTATCCTGGGAATAAAGGAAATATATACATTTTGACTGAAAACTCTAAGTACCATGAGGATCAATGAAAATGTACAAAAGTGAGATTGCCAGGAGTATTTGGAAGGCTCTAGAGCTCAAATTAGCTCTGATTAGATTGAAATAAGTACTCAGATTTTGGGGATGATTATTAAAACCACAATTACAGCAACTTCTCTCATTGACATAAAAGGACAATAATTCTGGTACTTAATAAGGGTACCATTCCATTGGCATTCGTTTTTCTATGTATAGTAATTGCTATGGACATTAAAGACCATCATTATAGTTCATATCTTTATCTTTCGACATAAGAAAATAAGTTATAACCAAATGAAAATCTGTCAACTAGAGAAAGATAGAGGTTGCCTGTCAATTGTTATTGATCTTTATAAATTTAAATGTGCCTTATCTCTCTCACTATAGCAGTCTGACCCAATGGTAATGTTAAAAACATAACCCTTTGAAGAAAAACACATATGTTTTCCTTTTTGCTTCATAAATATATTTTAAGAACTAACAAAAGAAAGGTGGTACTGAGTTGGTGAGGCACCATTTGTCATAAGCACAGTGGACCTCTCCCTTCGGAGGAAATCACTAGGCTCAAAGGCCAAACTATATTTTTGTACTACAGCATCTGAAAGTCTGCAGCATGAATTTGTTAGGCTTAGTTTGCAGCCATGTTTGCATGATTTTTTTAAACAATTAGGGATCCAATCCAAGAGTATGCAGACCGGTCAGGAATTAGAAAGATACATGTTCTATTGTCTTTTCAGCAAGCTGGATTTGTCCTAGGCAAATGACACATGACAGATATGACTAGTGGGGGAAATTCAGTATTAATATTTGATTCATTTTCCTATCTATGACTTGCAAACTAGTTCAAAAGTTGATCAGTAAAGCTACTTAATCATTTCCTCTTGGAAGCATATAGTTTCTTTTTTTTCCTTATATTTATTTATTTATTTACATATAAATATTTTATTATTTTCCAGTTGAATCTAGAGATAGTCTTCAACATTTGACCTCATAAGATTTCCAGTTTCTAATTTTTTCCCTCCCTCCCCTCCCTCCCCCATCCCTAAGACAGCAAACAATCTGACATTGACTATTGTTAAGGGCTAAAATTCTAGCTAAACTGTCTAAAATATCTAATGAGTGGTCGCCAATAAATTATAAGCTTTAGCAAGAGTTAGACTTTTAAGCATTTATTAAGGAGAATAAGAATTTGGTAAAGAGAGAGAGAAAGGCCTAGATTCCTATCTATTAAAGGGAGAGCGCATTTCTAGCTCCCTTCTCCGCCAGAGTCCAGAGGAAAGAAGAGCGAGCCTGAGCGCCAGTCTCTTCCTTCCTCCTCCCACTAGTCCGCGTCACTTCCTGATACCAAAGACAAGACTCCTGGTCTTGCCCTCAAAGACCTTCGCTTCATGGGCAGAACTCTTCTACAGTTAGTATCCAGCAGGTGGCGTTATTCCAATCGTTACACTATATATCCACAATCGCTTTAAACATATCTCTGTACTAGTAATGTTATGAGAGAAGAATCAGAACAAAAAGGAAAAACTTCAAAAAAGAAAAACAACAAAAGAAATAGAAATAGTATGGTTTGATATGCATCCAGATTCAACAGGGTTTTTTTCTGGATTTGGAGAGCATCTTCCATCATGAATCCTTTGGAACTATCTTGGACCATTGTATTGCTGAGAAGAATCAAGTCTATCCCAGCTGATCAACACACCATGTTGTTGATACTATGTACAATGTTCTCCTGGTTCTGCTCACCTCACTTATCATCAGTTCATGCAAGTCCTTCTAGGTTTCTCTGAAATCTGCCTGCTCATCATTTCTTACAGCACAATAGTATTCCATTACATTCATATACCACAACTTGTTTATCCATTCCCCAGTTGATGGACAACACCTCAATTTCCAATCCTTGCCATCGCAAAAAGAGCAGCTATAAATAATTTTGTACATGTGGGTCCTTTTCCCGTTTTTATGATCTCTTTGGGAAAAAGACCCAATAGTGGTATTGCTGGGTCAAAGGGTATGCACAGATTTATAGCCCTTTGGTCATAGTTCCAAACTGTTCTCCAGAATGGCTGGATCAGTTCATAGCTCTACCAATAATGCATTAGTGTTCCAATTTTTCCACAGCTTCTCCAACATTTATTATTTTATTTTTTTGTCATATTAGCCGATCTGATAGGTGTCAGGTGGTACCTCAGATTGCTTTAATTTGAATCTCTCTAATCAATAATGATTTAGAGCATTTTTTGATATGGCAATAGATAGCTTTGATTTCCTCATCAGAAAACTGCCTGTTCATATCCTTTGACCATTTTTCAATTGGGGAATGCCTTGGATTCTTATAAATTTGATTTAGCTCTTGATATATTTTAGAAATGAGGCCTTTATCAGAAGTACTGGCTATAAAAATTTTTTCCCAGTTTTCTGTCTCCTAACTTTGGCTGCATTGCTTCTGTTTCTACCAAACCTTTTTAATTTAATGTAATCAAAATCATCCATTTTGCATTTCGTTATATTCTCTTTCTCTTGTTTGGTCATAAACTGTTCTCCTTTCCAAAGATCTGAGAGGCAAACTGTTCCTTTGGAAGCATATAGTTTCAAAGGATCTATGAAGTATATTATTGTTTGTAGAATTAAAGATGTAAGGAACTTCAGAGGCCATCTAGTCTCACTCATTTTATAATTTAGGAAACTGAGGGTCAGGTAGGTTAAATTATTTGCCTAAGGTCACATAGACAGTAAGCATCAGAGATGGGATATAAATATAGGTCCTCTGACTTGAGAGCCTCTTTCCATTGTGCTGGGTTTTGGACAACACTGAAAAGTTTCCCATTTGTCCTTCAGTGTTTAATCTCTTTTAACCTATGATACGTGGGGAAACAATTTCCTTAGAAAATAGTTTCACTAGCATTTAACTTTACAAATTTTCCCCATAGGACACCTTAAAAAGTATTAGAAAATGACCTTTACATTTTCCTGGGCCTTAAGGAGAAATGAACACTATCCCTCCCCCACTCTCCCACCCCACTTCTGTATCCATAAAAAGCATTTTACCTACCATAACAGTCATCATTCGTGAGCACTGCACAACTTAAAGTTACCTCTCTTTTATCCCTCTCCTCCTCCCAATTCCTTTAGTAATTATATTAGAATTTTTTTTCCTTTTTAAATCTGGGAAAACTCAGTTTTGTTAGACCATCTGGTTTATAGTGGAGTGCTTTTATTCAGTTTCCCAGATGGGCTGAATAAGACAAAAAGTTTAAGTGACTTAACTTGAATTCACACAGTGAGTCATCTGCCCTCAGCTTGGACATGACAAAGCTTGGGATTTTCAAGGTGTTTTTTCCCCCCACTGCACTAATTTAGAGATCACCTAACTTTCAGTAAATTAATCTCTGAAAAGGACAGAGTAGGAAATATTCATGTGATCAGTGAGCTCATTTGGGAGTTCTTTAAATATCTCTAACATAAAGAAGGAACATATTGCTTTTTCAAAAACATAGCTTCTCTGGGAGCCTCACTTTGGAAGTTTCCTTTTATTGAATTTGAGCTATTATTTTAGAGACTATATTCTATTAGCTGCTCTTCCTAGCTTTAGTTTCTCCCCAGTGTAAACCATACTGTTGGACTAATCTTCTGAAAACATCTAGATAAGGTAAAGAACAAGCACTAGATTTGGACTGGAAGAGGAAGGGCACAAACATTTATCAAGTACCAACTGTGTGTTAGGCCCTGTGAATGTAACCCAAGCATCAAAGCTCATTGTTACATGACTCTCTTTTAGGGGAGTGGGGCAGAGTTAGAGAGAAGAGAAAGGAGAATCTCTTGAGTCTCTCTGGGCTCTGCATTCCCTTCAGGAGCTTCTGGCTTCCAAGTCTGAGAGATAGCACGGACAATACCAACTGTATGTCAGATTGCTGAAAGAAAAATAGGACTCTGGGAAGAAGACAACATGACACGATCTGGCAGTTTTTATCATGTCTCTATCCCTACCTTACTGTACAATAGATTTCAAGGAATTTCCCTAAAGAAATATGAGATCTGGGACTCTATATTGGTTGAGCTGAATTACTTTGATTTCTATGGGAGCGCTCCTTCATTGTGTATTGCTGAGTAGATATTCTCTTATGAATACATTCTCTGATTTCTGTTTTGCTATCAACTTGGAGAAATAGGTTTCTTTACTGCTTATGTGTATTTATTGTGGAACTATTTTGGTAGGAAGACAGGCACCTTAAATATAAAGCTTGGTTCCTACTTTTCCCATTGATGAACAATGATCAGAAGTTTAGCTTGAATTTGAAAACTACATTCCCTAGACTAATAATATTTATGGGAGCAGATAGATATAATTATAAACTGGTAACCCCTCTGAGGAGAAAAAAGTGGCTAAGCTTCTGGCCCCAACTTCTTGTTTCCACTCCTGCCAGTAATTAAAGTCACCTTTGGAACAGGGCTTCTTAAACTTTTTCCACCCCCAACCCTTTTTTTGCCTGAGAAATTTTTATGCCACCCAAGGTATATAGGTATATAAAATAGGCATACATAACCTTTTGCTGTTGCCAAATTTTTCATGACCCCCACATTTAGTTATATGACCCTATACAGGGTTGTGATTCACAGTTTAAGAAGCTGGGCTTTGAGGAAGGGTTGGGGAGAGATATTTATTGTACCTCCCTTAGAATCACACACCATCACCATAGTACATGTAGAGGACATTGCTTACTCCACAAATATTAACTCATTTTATCTTTACAACAACACTGTGAGGTAGATGCTATTATCCCCACTTTACAAATGAGGAAAGTTATGGGCAGCTAGGTGGCGCAGTGGATAGAGCACTGGCCCTGGAGTCAGGAGCACCTGAGTTCAAATCCGACCTCAGACACTTAACACTTACTAGCTGTGTGACCCTGGGCAAGGCATTTAATCCCAATTGCCTCACTAAAAAACAAACAAACAAAGAAACAAACAAAAATAAATAAATGAGGAAAGTTAAGCAGATGGCAGTAAAATAACTTGTCCAAGGTCACACAGCTAGTAAGTGCTTGCATAGTATCTACCTCAAAGGGTTGTTGTGAGGAAAGCATTTTAGAAAGTACTACAGGAATATATATATTTAATATTCTACAAGATCCCTGTTAATGCATATATGATGGCTTTCATTCAAGTCCTGTATAAGTTCTTGTACAAACTGTTACCCATTGTCTATCAGACCAAGTCCAAATTTTTCAGTCTGACATTGTCTTGCATTTTGAGTCTAATATTCAAGGCTCTCCATTTATCTTGTTCTTCTGCACATACCATAGTACTCAGAATTATACCTCACATTTGAATACCATTTCATATATTACAAAGCAGTTTTATTTCCATTTTACTCTCTAACAAGAACCTTTCACTTTATTTCAGGCACTCAAAGAGCTTTCTCTCTCTCTCTCTCTCTCTCTCTCTCTCTCTCTCTCTCTCTCTCTCTCTCTCTCCCCCCCCATATTTTGCTTATGTAGGATTGTCTTTCACAAGAACATAGTTTTCCTTCCCCACCTGCTGATCAAATTCTTCACTACTAAGTTCTACTTCAAGCCTTTCTAGTGTATATTTAATTTTCCTTTCTCCAGATACCTACTATACTCACTATGTCATATAATTTAAAACTACATTGCAGGGGCAGCTAGGTGGCACAATGGATAGAGCACCAGCCCTGGAGTCAAGAGGACCTGAGTTCAAATCCAGCCTCAGACACTTATCACTTACTGGCTGTGTGACCCTGGGCAAGTCACTTAACCCCAATTGCCACACACACACACACACACACACACACACACCCAACAACAAAAAAACTACATTGCATACTCTTTTAAGTTGTACAGAGAACATTTCATATGCTTTGTTTTTCTTGGAATTAAAACCATGAGCTTCTTGAAAACAGGAACTATCATTCCTCTTTTGAATCTCTCTGTAGTATCTGGCATAGATTTTGAATTCAATGAGTATTTAATGATTTGATTTGATTAAAAAATTGGGTTTTTCTAGTAGAAACTCTTGGGTCCAGAAACTCTTCAACAAAAGTTGTTTAAACATTTGTTTACTAAACTATAAAAAGTAATAACAATGCCTGCATTAGCCTCAGCATTGTATATGAATCTGCCTTTGTTGAAAGAGTATTAGAAAGGGCAGCTAGGTGATGCAGTGGATAAAGCACCAGCCCTGGATTCAGGAGAACCTGAGTTCAAATCTGGACTCAGACACTTACCACTTACTAGCTGTGTGACCCTGGGCAAGTCACTTAACCCTCATTGCCTTGAAAAAAAAAAGAGTATTAGAGGTACTTAAAAATTTCCAATTCAAAATATTTTTTTCCTGTCTGAGATTATGACTATAGGAATCAAAAACACTTTTGTGCATTTTAATAGTCTTGAAATTTTCTGTCCAACTTCTGAAACCTTTTTGAGACAGTGTAGAAAAACATTGGACCTACTTGTAGAGTTAGGAGAGACTTGGGTTTGAATCCTGCCTCTTCCCTTTAATAACTATTTCAACATGGGAAAATAAACTCTCTAAGTTTTCAATTTCTTATCTTCAAAATAAAGTTAATAGTATCTTATGTGAAGAAAGTGGGTTTGGATCAACATCTTACACCATATTCCACAAAAATTCATATGTAACATAGATATTTAAAAAATAATATCATGGGGGCAGCTAGATGGCACAGTGGATAGAGCACCGGCCCTGGATTCAGGAGTACCTGAGTTCAAATCCGGCCTCAGACACTTAACACTTACTAGCTGTGTGACCCTGGGCAAGTCACTTAACCCCAATTGCCTCACCAAAAAAAAAAAAAATAATAATAATAATATCATGCCTGCATTCAAAGAGAAGTTAATTATATTTCTTTCATAACTATGAGTATAGCTATAGAGTTAGTTACAATGGACAAAATAAATCATTCTGATTTCATGAAATTTGAAAAGCTTTTACTTGAAGAAAAGTAATACAACAAGGATAAGAAAAGAAGCCAACTAAGGGGGAAGTGTTTTATATTAAATGTTTTATATATTGAAGAAAAAGAGATGACTAACAAATTTATAAATAAAAACTATTCCCCCAAAATAAGAGGTCAATGGATATGAATGATTTTTAAAAGAATTATAAACTATTAAAAACCATATAAAATAATGCTCCAAATCTCTAATTATGAGATTAGAGAATGAAAAGAAACTTGAGGTTTTTTACCTCATACCTAGCAAATTGGCAAAAATGACAAAAGATGAGAATAGTGACTGTTGGAGGAATTGTGGAAAGACAAGCATTGGAATGCATTGTTGGTAGAGCTATGAATTGTCTGACCCTTCTAGAAAGCAATTTGTAATTATACAAAGAAAGTGAGTAAGATTTCCATGCCCTTGGACCCATAGATTCCACTGATAGGCATATACCGCACAAAGGCCAATGACAAAATGAAGGTGTAACATATACCAATGTATGTATGTCAGTATTGAGAGGAATAATTGTGTCTCTCACATTAATAACGATTTACTGTTGGAGTCATCCAGGATTTTTTCCCTTCCTATTTCCTCATTCTTTACTAGGTCAAAGCAGCATCTGAAGAATAGGGTTGATAATGAGATTGGCTTTAACATTTTCCTCAATTGTGTTCAGACCCCACTCAACTGGGAAAGTTTAGATCT
This sequence comes from Dromiciops gliroides, assembly GCF_019393635.1. Classification (NCBI taxonomy): domain Eukaryota; kingdom Metazoa; phylum Chordata; class Mammalia; order Microbiotheria; family Microbiotheriidae; genus Dromiciops; species Dromiciops gliroides. The sequence continues at coordinate 130,625,734 of NC_057863.1, forward strand.
GATCAAAAGGTAAAGAGATTTTTGTCTAGTTGAATTCTGGTCCATTGTGTTCTACTCAGTATTGGGGGATGGGGTAGGGGTGTGAATTCTTTGTCTAGATCCTAGATATTTAAACTGTGGGTCCATATAAGGTCATGTAACTGAATGTGGAGGTCATGAAAAATTTGGCAACAGTAAAAGGTTATGTATACCTATTTTATATACCTATGTACCTGGGATCTGGTAAATATTTCTTGGGTGAAAAGGGGTCAAGAGTGGAAAAAGTTTAAGAAGCCATTCACAATCCTTTTTTTTTTGGCTGATAAATTTTTATACAACCCCAGGTATAAAGGTATATAAAATAGGGATACAACTCAAACAATTACTGCTACATTTTTTACGGCCCTCATATTCAGTTATGTGACCCTATATAGAGCTGTGGTCTACAGTTTAAGAAGCTTTAGTCTAGACTGGCCTGGGCTGTAGTGGTCTGAGAGTAAGGGTGACATAATCAAAGTCATGTCCCCCAGACCCTCATTAGAATAGGTCTACCTCTCATTATAATATTAATTCTCATTAATTGTTAACCAATCAGAGTTAATTGCCATCTGTCAGGAACACCCACTCTTCCAAGGGTACATAAACATCATTAGGTTGCCATGATCCATCTTTGGTTCATGAGAGATGGCCAAATGACCATCCTTTTATTAATTATTCACTAAGTGTAATTAATAAAATAATTACATAGAAACTATGTCTCTTGAATGTTTTATATGTCACAGTATTATTTGTGGTAGCAAAAAAAATCTGGACAAAATTTGAACATTCATCAACTGGGGAACAGCTAAATTAATGGGATATCCCATTAATAATGAGAAATAATGAACATTATTGACACAAAGAAGCATATAAAACATATAAACTAATTCAAATTGAAGTAAAAAGAACAAGAAAAATAATATGCACAATGACTACAACTATGTAAATGAAAAGAACAATAGAAAAAATAGATGCATGTCTATATGTTATGTATATATACACACTCTACTATATATATGCTATATATTTTCTCTCTCTGCATACACACACATACATATTGAATGATGTACAATTATCACTATCAAGCTTGACCACAAAGAAGAGGTAAGATAATATACCTCCTTTCTTTTGTAGAGGTAGGATATCCTGGGTACAGAACTTTTCAGACTTTTTTAATATGTTGCTTTGTTATTGCAGAACTCTTTTTTCCTTCCTCCTTTTAAATTTTTTACTAAAATGGATAGTTCTCTGGTGCAGGCTAATGAAAGGATGAAGTGGAAAAAATAAATGATATAAAAACAAAAGATATCAATAATATATGTATATTTTAAAATATATTTTTAAATAAAAGAGATGGAGACAGGAATTAAAGTGGTACACTGGTAAATGCCTGGATTATAAAGAATAAAAGGCATCATTTCATCTCCAAGAAATGAAATAAAAATTATGTGAAATAGAAAAAAAAAACATAGTTCACAGGGTTATTGTGTGGTTCATATGAATATAAAGTGTTTTGCAAATCTTGAGTCCTATCTAGCAATGTAGTAGTGGTTATGTTACGCTGTCCAAGTGAACTGGCATTGTCACTCATTCTAGTCTCCACCCTTATAGATGACACTATTCTCCCATGTAGCCCTTCTTTTTTGTGACTTTCTATCTAGATTCTCCCCCAGTTCTACCACTCGGTAGCAACAGTTTTACTTTTAAACTGTCAGTGGGAAAAGAAAATGTCCAGAGGTGCCAGCTCTTATACCAGTCCTAGCTAATCATAGTCTCTCCCAACCAAAAGCTATTAAAATCATTGCTTAGAATAACCTGGGTCTAAGTTTTGCTCTCTCAGTTTTAAGAAGATGCAAAAATGAACCCATATTCCTTTGTTTATACACACATATACACACACATATATGTGTGTGTATATGTGTATCTGTATATACACATGCATACACATATACGTATGTTTATCATGTGTACATGTGTACATACACACATGTATGTGTATGTATGTATGTATGTATACATGTATGTGTTTATGTGGAGAGAGAGATTGATTTCCATACCTTTGGATTGTGAGAATTAAAGCACTACCAACCTGTTGAGAAAGACATTGTAGGGAAGCTCCGCCATGAAAAGAAAGCATGTGACTTTGGCGTCAGGAAGTGATGATTGCCACCTGTGGGTCCTGTCAGTCAGAGCTACCAGCCAATTAGCTTGGAGCTGTGTGTGTGGACAGTCCTGTTTCCTGTTTCACAGAAAGCTTCTGGGAGAAGTCGGGGGGAAGCAAGAGGCCTTTTGGTTTTCTGGACTGTGGCTTGGTGGCAGGGACAGGGAGAATAGGGAAAGTAGAAAAATCTCATACTTTATTCATGTGTTTCTCTTTACTAACCCCTAACATACTTTAATAAATATTTAATGCCCAAAGATTGGTGCTATAACATTTTCTAATTTAAGGCGAGCATTCATTAGATTTTAGACATCACAGGATCTAGAGATTCCACTGATAGGCATATACCCCACAAAGGTCAATGACAAAAAGAAAGTGTCACATATACCAATGTATTTAGGTCAGTATTGAGACACATATATACATACATACATATATACATACACACATATTTCATGAAATCAATTTTTTCTCTCTTCCAAGTGTTTCTCACCTATTGCTTTCTCTTCTGCATTTCAATAATGAAACAAATAGTTCAATGTGCATTCATTGGTTCACCAACTATATCTTTAAAAACTTGGCTTTAAAATCAAATAGGGACATAGAAACCAAACAACCAAGAAGAGGAGATTCAAGGACAAGGCACATCTCTCTTGGGAAGGCAATTACAGGTAGAAGGCATTGAGGGATCTTGATGTTTGAATAGTTTCAGCCAGTACAGCATACATTCCATGCCTCTAACATAGTTAAGTGCTAATGACCTCATGGCTGGTGCTCTCTCCTCTTCATTTCCTTGGTCTCTCCTTTAAGTGCCCAACATAGGGTCCTATGCTTCCATGTTAATGTGGAGGACACCCCCTCCCCTTCCCTTGCACTCCTCTCTATGAATTATGCCCTCTCTCTTAGGCTAAGCAAACTAACTTAGTCAAAGTCTGGCTGAGTTAGTCAGAGGCAAGACAACTTCTTGAAGGTTGAAAAGGAAGAAACACTGAAAAGCATTTCTGTCTGAAGCAGCAGACATTTCTTTCCAGAACCCAGATCTCTTTGACAATTTTATAAAGATACTTTGTCTTCCTTCTTCCTTCCTCCTCCTCCTCCTCCTCCTCCTCCTCCTCCTTCTTCTTCTTCTTCTTCTCATTATTCCATGAGAAACATCTCTGGAATCAAGGGTTTCTTTTGTGACTTCTATCTAAACCACATTTGGTTTCATTTGAGGGTTAATCATGGTATGCTACTAAGAGCAATGGATTGTTTTGCATCAATTTAGGTACTGTGTTATAGTGAAAAGAAGAGTGGACTTGGGTTTATGTCTCAGCTCTTCCACTTGTTAACTATGTGATGGTATCTTAAAGTTGTCACTTAAACTTTCCAAACTTCAGTCTCTATCTTTGTGAAATTCAGTGCATTTCCCCCACATTGAACCACACCAGCTGATTACCACCAAGATGCTATGAATCATGGAACATAATAATCTCTGAGAAATCAACATTATGAGTGACCTCAAATAACTCTTCATTGCTAAAGAGTTGAAAAACTATTTGGGTAAACTGCACAACTGGGGCAAGTAGTCTGCTGCATTTTCCCAACAATGATATATATGAAGTATCAAAGGGGTACGGAGGGGGCACCACAGAGTTGGACTTAAGATTTCATTGGAACTTTTGATGTGTATGCTCTTTTATCCAATACTAATGTATAACTGTTCTGCAATTTATAGTCTTGGATGCCTAGGACACGGGAAAAGTTATGATTTACTATGACCATACAACCATTAAATGTCAAAAGCAAGACTTAAACTGAAGTTTTCTGTGCTCTGGTTTGTGAAACAAGAGGAGAGACATAACTGATGCTATCAGGGAAATGTATGATTAGAAAAGTACATGATAGAAGTGAGTAGAAAGAATTTCAGAAAGGAATGCAAAAAATCTGGGCAATGTTGGAATTACCTTCTACATTTAAAACAGACACACCATATAATGTAAACAAACCATACATAGTGGGAATTCACAATTTCATAATCAATATTCTTTTTCTTCTTTGAAAAAGGAATAAATGTCATTGTCTATTGATGTTTAGTAGCTATTTTTTGACTAGAAATTTAAGGATTGCAAAACATGTTATAAATACTATCTCATTTGATTCTCACAACAGCCCTGAGGGATAAATTTGATTAACAACTCCATTCTGCAAATGAGATAAACTAAGGCAAAGAGAGGTTAAGTAGTTTGCATGGGATCACACAGCTAATACGTATCTGAGACTGGATATGAACTTTCCCAACCAAAAGCTATTAAGATCATTACTTTGAAAAATCTGGGTCCAAGCTTTCCTTTTGCTACTCTAAGAAGGTACAAAAATAAATAAATGAAACCCCCACAAACAGGTTAAGTGATTTGTGCAGGGTCAAACAGCTAATAAGTATATAAGGCTGGATCTGGACTCAGGTTTTCCTGACTTTGTGCCACACACTCTATACACTGTGCCATCCAGCTTCCTCTAGAGATGTTTATCAAGTTCATAATAGTAAAAATGAATTTAAATTGTTTTCAAAAGAATTTATTATTTATTTATTTAAAACATTCTTTTTAAACAAATTCTCAGTACTGAATTCTCTCCCTTTCTTCTCTCCCCCATCCAGTGAGAAGGCAAGCAATGTGATACCAATCGTACATGTGAAATCATGCAAAATATATTTTCATATTAGCCATGTTGCAAAAATACAGCAAGAAAAATAAAGTGACAAAAATCATGCTTCATTCTGCATTCAGAGTTCATTGGTTCTCATTTGGATGGTAGATAGGATTTTTTTCATGGGTCCTTTGGAATTATCATAGATCATTTTCTTGACCAGAGTAGCTGTCACTCACAGTTGATTGTTATAAATTATTGTTATATGTACAATGTTCTCATGGTTCTTTGCATCAATTCATTTGTTTCTCCAAGTTTTTATGAAACCATCCTATTTGTCATTTCTTATATCAAAATAGAATTAAATCACAATCATATACCACAACTTGTTCATCCATTCACCAACTAATGAGCAACTCCTCAATTTCTATTTCAAAACTTCAAAAAGAGCTACTATCAATATTTTCTACATATAGTTCCTTTACCCCTTTCTTTGATTTCTTTGGGATACAGATCTGGTAATCGTATTGCTGGGTCAAAGAGTATTCATAGTTTTATAGTTCCAAATTGTTCTCTGGAATGGTTGGACCAATTCACAATTCCACCAAAAACGCATCAATATCCCTATTTTTCCACATCCCCTCTGGCACAAGTTATTTTGCTTTTCTATCCAGGTAGCTAATCTCATAGGTATGAGATAGTACCACAGAGTTGTTTTAATCTACATTTCTCTATTCAATAGTGATTTAGAGCATTTTATATGACTATAGTTAGCTTTGATTTCTTCTCTGAAAACTGCTAGTTCATATCCTTTGACCATTTATCAAATGGAGAATGGCTTATTTTTGCAAGTTTGGCTCAGTTCCCTATGTATCTGAGAATTGAGGCCTTTATCAGAGAAACTCACTGTAAAATTTCCCCTAAGTTTCCTGCTTTCAAAAGGAAAAATATTAATTAAGAAAAAAAGATAGCCCAGTCATTAATTGAAAATAAGTGGTAACATGATGTACTGTTTAATGTTTGTATTTATACTGATAAGAAAGATAAAGAAAAACTCCAGCCCATTGGGTAAATCTTCTGTGGAGGGTCTATAGGGGAACATGGAAAAGAACTGTATAAGATTAAAAGATATGGGTAGGTTTGTCATTTGTACTAATGGAGGAAATATATCTCAGGAGTCAGACAATTATGGCTCCCAGGGTCAAATCCAGGCAGCCTATTTTGCCACATCTTGTGAGCCATAAAAAACAGGTGATAGAGAGAATTTGGCACGTGACTATACCCTATACTTGATCAAACTAAATTGAAAACCCCAAATTAGATCATAGACCTGTTGGCATTTAAGCAAAATAATATATAAATGTGATTTATTGTATCAGTAGTTGTTAGGAAAAAAAAGTATTCACCAGGCTCAATTAGATACAAACTGCTTACAGAGACACTCACCTTTGGGTTATTCAAATCTAATTTGGTTTCATAACAGCAATATAGAAATGAAAAGGTTTTTCCTCCTTCGTTATATACCGTATCTAGCCAAAGGATGGTAAAAGATGAAATATATTCTCCCACTCACATACACTTCATTACAAAGCTGGCATGGCCAGAAGGATACTTTGCAGATTCTCACTTCAGAAACACATGGAGTTGCTCTGAGGCAACTGTGTACTGTTTCTTTTAAAATAGCACAAAACATCTGGGAGTAGGATTCTATCTGTCAAATGCTATCAGAAGAATTGTGTGTCTTTTTTTTTTTTTTAATTGAACCCAAACCTTATGGGGTGGTAAAAATCTGTATTGTATCTTGGGAGTCTAGAGTTTTACATTTGTAGATACCCATGTTTAAGAAAGAAGGGGGTAGGGCAAAGCCCTTTTTCATCTACACTACAACCTCTGAGAGCTGCCAAATCTGATGCAGGGAGGAAAGGTGAGGTCAACATATTGAGAAAGTACGGAAGAATCTCACTGATCATCAGTTAAGTATTTCCACCCATAACAGGTATTACAAATCTCTTTTCAAAGAAAAGCACGTGTGGGACACTCTATAAATTTTCTTCTTCCTCCCCCAGGATTTTTTTTCTAAAGGAAAGTATTTCAAATGCAATAAAGTATCTGCTTTCATTTAAATGAAGCGGGTATTATAGTTGTCCACTGTAAATTTGTAACAGCTCTAAGTTGGGGCACCTCTCACTATATCTTGCTAGTGTCATTTAAGTAGGCACAGACCTGGGTGGTTTCCCAGTAGTTCTAACCACAATACTTATTACAAATTAGTTTTATAATCAGGTCAAATCTTTCTAATACTAGTCTTACAACTCTACCATACTCCATGTTTTCTATGTCAATTTATCACTTCCCAAATTGTCATTATGGGATTTGGGATGACCAGACTTCAACAAATATGATTTCATGAGGCTGAACCCAAGGAATTAAAGGGGCTTCAAATATCAAACCTATATTTTAAGACTTTTTTTTCTCTCAAAGAATAGAACTTCCTTTGCCTTTTATCCATTCCAGGCATCTTGGTCTCAAATTAAATAAATGGTCCGTTCATGGCTTTGAAGCCATCTGCTATTGTCCAGTCATAGTGGAATGTACATAAACTCTATTCTACCCACTTTTTACCCACACTTGATTTAAAGTTTCATTTCTAAAATTTGTTATTAGGGAATGCCAAGTTGGCAGAGCTAACTCGGGGATGTTGAAAATGAGGAGAGTTAGGTTTTCAGTAATCTTTCATGGAACTACATGGACAGGGGTATTTTACATTTCCATCTTTCACTTTTCAGCTAGATCTGGCTTCATTTAAATACAGCCAAAGTGTGTTAAAAATGTTACATTAAGATTGCATGTAAGAAATGTGAAAGAGTAGCACCATTAGCCTTTTTTTGTGGGGCAATGAGGGTTAAGTGACTTGCCCAGAGTCACACAGCTAGTAAGTGTCAAGTGTCTGAGGCCAGATTTGTTTTTTGGTTTTTTGGTTTTGGTTTTTTTTGTGAGGCAATTGGGGTAAAGTGACTTGCCCAGGGTCACACAGCTAGTAATTATTAAGTGTCTGAGGCCGGATTTGAACTCAGGTCCTCCTGTATCCAGGGCTGGTGCTTTATCCACTGAACCACCTAGCTGCCCCTCATTAGATTTTGTATTTTTTCTAAATGTTTATAATGTGCAACTTTTGGTCCAACAACAACAACAAAAGGCCATCTTCTGACCTATAAGCACCAGTGCTGTGACAAGCAGTTATTTGAGAATAATTTAGCAATTGCTTGTGTAAAAAAAAGGTCAAAGATGATCAAGCACAACATTGTCATCAAGTAAGATCTAATTGGTTAATGTCATAAATGAGCTCATCTTTTTCATTGAGTTTGGAAGGTCAAAACATTTCAATTTATAACCAGCTGTGGTATAAGAAAATGATTTTCAGTATAGAATTCCTAATAAGACTTAGTGGTGGCCCACTTGCTTCTAAGCTGTATGTGTACACTTGAAAGGAAATGAATGTGAACTTTTTATAGAATGAAAATCACTGAATTTTCAATTTGGAAAGGAAGCTGGAAGTTTTCATCTTGTCTAATCCATATTTGAAAAACAAACCTCACTACAATCTACCTAATAAATGCTCATCCAGTCTTTGAAAACAGCAACAAGAACTTGTACCTTTAAGAGCAGAATGCTTAACAAACTTATTTGTGAGATATAGATGGATCAATAACCTAGTCTTAAACTTTACTCCATTTTTGTCACATTCTTTACATTCTCTATGGCTTTCTGGGGGGCAATGTTGATTGAACAAAGGAGAATACTTACTGTCCTTTCCTATACTGAATTCTTTGAAGAAAGTACCATTCCTTCTATCCTTTGGTCCAACTACCTGCCAAGTATATATGCAAAATGTACAAAGACAACTCTTTGTTCCTTTCATGTTGCCAAATCAATACTTTTGGGAGTAAAGGCTTTAGACTAATCTTTTCCTTTAAAAAAATGTCTGTTTGCATTTGAAACCTAATGGTTTGTTTTATAAAGCTGATGCTCCAATGAAAATGTCATTCTATTGATAAACTTTTGAGATTGTTTATTATCTTGGATATACAGTGCCATTTGGGACTGGAGCTATCTTGAATGTGTAACATGGCCTACTAGATCTAGCAGGCCCCAGACATAGTTCAAATTATATCCTACATATGCCTTGCCATCCACCCTGCCACTGCCTACACATACCTCTTTCCCCTGTCTTCCCCCCAACACACATAATTTCTGCCTTTTTATCTGGGAACTGTAAGAAAACCAACACTGTTATTGCTATAAGAAAGGGCATGTCAATTGACTCCTTACTGCTGCATTCAACATCCCTATAACTTTCCAAATCAAAAGGTCTCTTTATGACCATCCCTCCACTATACACACACACACACACACACACACACACACACACACGCATTTAAGATCCTTGAGGACAAGAACTATCTCACTTTTGTTTTTGCATTCCTAGCACTGAGCACAGTACTTCGCACATTAGTAATCACTTAATAAAGGATTCTTCATTCATTCAATAAGATTTAATGTAGTTATTGCAGACTAACCACATTCTTATTTCCAAGTATTATCTTTGTCAACTTAATCCAGAAACCAGAAAGCTGGAAGAAAAGATCACTCTCACATAGTTAACAAATCCTTTGGCTCTAAGAACTTTAGTATTGGTGTATTATAGAAAAGATGATCAAGAATCTTTACAGAATAAATTCTCAGCCTTGGGGATTCTCCACCTCAGAGTTCCTAGAAAATTTCTAAAGTTCAACATATGAATGTTAAGATTATTTGGGTTGGAGTTGAAAGTAATGAATATCAAATAAGCCAAACAATTATTTCATTTATCACTCAGCATTATTCAGATTTTCTTGTACACTGTCAGCGACTGCAAACTTTTGGACATCTAATGGATGTATCATGTTTAACATCTAAATATTAATATGAACATCTAGTTACACAGATTCCATGGATGGAATTCTTTCTCCTGGTCTTTGCCTCTTCCATTCCTTGGTTTGCTTCAAGTCTCAGTTAAAATCCTACCTTCAACAAAAACCCTTTCCTAATCCTCCATAAAGGTAGTGCCATTCCTTAGTGATTATCTCCAATTTAACCTGTATATCTTTTTTTCCATATTGTCTCCCCTGTTGGACTCTCAGCCCCTTGGGAGCAAGGAGGTTTTTTGCTTTGTTTTGACTTTCTTTGTATTTATAGCACTTAGCACAGGGCTTTGCACATAATAGGCATTTAGTCGATAAATGCTTGCTGGCTTGACTTGACTTGTTGATCTAGGTCAGAGGTATGATTATTAAATAAATGGAATGTTTTAACAGTGATCTGCATACTTCAAAATGACTTCATGCAGAAAATGTAGCATTGTATAATACATAAAATATTGTGAGTTAGTAATCACTAAAAAACAAAAACGTGATTTGTCAAAGGACATTGTCATCAGCATGTGGAAAGTAATTGTTTCCCCATTAGCTTAAAAGTTAGTATCAGAGGAAGAGAATGAAAGAGTTTTCTTAGCTACAACAAAAGGCATGGGCTTCATCATATCTGAGGGCATTTAGGTTAGGTATGAGTCAGTGTGGTTAAGTACACAAGGTACTGGTTTTTAATCCAGAGAGGGTTTGATTCAAATCCTACTTCTACTTGCTTCCTACCTCTAGGCAGAGGTATATGGGGTGTTCAGGGAAGACTAGCACCTCTGGTGTGAGGGCTTGCTCATCCACCTTTGGTGTCCACTTGTCACTTAAAACTCACCTGTGGGCTCTGAGAAGTTATAGCAGGTACAGCAGCCACAACCCAATAAACCGTCTTAGTTGATGAGCTAAATAAGGTTGAGGGTAACTAACAGGCATCAAACCCATCACTGAGTTAAGCCCATACATTGTATCCCAGGCCATTGCCTGTTATCTTGACTTTTGTCTTGCCACTGGACTTTGATGACTCTGGAAGAGAGAGTGGAACTGATGACTTTGTTCAACTCTGCCTCACTTAAATCCAGCTCAGGCATGAGTCAAGACAGCACTCTGTGATATCATTGATCCTCTTTGAAAAGAAGCATGAACAACGAAACCTCTAAACAAATCATTTAACTTCTCAGTATGAATTGTTTCACCTAGAAATTAAGGACTGTACCTTGTGGACGAGGATCAAATGAGATAATATAAGTTAAGTATTATATAAATATAATTTATTGTTCATACTGTAGGGGAGGGGCTCCAATGTACTTCAACAAAACACAAGAAGTCCTCTATTATTTTATTGACTCAACTAATCAATCAAAGCTGTAAACTAGGCTCAAATAAGTCCTTAGTCAATTTGGGAAGAGTGAAGTGCTTTTACTATTTGATGAAAGCAAATTTTATCACACAGGAAATATTTTAAGATTACTTGAAGAAAATCAGTCACTCCTTGGGGTCATACGTAACACAATAAGTCAGTTCTGACACTCATAGTCTAGCAGTAAAACAATCAAACTTCTTGAGCTTCTGTGCTCAAAAGCATCTTCCAGAGAAATGCCCTTCCACCTATACCAGAGGGCAGCAAGGCAAGGGGAAGAAGGAGGAAGGAGAAGAATGACCCTAGAAGGCTTGTTACACCATCTCGCCACTATTGACCAGGTAACAATTTTGTAAACTTCAAAAGGTGAAAAAATCTGGAGTTCCTATTACACATCAGTTGCAGGGTCCATAGGAATCAGTAGCTTGATGCCCAGCAGCAGGGATAGATGACAATGTCTGCATCAGGATCTGAGGAATACACCGTGAACACACTAGACACATAAAGGAAAGGCAGCTTCAGGAATCCACAAGGACACTGACCCCCTTGGAACTCTGTACAGAACTAAAGAAAGTGACATGAGGACTCCAAAAAGGGAGAAAAGAACTCCACAGGTCAGGACATTCAAGGTGTGCCTTTGTTAAAAATAGTCCTTATGGTGTGCCTTGCCATTTGTATACTTCTGATTTCAGCCCATTCTTTCCAGTAACCTCGGAAAGAGTTCTCCTTGGGGTGGGAGGGAGTATGCCCCTAGTTAGGGAAGGGGAAGGGAGGAAGGGAGAAGGAATATTTTGCAGCAACTGTTCAGCAACTACATACCTTTTTCTTGAAGTTAACTGAGGCTACTGTGTTGATATTCATTGTGCAACACATTGGATGGGGGCTTGGAATGATAATCCTAGAAAATACCGTGAGCTTTAAGGCCTACTTCTAGGATCTTGAGGGGAATAGGAGTCAGATCAAATCTGACAATGCTAGAGGAAGATGGGGAAGTAGCCTCAGAGGGAGAATCACAGATTTAGAGCTAGACTTAACAGTTTATAAATGAAACAAACATGTTCCAAAGAAGAAAAGTAACATTCAGTGCCTTTACAAAAGAGAGAGAGAGAGAAGCACATTCCACTAATTTAAAAGTGTCCTGATTTATCAGAAATTTCTTTGTCATCAAGCATAACATCTTGCTAATGCAAAATTGCATTATGCAAACTACCAAAAGTTTTGATTGAGAGAATGGATATAATATGTTGCTTTTAATCTCAACACTCCAAATTTTTAATTCACCATTACTGGCCAAGTAAACAGAGACATAGCTCTTCTAAAGTGGGTTTAAAACTTGGGTGATGACCATGCTTTGTCTACTTTTTGAGAATGAGTATCTTCACAGAAAAAAAATGAAGCCATAAACTGGGGTTCATAATGCTTACCCTCCATTGACTATTTCCAATTTATTGTGTATCTATCTTTTTTTCTTTTGTACATGGTCATTTATATGTGTTTTCACCATTAAACTATGAGCTCCTTAAGAATTAGGGCTGTTTTTTGCCTTTATTTGTATAACCAGCTCTTAGCTCAGTGCGTGGCACATGGTAAGAGTGTAATAATGACTTATCAAATGACTTATTGACTGATTTACCTAGTAAAGGTGTCAGAAATTAGTGTGTCAAACGGCATCATTCTATCCAGACACACGATTTAACAAAATACCTTCAAACCTGTGTAAGTAGGAAACCATTCCTATTTTTTTATACTCATGAGCAATGCCCAGAGGCCTTCCCCATGTAGCCACTTACACCTCTAATCAGAAAAACTGACCTAAATATATCCAAGATTTAGGTTATTCAACTTCCATAAGTAAGCTAATAATTCCGTTTTTTTCCTGGTAAATAAGACTGCCAACAAAACGTTTCATTTGTCAGCTAGGCAAACTTCATTTAGATATGTTCAAAATTAAGAAGCCAACATTTATCAGAACTGAGTGTGACAAAAAGAAACATTATTTTCTAGGGGTGCCACATGTCTTTTAGATCATGGCACACTACTGGAGGGCATTGTGGTACTGCAATCAGAATGAGACCAAGTTCTGAATCCCAGCAGTGAAACTGGCTAAGTGACTTGGAGCAAGTGACTTGCCCTATCTGGAATTTTATTTCCTTATTTGAAAAAGGAGTAGTGTAGCTGATTTCTAAAGTCCCTTAAAATCCTGCTAACTTACAAGCAGTTGAATATATTCCTACTTGAGAACACATTGGCCACAACTACCGAAGAAAGGAAACTTTCATGAATAATTGATAGATTTCATACCATCAAGATTGATGATAGTTCAATATCATGTCTCCCTACCCTACTCCCAATCCTGTGCTCTCTAGTCATTTACAATTCTATAGTGGAAGCCTTCTCTTATAAGGACCAAAATTCATTGCTGATTCCTGGCAAGGCTGCTCTCCCATGTCCTAACTGCCAAACCTTGTACCAGACACTTAATAGGTGTATGAGCCTAAGAATGACTCAATTGCTTTAGGTCTCATATTTTTCTGTGTAATGGAGGGAACCAACCAATGAAGGCTCAGTCCTTAAAATATGCTCAGATTTTCCCATCTTGGTGGATTATAAGGAGGATGTACAGATATTCTCTGACTAGTTCCAATCTAACACATGGATCTTTGAAGACAAGTTTAGTTGTCATGAGGAAATAGGGGCTGGTACTGTGTGATGACTAAGAATCTTCTTGTTGGCTGAGGATTCAGAAAATCTAGTGGCACACATGTTGTTGAGTTGGAACCAACTATGCATGCAAAAGGAGTGATAGGCCCCTTCCTTGGTCCTTTTACTGTTTTTTTTTTCCAACCTGGATGTAAGTGACATATTATTTCTATGAACTGATGGATGGGAGAAATGGTGAATGCCCAATATTCCATCATTATATGACAGTGAACACATTGCCTTTATTTTTTTTATTTCTTTTTTCTTGATCTTAGGTCCATGAAAATTCTGAGAGGGAAGAGCCCAGAAGAGTGATGTATCCATCCATCAGAGTTAGCTGAAATCTCAGAGTCAGGAGCTGCAGACACAGAGATAGAAAGATAGTCCTCTGAGGAACAACTGCAGCTTTAGAGATCTTGATTCCTAACATGGAGCAAAATGTTATCTATTTTACAAAGGAGTCCAATTGATTCACTGAGCCCATCCAAGAACTACAGTGAAGAGAATCTCATGAAGACTCCACAAAAAGAGAAAAGGATTTTCAGGACAAGAAATCAAGAAGTTTCCCTTGACCACATGTGTTCTCTATATATGTGTTCCACTAACACTGTACTTTGTTTGATCAGGGACCTTCTGTGTGCAAGGGGAGAATGCACCCCCAGTACCATCTCTATAACAAATGTCCTAGCTAAGCCTGCTTGGTTAATGCCATTTTCTAATAGCTACTCAAAGATCTTCCAGTTGAGTGATATTAGGGAGTACACCAGATGTGGGCTTGTGAATCACAGTGTTGGAAACTTCAGCCCCTCAGAGTTACTTTCAGAACTATAAGTAGGGATAGTCAAATGCCCTCTAAGGACCCAATCTGCTGATTCAAGTTCAAGTTTGGACAGTATTCTCAGAAGATGTGCTACATCTATAAAACTGGGGCATTGGGTATTACCTCTAAGGTCTTTTCTAGCTGCAAATCTAAAGTTCTATGATTTATGATTTTGTAATCCCATAATCCTGCTAGAAAGATTTAAATATGGTCTGCTCTCTACACTTTTAGGGCAGCTGAAATCCATCTACTGGTTCTGTGCCTTCTCTAAATAATCATGTAACCTTTGCTTTCCTCAAAAATTCTTAATATAAATTGGAGAGAATCTAGGAGCTTTCCTACTTCCCTGAGTTAGCTATTTGTTTATAATTCATTATACCAAAATCTATGTTCTGAATGTGTATCAAAATGAGTGTGCTCCATGGTAAAATAGGCACCATGCTGGACATGGCATCAGGAAGGCTTGAATTCAAATTAACTTTTAGAGGTTAACTTAACATTTCTCAGACTCAGTTTCCTGATCTGTAAAATGAGGATAATAAGAGCACCTACTTCACAGTGTTATTTTGAGGATCAAATGAGATAATTTATGTAAAGTGCTTTGCCAAATTTAAAGTTCTATGGGACTATTAGCTATTATAATAATGATGGGGGTAGGAGGTGTTCTTTCTCTTATAGCTACCCCCATCTCATTATTGCTCTCTGAAAATAACAGCCATAGGGGGCAGCTAGGTGGCGCAGTGAATAAAGCAACGGCCCTGGATTCAGGACGACCTGAGTTCAAATCCAGTCTCAGACAAGCCACACTTACTAGCTGTGTGACCTTGGGCAAGTCACTTAACCCTCACTGCCCCATCAAAACAAAACAAAACAAAACAAAAAACAACAATATCTGAACACAGGATTGATGCTATTCTATTCCTCAAAGCAAGTGTAACATACAGTTACTCTTCGACTTGTGTCAATAAGGCAGATTTATTTCTTTTTATGACTCACCTTCATAGAAATTCTATCACTTAGAAACATAGTTAGTGATGATATAGCTCATGTCTATGTTCCCAGTTAGAGAGCAAATCTCTCTAACCATGGCTTGGGGATCCAGAACTAGGAAAGATCCCTCTCTCCTGCATGGCTCCCATTGTACTCTCATTCAGCAAAGAAACATGGAGTAACATAAAGACAGAAGCAACTGCAGGTTTTTGTAAGAAATAATATTAAATTTGGCAAATGTATCCTTTAAATTTTTTTTTATAAAAACCAACCATACAATTAAACAGAATTAAGAGAGGGATGGATCCTTCCAGTTCCTTGTCTATTTTGTTCTGTATGGTGCCCACAGGTTGTCTGTTTTAGAAGTCTTGAGTAGGGACCTGCATATGTGGAAGACACTGGCTGCTTCCCCAGCTGTGTAGCTGCCGTGGAAGGACTACCTCTTTCCCTTCCTCCTCTTATCTTCCTCGGGAGTCCTTAAATGCTCTCATTTTATCTCATACAAGAAAAAACAACAATGATACCCTTCTCATCAAGGGATGATCTTACATTTATTTTCTCTCTTCCCAAATTGGAAAGAACCAGGGTTTTGTGGTCTGTCAACACCTTACTAGAGGCTGTCATGTAAGGAACTGTTATTTGTCATTAAGGGTGTTTCCATTCCCCTATGCCTTACAGAGAAGACAGGTGATCCTTATCTTCCAAATATGAAAATCTCATTAAGATTATATCTATCCCAAGATTATGTGTAGTTTTTGTTGAGCACAGAAAAAAATTATATTTCCATGTTTCCAAGGAAATTCTTCTCATTACCAGACCACCCTCATAATTATGAAGCAATAATGAATAATATTGACATTATTATGTGTCTGATTAACTACTAGCTTCTATTCCCAGATGTTCTTCCCAGCTCATGATCCAACTTATGTGCAGTCCTCTAATGGACTCATCCTATTATGTATATGAGAAGATGAGAAGAAGGTATTCAAATGTGTAAAGAACAAGAATCCTAAGATTAATGGAAGAAGACAACATGTTACCATAATTTAAATTTGGGCTGAGCCATTTCCAGTAATCCATCTAGTCTCTTAGGACTGTTTCCAAGGAAACAGTATCAATTGTGGTTGGGAAACAGAATCCCTCCAAAGAAGTGAGCACTATTACAAGAACCTACTCATTTGCCTTCTTCTGACTGATGCTTCTTGCATGAAGGATCTGTCTCTGTTCATGGTTTTTTTGTTTGTTTATTTGTTTTGTTTTTATATAACTAGATTTTTCACACTCTATTTATGTAATGGACCCCCTAGTACTACCTTGATGTACAACCTTATCCTGGTCATCTATCCTAACTTAAAGATGTTGTGTTTTTTATTTTCAAACTTAATAAAATATGAAAGGACAAACACAAAGAGTTAAGTCAATGGTTTTTAAGTCTCATTATCTTAAGATCCAAGATAAGCCAGGGGGTTGGGATCAATTGTTTCCAAAGTCTTTATGTTCCTGATTCTATAATGAGGCTTAGCTTGGAGTATTCACTGCAATTTTCTTTAAACTGACATATTAAAGTCCTTAATGTTTTAGCCCTAATTTCATTTTCTAGAAGAACTCCAAAGAAAAAACAGACATGAAGAGGTACAGCTGAGTAGATGAAATTTGATTTGTGGGAAGGGTGATTTTTAAAAATGAACTTTTTTTTTCCTGTGCAAATATGCCTCCTTAAAAAATCAGATCTAAGAAAATCCAGATTTCCTCAAGAGATAAATTATGGGAGAGAGAGAGAGAAGGAAAGGAAGAAAGGGAGGAAAATTGTAGAAGGGAGGGAAAAGGAAGGGAAGAAAGGAGGGAGGGAGGAGAAAGGAAAAATGAAAGGAGAGAAGAAGAAAAAGAGGGACAGAGGGAGGGAAGGAGAAAAGGAGAAGAAAGAAAGGAGATAGAGGGAAAAAGGGAAGAAGGAAGGAAAGATGGGAAAAAGAAAGAGGAAAAAAGGAAGGGAGGGGGGCAGCTAGGAGGCACAGTGGATAGAGCACCGGCCCTGGAGTCAGGAGGACCTGAGTTCAAATCCGACCTCAGACACTTACTAGCTGTGTGACCTTGGGCAAGTCACTTAACCCCCATTGCCCCGCCAAAAAAAAAAAAAACCAACAAAAACAAAAAGGAAGGGAGGGAAGAAAAGAGGGAAGGAAAAAGTGAGGAAGGAGATAGAGATGGAAGAAGAGACAAAAGAAGTGAGGAAAGGGGAGAGGAAGGAAGGGAGGCAGGAAGAAAGGGAAGGAGGATTTAAAAGGCATTTACTAAGTGCCAGGCATTGAATTCCTTTAAAGGAGAACTAAGCTCATACATTTCTTTACATACTCCTTTGCAAAAACAACAACAAAACACACACACACACACACACACACACACACACACACACACACACACACACACACATTTGTTATCTCCTGATTCTTTAAGTACCATACACATACACATGCAAGTTAGCCACATTTAAATTTATAAGTTCTATAACCACCTAGAAACACATTGTTTTGTAGAAAGAACCAATGAATGAATCCTCATGGATAGATTCTTATTTTCCAAAAAAAAAAATCAATTTTAAAGTTATAAATTAAATAATAAAAGTAAAATTAAATCCATACCTTGGATAGACTTATAACCCTGATAGATATTCTAGGACTAATCACTTCCCTATCAACTCAGTGATCATAGCTCAAAAGGATTCATCTTCAACATGAAAAGATAAGTAGCTTCCTTTCTCCTAAGATGATCCTACTGGGTAGTTCAAACACAAATTCCCCTCATAGCATTACAATACTGATAAGAATTTAGCAGTCACTGCTCTAAATCTACCTTTTTTCCTCTTAATAGCCAGAGACAGAAGGAATCTGTGAGGATTTCCCTGTTCTTTCATTTTCCTCATCATTTCCCCACCCAGAAGATTTATCATCCTGAAACAATGACCAGGAATAGGTAACTAATGGAAAAGACCAGAATTTTAAGAACACAGGAAAAACTATATACTATTTTATATGACCTATGACGATTTATCCTTTAAAGAAATACTACACTGGTTCTTAAAAAAAAAAAAGTGGATCCACCATGTCATCCTTTCCCCATTTTTTGACACACGGATTTGTATAAATCTGGATTTTCATCTGTTAGAATTTCTCAAATGTAGAATATTTGAAATAAAAATCTATATATTTTAATCAGCCATCTCATATATCAAGTTTCATTCCAACAAAATCTTCATCTGTTCCATTGTGCTAGGCCCTGAGTGAGATACATAGTTAAGCTATCAGAACTTCATTCATGGAGCTTATAGACAAGAAGAGGGATAGATACACCACATGCACAAAATAATCATAGTGCAAAATAATATGTGATATGTCCCTAAGAGGAGTAGGTGTAAACACAGTTCTATGTAAGGTTTAGGGCAGGGAAAGGCTAGGACAAGTAACTCTGCTATAAGTGACATAGGTAATCCCACAAAATACCTTACTTATATGAAAAGCATAGAATCTGTGGGGGAAATTGGGTCAGGGGCACAGTGCTCAAAAAATTTGTCAGTGACATCTTGAAAAATGATAATAACAAAAAAAATGATAAGAACATAATAAATAGTAACATGTTCAATGATTAATACATCAATACTATAATTAGTGGCAATGTCAGCCTTTTGACAGTTGTTATGTCTGGGTCTTGGGTTGCATGAGCAAGTTGGACAGCTTGTAATTCACCCCATTCCCCCAAATCCAGGCCATGGGGGAAAAAGAAGAGATAGGTGCAGACCAGTGCTTTTCTGCCCCCAGCTACTACTGTACCACAAGATATACAATAAATATGGCAGTTTACCTTGACAAAGACTTGAAGTTTGCTTGTGGTAGTGGGCATAGGAAAAGGCACAGCTTGTGAATTTCCATGAAATGGTACAGTTTTCAGCATTCTCTTTGTTGTAGAAGAAATTGCACCGAAACAAACTCCAAATTCAAATTAAGCTCAAAATGTTTTGTAATATATCAATTGCTTTGCAAAAAATTTACACTTTCAAAACACATGTTATAGCAGAATCGAGGTATTAATGTGGAGGAGAGAAGGAAGCTAATCTCAAACAAGGGCCCCAAAGTCCCTGGAGTACAAATCAGGCCTCAGACACTTACTAGCTGTGTGACTCTAGGCAAGTCACTAAACCTTGTTTTCCTTAGTTTCCTCATCTATAAAATGAGCTGGAGGGGCAGCTAGATGGCGCAGTGGTTAAGCACCGGCCCTGGATTCAGGAGTACCTGAGTTCAAATCCGGCCTCAGACACTTGACACTTACTAGCTGTGTGACCCTGGGCAAGTCACTTAACCCCAATTGCCTCACTAAAAAAAAAACAAAAAAACCAAACAAACAAACAAAAAAATGAGCTGGAGAAGGAAATGGCAAACCACTCCAGTATCTTTTCCAAGAAAACCCCAAATGGGGTCATAAAGAGTAGAGCACAACTGAAAAACAACTGAGTGGCAAAGAAAATCTTAAGAATGAAGTCTTATTTTTAGCCCCAGTGTCCTTGTAATTTCTATGGGATTTAATTTTTAAAACTTCCAGAAATGGAGAAGAGTATCCCCTACAAAGGGTTAAACAATAATTATAAGGAAATTCTAACTCTCAGCCAGATACTTGTCTGGTACATTGGATTAGTACAATATAAACACACACACACACACACACACACACACACACACACGTGAAGGTATTTAACCTTAGTCTAGAGGTACACTGCTTGGTTTTGTTCAGCTCCCTTTAGGTGTGTAGCAGTACATATCTCTGGGTAAATGGCTTTCTGCCTGACATTATCAAGAAGAGGCTTTCAAGTCACTGCTCCTTAGCAGATAAGCCCTGAGATGGCCAACAGGTGACTCTGAAGAGTAAAAGCCCAGACATTGGTAGCAGAGAATTTAAGCCAGTATGAGAATACAAATACCCAGGAGATACAACTTGACAACCAAAAGAAAGTGAAAGTACATTTATAAGTGACAGTAAACCCAATAGAAAGGACATACTGGGGCAGCTAGGTGGTACAGTGGATAGAGCACTGGTCCTGGAGTCAGGAGGACCTGAGTTCAAATCCGGCCTCAGACACTTAACACTTACTAGCTGTGTGACCCTAGGCAAGTCACTTAACCCCAACAGTCTCACCAAAAAAAAAAAAGAAAGGACATACTTAGGAAGAAAGCAGAAGAGAGTGACACAATGATATCACCAGAGGACGTTGGCAGTGTCAGTATGAGAGGTTCAAGTTGCCATGATCATCTGTGGTCCTGACCACATAGGTTCCTGAAGTATTCTCCTTCATACATGTTCCTTTGCCAAATATGTTCTCTGTGTGTGCCTTCCATGTATTCTATTAGATCACACATATTCTCTGCAAATGAATACAATGTCTGAAGGGATTTTTTCCCTTGTCACTTCATTTGCTATGTTGTTTGATAAATATGTTTTGCTTAAATTATGTCCCCTGGCTGGCTGGCAAAAATGAATATATCGTTCAGAGCTCATGAGTTGTGGTTTTGAGTAGACGCTGAACCACAGAGTGGCTAAAAACTTTATTAAAGTCTCATATTTGAGAGGAGATGCCCGAGACCTGATCCATAAGAAAAAAAAACCTTAATTTTTAGAGAAATACTAAATTAAGAATACGTTTAAGAAATCTCCTTAATACTGTTCTTTTTACTCCATTTTTATTGGCTTCTTGAAGGATTTCTTCTGCCGACAAAGTAAGAGTTCCCACAGTTCATTTTAATAGCACCTGATATCACATCTCTAAACTAAGAAATGTATAACCATGAAAGATTGAAACACACTCAAATATTTACAAATCTCAATCTAGCAGATTTAGAAAAATATAAAGTACGTTCTCAAGTGCCAACTAGTCCACATAATCAGGGTACCTAAGGCTCAGAAAAAGATAGTATGGTTCCTCCTACCACCATTTGTCTTTTTGTCAGGAATGTTCTCTGTTTCCCAATACGAAAATATCATGAAAAATTAATGTGAGGCCCATCAGTTGGTCAATGTCTAAACAAATTATGGTATATGAATATAAGACTATCATTTCACCATAAGAAATTACAAAAGAGACAGGTTTAGAGAAACCTGGAAAAACAAAAAGTCAAGAATATCAAGGCAAATAATGAAAAAATACACAGGAAGGTGGGTTAGCTGTACCAAATCTGGAGCTTTACTATAAAGCGGCAGTCATCAAAACTATCTGGTACTGGTTAAGAAATAGAGTGGAAAATCAATGGAATAGGCTAGGCACAGGAGACACAGTAGTAAATGACACTAGTAATGTAGTGTTTGATAAACCCAAAGACTCCAGCTTCTGGGATAGGAGCTCAGTATTTGACAAAAACTGCTGGGAAAACTGGAAGATAGTATGACAGAAACTAGGCATAGACCAACATTTTACACCTTATACTAAAATAAGGTCAAAATGGGTACATGATTTAGACATAAAAGGTAATACCATAGGTAAATTAGGAGAGAAAGGAATAGTCTACCTATCAGATCTTTGGAAAAGAGAACAGTTTATGACCAAACAAGAGACAGAGAATATAATGAAATGCAAAATGGATGATTTTGATTACATTAAATTAAAAAGGGTTTATACAAACAGAAACAATGCATCCAGAATTAGATGGGATGCAGAAAGCTGGGAAACAATTTTTATAGCCAGTATTTCTGATAAAGGCCTCGTTTCTAAAATATATAGGGAACTAAATCAAATTTATAAGAATCCAAGGCATTCCCCAATTGAGAAATGGTCAAAGGATATGAACAAGCAGTTTTCTGATAAAGAAATCAAAGCTATCTATTACCGTATGAAAAAATGCTCTAAATCACCATTTATTAGAGAAATGCAAATTAAAACAACTCTGAGGTACCACCTGACACCTATCAGATTGGCTAATATGACAAAAAAGGAAAATAATAAATGTTGGAGAAGCTGTGGAAAAGTTGGAACACTATTGCATTGTTGGTGGAGCTGTGAACTGATCCAACCACTCTGCAGAGAAATTTGGAATTATGCTCAAAGTGCTATAAAGCATATATGTATATATGTATATACCCTTTGACCCAGCAATACCACTATTGGGTCTTTTTCCCAAAGAGAGCATAAAAAAGGAAAAGGACCCACATGTACAAAATTATTTATAGCTGCTCTTTTTGTGGTGGCAAGGAATTGGAAACTGAGGGGCTACCCATCAATTGGGGAATGGCTGAACAAGTTGTGGTATATGAATGTAATGGAATTCTATTGTGCTATAAGAAATGATGAGAAACGTGGAAGGACTTATATGAATTGATGGTGAGTTAGATGAGCAGAACCAGGAGAACATTGTACACAGTATCATCAACATTATGTGTTGATCAACTGTGATAGACTTGATTCTTCCCAGTGATACAACGGTACAAGATAGTTCCAAAGGACTCATGGTGGAAAAGGCTCTCCAAATCCAGAAAAAAAAGAACTGTGGAATATGGTTGCAGATTGAACCATACTATTTCTTTTGGTTTTGGTGCTGTTGTTTTTCTTTTTTGAGGTTTTTCCTTTTTGCTCTGATTCTTTTCTTATAACATGACTAATGCAGAAATGTGCTTAATGTTATTGTACATATATAACCCATATCAGATTACTTGCTGTCTTGGGGAGGGGGGAGGGAGAGGAGGGAGGAGAAAACTATCTCTATATGTAACTGGAAAATAATAAAATACTTTTGTAATTAAAAAAAATGAAAGAAATAGAAACCAGAGAACAATTTGTTGAATATCAATGCCATTGTAAAGAAAAACAACTTTGAAAGATTTAAGAACTCTATCAGAATTTTAGAGAACTAATGATGAAACAAGGCTAGTCACCTCTAGAAAGAAAGGTGATGAATTCAAGGTGCAGAGACATATATTTTTGAACACAGCCAATGGAGAGAGTAGTTTAAACATTTAAAAGAAGGAAATACACAGGAGAGAACAGAAGGAAGACCAGAAGAAAACACAGATAAGCAGGAAGGTTTTGAAAGTAAAATTAAGTCTATGAATGTAAAAGGAAAAATAAACTGTTCATAACAAAAATGAGTTTCGTAATGATGCTCTTGTTCTTCTTTACTTTGTATATGGAAATGCTTTTCCTGGCATTTTTGGAGTTCAGAATAAAGACAAAATATTTTGGGAAAAGAAAAATAATTCTAGGACTACATAGAAACAGAAAACTCTAGTTTGGTATACAGAAATAATGGGTTATAAATATCACAATGAAGTTTTTTTAGACTTTCTTTTAAGACCCAAATTAGGGGCAGCTAGGTGGCATAGTGGATAGGGCACCAGCCCTAGAATCAGGAGTAATTGAGTTCAAACCTAGCCTCAGACACTCAATAGCTGTGTGACTGTGGGCAAGTCATTTAACCACAATTGCCTCCAGGAAAAGAAAAAGAAAAAAAAAAGACCCAACTTAGATACTATTGCCTTCATGAAGTCTATCCTATTCACTCTCCTTTATCCCCAGGTAAAGTGTTCTATATCAGTGGTGTCAGACTCAAATAAAAATGGGTGCCATTAATTTGTACAGAAAGATTTCTGTAGGTTGCATATTAGTTTTAAAATATAATAGCATCTGTTTTATTGAATTTTATTTATTTTGCTAAATATTTCCTGATTACATTTTAATCCTGTTCCGTTCACACTTGAGAGAGTTGTGAGTACATACGGTTTTGTGTTTTATATTTTGTATATTTCTTTAAGTTCTTCATAGAACTTTGTTGCTTTCATTTCTTTATCCCTTGATTTATAGTTATTTCCCCTTCACTTACTTGTTTGCTTGTTGAGAGCAGGATTTATGATATATCCATCTTTATATTACTAACATAGAGTTGGCACTTGGGGCAGCTAGGTGGCGCAGTGGATAAAGCACGGGCCCTGGATTCAGGAGTACCTGAGTTCAAATCCAGCCTCAGACACTTGAAACTTACTAGCTGTGTGACCCTGGGCAAGTCACTTAACCCCCATTGCCCTGCAAAAACAAAACAAAACAAAAAAACATAGAGTAGGCACTTAATGGAAATTTGTTAAATGAATCAGTGAATTCAATGATATTATTGGGATGGAAACACTCTCCAAACAATGTGGATCATAGCTATTTATGCCTGAATGGAGAGTATTTTTGAGGTAAAAAAAATAATAATCTGGTGACCAGCCTCTATGTGCTTGGTTTTTTGGGGCTAGGATAGGCCCTTCCTCAGATAGCATCCATTGCTTACTGTAACCTTTACAACTATTTTTCATTTAAACATGAACTTAGTAGGACCAAACTATGTAGGAACTGCTAATTCTAAGGCCATTCTTCTTAGAGACCAATGTGGTAGAAAAAAAGAGTCTCCCCCCCCCACCCCCAGGTGTCTGGGGAAGCATTAGTAGTAGTTCTGTTCTTACCATATATTTAAAGTAAATACACTCTGTAAAAAGTTATTGATAGGAATTGGCTATGTGAAACTAGGGTGTTAACAACTGGTAGCAAACAGTGGAGGGGGCAACACCCTGAAACGGGACGTAAGCCTTTAGCAATAGACACAGACCTGACCCTTCAGGTATATCCTCTGGGATCCTGAAGGGAAGATGTAAACCTACCTTGCTCCGAGGGTGCTCAGTACATAAAAGTACAGTTATCCCTTGCATATCTCTGGGGTTAGGTGCATGGTACCCCCTTGATCTGGAAAATAGAAGTAAAATATTTTTATACTCCCTTTGTACCAGAGAAGAAGTCTGAATTATTATAATATTAAAAATAAAATATGTTGATATTATACAATACTATACATAAGCATTTCTGAGTTTCTAAACTGTCTGTATCATCCACTGGCCTTTGCCTGTCATCTACGGCTTCCCCAAAACTTCCCCAAACTTCCCATTTAATTTCTTATGCCAACTCATGATATATTGAAACTGTGATAGAGAAAATCATGATGTGGAAGGGATAACTTTATGTGCTAAGTGACAAATGTATGTCTCAGATAAGTGCTATAGGTGCCATTAGTTACTATTATTCAGAACTGTTTCAAGTCAAAGATTGTAAACTCTGAAATCCCCTTCTTTGAACATAGTCTCCTGTTCTTCTACCTGTATCACTCTCTTGGGCTTACTGAATCTGTTCTCATTATCCCTCCCTGTTCTCCTAGCCATTGTCCCTCTTCTGACTTCACTCATCCTCTTCCCTGGCCTTAGCCTCACGTCACTATTTTCATCAATGCTACTTAGCATTTTTTTAAAGAAAACTTTTTAATGGATCTAACATAATCAACATTGTTCATGTATCCCTTATAACAAAGAAATTTAAATGAAGGTGGAGGTATGGTAGGGAAGCAGTTGTACAAAATTAACCAACACAATGTATACAGTGTTCTACATCTATAGTTTCCCACCTCTATAAAGAAGTGAGGAAAGATGTCATATATCTTCCATTATAATGAGCTGGCTTAGTCATTATAACTTCTCAGGATTAACTTTCAATAGTTTTGTTCTTGTCATTCTTTCCAATTACACTGTTATAGTCATTGTATATGTCTTCCTCCTCATTTTGCTAACTTCAATGTCCATAGATTCATGTAACCTTTTCATTCCCTCTTTTTTTTTTTTTTTTGCAGGGCAGCAGGGGTCATGACTTGCCCAGGGTCACACAGCTAGTACGTGTCAAGTGTCTGAGGCCAGATTTGAATTCAGGTCCTTCTGAATCCAGGGCGGGTGCTTTATCCACTGTGCCGCCTAGCTGCCCCCATGTTTCTCTGTATTCATCATATTCATTGTGGAAGAACAGTGGTAATATTCCATTACATTCATATACCACAGCTTGTTTAGTCAATACCTAATTGATGGGTACCTACTTTGTTTTCAGTTCGCTGCTACTTTAAAGGTCATTGCTATATATATTTTAATA
This sequence comes from Dromiciops gliroides, assembly GCF_019393635.1. Taxonomy (NCBI): domain Eukaryota; kingdom Metazoa; phylum Chordata; class Mammalia; order Microbiotheria; family Microbiotheriidae; genus Dromiciops; species Dromiciops gliroides. Next base: position 130,652,326 of record NC_057863.1, read on the forward strand.
TCTATATGGACCTTTCTGTCACTGATTTTCTTGGATTATATGCCTAGTACAATTGCCATTTAATTCTCTGTTGTTTTGGCATTCCTGCTCTGTTGATTCTTATCCTTCTGTCAGACCTGCCACTAGCTTTTTCCACGTCTACTCCTAATCAATAAACAATGCTAAAAAAGCCAAAATTATGGCCATTAAAATTCCTGTTTTTTCAAAAAAACCAACCCTGTTAGGTAAAAGGTCAGAATATGTCTTTTACAGAGTCAGGGAACACCCATTTTCTCATCTGGAGCCTCAGGTGGGAAAGAACAAGATATTCTCCTAAAGACTTATTGACTTCTTCCTATAATTTCAAAACAAGATTATATTTTATTTATTTTGTACCACCAGGGGGCATCCTATGAGGTCTAAAAAAGAGGAAGTATGGAGTTAGTTGGGGAAAAATGATAAAAAGAGTTATGAATTTTATTCTTCCAGTAAGATCATACCAAATCTTACCTGAACTCTTGGGGGAAATAAATGACCTCTCTAGGACCTGTTCAGCCATATAATTATGTGATTTTATATGCATATTTCAGGAGTTCTAATGAATATTCTGGAAGAGATTTCTCTGTAGTATGTTAATCAAGGGATTGCAATTGAGTTCCATGTAAATTGTCTTCCTAGACAACATATTTAGTAGAGATTTTGTCATAGGAATGTTCCTTCTTCCTAGCAAATTGTACAAAAAGTGTGCTTTAATCAGTTTCATTACCTAGACAAAATAAATCACTAAAAACATATATTGGCGGTGGAGGTAGAATTGGGAAGTGGTTGTTCGGTTTATTTTTAATTATGTGTGTGTATAAGCTGGGTTGGGGAGGAGAGGAAAAAGTAGCCTTGTGAAGAATTATGAAAAGCAAAAGTTTCTGCTAATTACTATAACTTGACAATGTACATTAACAATGTCTTCCTTTCTACCAGTAGCTCTAAACACCCCCCCACCCCAATCTGACACATCACCTTCTTGAGTTACAGACAGTTACATTCCTTAAAACCAATGACAGTCACAATGAAAGAGAAAAGAGTCTCTAAAGGAAGCAGCTGTCAAGATGGCTAGACTCTAAATTTGACTTATCTTGACAGTGGTCATGTTTATAATGGGTAATGCTCAGGATTAGCTCTTCCCTGCCTTCCTCTCTCTCTCTCTCTCTCTCTCTCCACCCCCCCCCACCTCCTTTAAACTCTCTTAGATGGATGGCTGCAACATGGAGCACAAGCAGCATAAAGGCTCAGTATTTGTACATTATTAACAAAATAAGAATCACAGAATTTCAGAGTTGGTAGAAGTCCCCAAAACTAATAAATATACAGCCCAATAGGAATACCCTCTACAAATATACCACACAAGTGACTATCCATCTCTGCTCTAAAGATTCTAGGGAGGGGGAAATCTACACTGTGGGTAGAATTTTTTCTTATATCGAGGTAAAACATACTTCTCTGAAGATTTCACTAAAGGCTTTTCCATGGAGATCCTTATAGAAAGTCAGGGCATTTTTTAAAATTTTGGTAGTTAATAGTATAACAAGAAGAAGGAAGAAGGAAGAGGAAGAAGAAAGAAAGAAAGAAAGAAAGAAAGAAAGAAAGAAAGAAAGAAAGAAAGAAAGAAAGAAAGAAAGGGAGGAAGAAAGAAAGAAAGAAATTTTAAATTTAAAAAATAGCATAGCACCAGGGTCAGCCCTGTTCATGTATGTGTACCTCCTGAGAAAAAACTACATCAAAATTTAATGGATTCTGTGGTTTTCTATCTACTCAAAAGCAAAGTTCATTAGACCATGCCAATGTATGTATTTTTGTCATAAAAGTATTTTATTATTTTCTAGTTACATGTAGAGCTAGTTTTCAACATTTTTATATAAGATTTCTAGTCCCAAATTTTTCTCCTTCCCTCCCTCCTCTACCCCCTCCCCAAAACAATAATCAACCTGATATAGGTTATATATGTACAATCACATTACAGATATTTCTGCATTAGTCACGTTCTGAAAGAAGAATCAGAATAAAAGGGAGAAACCTGAAAAAGGAAAAACTAAAAAAAGTAGAAATGGTATGGTTCAATCTGCATCTAGATTCCACAATTCTTTTTTCTGGATGTGGAGACCATTTTCCATTATGAGTCCTTTTGAATTATCTTGGACCATTGTATTGCTGAAAAGAGTTAAGTCTATCACAATTGACCATCACACAATGTTGTTGATACTGTGTATAATATCCTCCTGGTTCTGCTCATCTTACTCAGCATCAGTTCATGTAAGTCCTTCCGCATTTCTCAGAAATCAACCTGTTCATTATTTCTTACACCACAATAGTATTCCATTATATTCATATACCACAACTTGTTCAGCCATTCCCCAATTGATGGGCATCCCCTCAATTTCCAATTCTTTGACACCACAAAAAGAGTAGCTATAAATATTTTTGTACATGTGCGTCCTTTTCCTTTTTTTATGATCTCTTTGGGATAAAGACCTAATAAGTGGTATTGCTGGGTCAAAGGGTATGCACAGCTTTACAGCCCTGTTGGCATAGTTCTAAATTTCTCTGCAGAATGGTTGGATCAGTTCACAGCTCCACCAACAATGCATTGGTGTTCCAATTTTTCCACAGCTTCTCCAACATTTATTATTTCCCTTTTTTTTGCCACATTAGCCAATCTGACAGGTGTCATGTAGTACCCCAGATTTGTTTAATTTGCATTTCTCTAATCAATAGTGATTTAGAGCATTTTTTCATATGGCAATAGATAGCTTTGATTTCTTTATCAGAAAACTGCTTGTTTATATCCTTTGACCATTTCTCAATTGGGAAATGACTTGCATTCTTATAAATTTGATTTAGTTCCCTATACATTTTAGAAATGAGACCTTTTTCAGTAATATAGGTTGTAAAAATTGCTTCCCAGCTTTCTGCTTCCCTTTTAATTTTAGATGCATTGCTTGTTAGTACAAAAACTTTTTAATTTTATGTTATCAAAATCATCCATTTTGCATTTCATTATATTCTTCATCTCTTGTTTGGTCATAAATTCTTCTCCTCTCCATAGATTTGAGAGGTAAACTACTCCTTCCTCTCCTAATTTACCTATGGTATCACCTTTTATGTCTAAATCATGTACCCATTTTGACTTTATTTTAGCATACAGTGTAAGATGTTGGTCTATGCCTGGTTTCTGCCATACTATCTTCCAGTTTTCCCAGCAGTTTTTGTCAAATACTGAGTTCCTGTCCCAGAAGCTGGGGTCTTTGGGTTTATCAAACAGTAGATTATTATAGTCATTTACTACTGCATCCTCTGTGCCTCACCTATTCTATTGATCCACCACTCTATTTCTTAGCCAGTATGAAATAGTTTTGATGACTGAGGCTTTATAGTATAACTTCAGATTTGATATGGCTAGCCCATCTTTCTGTGCATTTTTTCATTAGTTCCCTTGATATTCTTGACCGTTTGTTCTTCCAGACGAATTTTGTTATTATTTTTTCTAGCTCTATAAAATATGGTATGGCATTTAATAAAAAAATTAATTTAGGTAGAATTTTCATTTTTATCATATTAGCTCTGCCTATCCATGAGCAAGTTATATTTTCCAATTATTTAGATCTGATTTTGTGTAAAACAATGTCTGTATTTTCACTAGTGAACCAGAAGACACAATTAGCTCAAAGCAAAGACATTTCATAAAATGACATGAGAAAATTAGTAATATTTACCCTATAAATGTGAGCTATACCCTCCTACAAATACACATATCACCATCAGGAAGACTGGACAGTTGAAGTGATTATACTTGAGGAGGATACATATCAGAAGTGCAGGTAGCCAGGGCACATGTATGAGGGATCGAATATAGGCAATCCATGTGATAAGGGCACATGTCAAAGGCAACTCATGCTTCTAACACATAAAGCTGCTGCTGATCTGGTTATATTCTCTCCCTGCTTTGGTAGGGTGGCTCAGCTGCTTCCAGTTGTGTGTGTATGTGCATGGTGGGCATGGTATCTCTATTTCTCTCCTGGTAGGCATCTACTCCATGACTATGCTGCTCCCTGACTCGCTTTGCTGCCACTCTTGTGCTATCGTCCCTGACTGAGGTGCTACCTTTTTCCACATAAGAGGAGGTCCAAGCTCTACTGTCTCTCTTTTAGCTAAGAATCCAGAAAGTAAAGCTTCCACCAAACTAATGGCCTTTGCATACAAAGTTTTTGGACTGGAGTAAATATGCATTCCATAAGGAAGAAGACCTATCAGCTCCTAGAGTAATGTGGGTACCAATTTTTTAATTGGGGAGTGCTAGCTAAGCGGCTTGCTGCAATATTGGGGCAAGGAAGGAGACCGGCAGCCTCCCTCAAAACAGAACAGGATTTATTTTAACAAGAATGAACTTTAAAAAAACACGAACAGGATCACTAGGATAAAGGGAAAGGAAATAAAAATGGGGAAAGGGAAATTATAATACCTGAAAAATACCACCGCCCAGGAATCAGCTGAAAATACGCAGAAGAACGCCTGTGGCTCTCCAGCTTCCTCCTAGAATGCCCAATTCTCCTCCCCCAAACCTAGAAACACCCCCACACAATCCCAGCCAATGGGATGGCCGCTCTGACAGTCACATGACTGCCCTCACTAGGCTTCCAATCATTATAATTTTGCCAGGCCCATGTAGGCGTCGTAAGTGGTGATGATGTGAGGTGCCAGAGCCCTGGCAACTGCTACAACCAGTGGGTGGAGCACTGTGTGGTTTGCGGAGCCCCAGGCCAGTGCTCGCCAAGGCATAAAAACCTCAAATAACAATTAATTCTTTACAGTAACAGCCTTAGGTTATGGTTCTTTTAGAACCATAGAACAGCCACCTATCTAATTAGACCCCACAACTATTTAGCCCATCTTTTGAATTCCATTTTTCCTACTAGCAAAATCTATATCTTTATCCCAAACTCAATCCTTTTGATTCCCACTTTTTCCTTAGGGGCATCCAGTGTCCCTGAAACAAATTTCTGAGGCTCTGCCATAAAAACTACCATAGGAGCTATCTGAAGTCTGGGATCTGAAGCCTATTTTTCTTCCAAGAACCTCTTTGGATTGACATTCCAAGAAAAAGCAGAGTTGCTAAGCAGAGATGGCAAGGTCATTATTTTATTTTATTTTATTATTATTATTATTTTGTGTGTGTGTGTGTGTGTGTGTGTGTGTGTGTGTGTGTGTGTGTGGCAACTGCCATTAGGTGACTTGCCCAGGATCACACAGCTAGTAAGTGTCAAGTGTCTGAGGCTGGATTTGAACTCAGGTCTTCCTGAATCCACTATGCCACCTAGCTGCCCCAAGGTCATTATTTTCTAACCTTCTAGCCCACATTCCTACCTTTATTGTGTGGCCTGAAATATAGATACCAGGCTTTGAGCCACCCTACAGTACATATAGTAGGGGTTAGTTTTCATTTTGGAAGAGAGAATATAAAAATAACTGTAAGATACATTTCTCTAAGGTAACTTGTTCTAATATAACTATGTGAAAAGCATCTATGATATCTGCCAGGCTTTAAGTTGTACACTGTAATGCTCACCATCAAACTTAAGTTTTATCTCCCTTTGAAGTATGTGCCTATGGGCAAAAATGTCCACATGAAATGATAAACCAGTTTCTTTTATGGGACAGGGCTGCAGACTTTAACAATGGATGCTCCCTCTCTATATCGTCACTCCTTTCAAATGTGAAATATGGGTGCCTGCATGTGAAACACTACTGGCTCCTTCTGTCATCAAAAATGTTAGTTATTTACTAGCTGTGTGACCCTGGGCAAGTCACTTAACTCTCATTGCCACACACCCCCCCAAGTTAGTTATAAGCAGTTGTAGGGAAAGGGTGAAAATGCTTGAAAACTCCTTGCTATTTTTTCATACAAGAAGGGCAGGTTATGTATATCATCCTTTACCCCAGGCTCATTTTGGAGGATCTGAATTCATGATGTTTCACTGGAGTAAAGGTTGGGTCCATGTTATCCACTTTTGGGAAAGAGCCAGGTGCATTTCAATGTTCCAGCAGGAGAATGGAGAAATTTCAATAATTCTAATTTCATCTGGATATACATAAATTGTTGACTGGAAATTCATGGTAACTTGGATTAATTGCTAGAGGATTTGGGCTGTAAGGCAGCTTTGTTCTTTGATTTAGCATGGCACAAGAATTCTTATTGTTAATCATCTATTTAGATCAGGACTCCTTAAACTTTTTCCACTCTCAGCCAGTTTTCATTGGAGAAAGTTTTATATGACCCTGGATACATAACTATACAAAAAAAAGTATAGACAACCTACTGTTGCCAAATTTTTTGTGACCCCCCCGCCCCACATTCAGTTATATAACCCCATGTGGGGTCACAACCCCACAGTTTAAGAAGCCAGGATTTAGAGAACTCTCCTTTGTGATTCTAAATATTCAAAATGTAAAGATAGCAATTCCATTAAAACCAGAAAGGAGGGGACAGCTAGGCTGCACACTGGCTAAAGCACCAGACTTGGATTCAAAAGGACCTGAGTTCAAATCTGGCCTCAGACACTTGACACTTACTAGCTGTGTTAAGTCACCTAACCCTCATTGCCTCTCAAAACAACAACAAACAAACAACAACAACCAAAAAAAAGAACTTAAAGGAAAGACACTAAAAGTTGTAGTTCTTAGTTCTCCCTTTTTCAATCAAATATTCATTCATCTAACAATCAAAGAGTGTATCAGAACCTTCTTGTTTCTACCTAATTCTTCCCCTCTGCAAATGATTTTTTAAAATAAAATAATAAAGTTCAAACCTATGGAAACCAACTCATGTGATACATTAGCCACATGCCTTGCTTCATAGAATTGTTGGATCACAGACTTAGAACTAGAGAAGACCTTAGAGGTCAACTAATATAGGGCTTCTTAAACTTTTTCTACCCACTACCCCTTTTCACTAAGGAAGTTTTTAAGGAACCCCAAGTATATAGGTATATAAAATATGTATAAATAGCTTTTTACTGTTGCCAAATTGTTTGCCACCCCCACCTTCATTTACATGACCCCATATGGGGTTGTAACCCACCATTCAAGAAGCTAGGATCTAACACAACTCTCTTATTTTACAGATAAAGAAACTAAGACCTGAAAAGATTAAATAACTTACCCAAGAAAACATAGGTCATAAGCAATAGAACCAAATTACATTTGAACCCATGTCTTCTGACTACATATTAATATGACTTATCCCATTGTATGTGAAGCAGCTAGATGCCTCAGTGAATAAAGCACTTGTCCTGGAGTTAGGAAGACCTGAGTTCAAAAAAATTTGGGCTCAGACACTTACTAATTTGTGACCCTGAGGAAGTCACTTGATCACAATTTGCCTTAATTCATTGGAGAAGGAAATGGCAAACCCCTCTAGTATCTTTGCCAAGAAAACTCCATGGACCATATGGTCCACAATGTCACAAAGAGTTGTACACAAATAAAAAACAGCATTATACTCTGTCCTATCACTGACAAAGCAATTGAACAAAATATAGGAGGAAAATGCGAACTTTCATAGGAGAAAGACACTAACAAATTTCATGTTTAGGCAAAATAGTATATACAGGAACAATGGCCAAGTGATCGATAATCATTGTCCCAACCATTTCCAAACTATGCCACCCACACTCTGTATTCCTACTTTCTCTAACTGCATGTCGGACTCCTGCCCCCAGAAACCTGTGCTCTGATAGCTGAGCTTTCACTGTCTCCTGGATCCAAATCACCATACCATTTCCTAACAATCTCCAAAATATCCAACCTTACCCCATCATTTCTTCAGCTTGGATTCCTTCATATATGAAGTTTTCCGCTACTGAAATGAAAACTCCTTGAGAGAAGTAACTGTCTTGATTACTTGTATTGATAATTTTAACAGTAAACACAGTGTCTAGAACACAGTAAGCACTTTATAAATACTGTTTCATTTATTTGTTTTGTGGGGTTTTGGTTTTGGGGGGTTTTTTTGTTTTTATTTTTTGCAGGGCAATGAGGGTTAAGTGACTTGCCCAGGGTCACACGGCTAGTAAGTGTCAAGTGTCTAAGGCCAAACAAATTTGAACTCAGGTCCTTCTGAATCCAGGGCTGGTGCTTTACCAACTGCACCACCTAGCTGCCCCTGTTTCATTTTTTTTTTTTTTGTGGGTAAGGTCAGCGATAGTTTATACCTGAGATTTTCAATGGTGCTAGAACAGCTGTTATAGGACCTCTCATTATAAGTGTAGAGAATTCCTGGTGTGACATGGATGGTGCCACAACTACTGACAATCAGTATGTGGTTCGTAACCTGGGATTTTAGAATTGCTAGGAGCCCTGGGAGGTTAAGGGGTTTGTCCAAAGTCACAAAGCTAATATGTGCTAGAAGGAGGATTTGAACTTGATTTTCCTCATTCCAAGCCCAGAACTATATCCACTTTGCCACACTGTACATTACATACTTCATAATCTTAAAGAGAGCTTCAACATGTCACTTCAAATTTTGATCCTATTTTGCTCAGTACATATATGTGATTTCATAGTCATTACAAAATAGTTCCTATAGACACTTGTCAATTAAGGCTAGTTCTTTTATATAATGCAGTAATTAGAGCAAACAATATTTCAGAGCTTCTATTGGTTATTAGCATCGCATAATAGGACTTCAGTAGATTATTGGTCTGACAAAGAGACAAAATTAAAGACTGTAACGAGAAATGGCTTTGTGCTCGTGTATGTAGATATAACACAAATTAAAAAAAAATGTGAGGTTAATTTGAGGCAGATACACAGGGATTTCTTCTACTGTTAGGCATAACATAGATTGCAGGAATTTATAGTCTTCTAGTTGAGGGAATATAGGAAACTTACCTGGCAAGCAATATCATTTATTTTGTATAAAGCCTGTCAAACTCATGAGCTGTGGGAGAGCTTGATTATATGTTCAGAATCAATTCTGGAAAAAGCCAGAGGGGCTTGAAACTAGTTATTTGATTTGAGGCACATGTTGCATCAGGCAGAGAGATGTTATATCATACTAGAACTGTCAGAAAGTTGCACAGAAGGATTAATGGCTGCAGAAGACCCCAATGAGTATAATAATAGGTATAGTTGGTCAATTCTGATACTAGGACAACATAGGAGCCCTTTCCCTGGGAAAGCTGAGATAAACTGAACAGGACAAACTAAAGAATATGCTGGTTCTCCTTCCTAGTATACAAAGGATTCCTCCTGTTCAAGTACCCTTCCACATTTAACCTAAACTGTTTAAATTCTTTATAGAAATATTGAGGTGGAAGGGGTTAAAAAGCGATACTATGCCATAATGGAAAAAGGAAGTGCTGGACTGATTCATGAGGCCAATCACCCCAGTCAATAACACTCTTCCCTTCTAAAATTTATTTTATACGTATGCCATATTTATTTGTGCACATGTTATACCCTCCCCAATTAACTATTAATGGAAACTGAACTATCACATCTTAAATCTCCACAAAAATAGACTGAGTTGTTCTCCCCCAATTCTGGTGAAATTAAATTACTATAATTTAAAGGGAGGCAACACTTCGGTTCCTTTTACTTCATTCCCTGCATAACAACTCATCACCAAGTGGACCACCAATGCCTATGAAATCCTCTTTTCCTGCAGTAAATACTGGCAAACTGGCAAAAATAAGGTTGAGCAGAAAGAATAAGCATGGAACATCAACAGCATTAAGTGCAAGACCTGGGAGGTGAGCAGTATCAGTTCATGGAGACTTGACAAGACTAAGGAGCATCAGATAGGGATGTTGAAATTAGGCTCACACATTTCCTGGATTGACTTGTTTACTGTACTAATCTGTCCTTCCTGGTAACCTCAGCAAAAAGCTCCCATTGAAAGTGTACATGTTGGAATTTCCTGGAGGTGGAAGCACTGTGTTATCTGGAGATGGTCTTGTCCTTGGCAAATCCCTCTCCTCCTCCATTCCCCTCCCCCTTTAGGGTTTAATTGATCCACTAACAAAACTTACATCAATCTCTCTCCTTTGTGCATTCATGTACAAAGCTAGTAAAAGAAAATCAACTGTATTTCTTTTAAAATTTCCAACCCCCAACCATCCACCATCTTTTCTACCCCTATTTATTTCTATGAGTATAGAATTGCTCATGAGCATATAGTAAATAAGCCAAGTGAATCGGTATAACTCTCACATGGTGAAGGCTACAGAAATGTTGACTTAGTATAAATGTATCCAATTGGGACAACTTTTTTGTAGGAACAGTTGGAGAGGGGGATATTATTGCTTCAAAATGCACTGGTCTAGCTAGAGACCTGGTTCCTTCACCGCTCCCACTGATTTGAAAGAAAAGGGAAATCCCCTAAAAGGAGCTGAAACTAGAATTTAAATGTCTTCCATAGCAATCCCAGCATCCTTCAGTATTCTAAATTTGCTGAAGCCCTGGATATTACATGGTTCTGCACGAGGAAATAACCCGTAAGGGACAAAATAAAGATTCAGATTCATCTTTAGGAATAGCACAAGCTCCCGAAAGCAAACCCGAACAAAACAGCACCAAAAATAATGTTTTTAAAACCTTTTGAACAGTATCCCTTTTGCGAAAGTATTTATTAATCTAGGTAAACTGAGATCTTACTCGAACTTGCTTCTCTCTTCTTAAAATAAGCCTCGGGAGAAGCCAAAAATAAATTCAATTTGGAGGAAATATATTTGGAAACGACCTAATCTAAATGCTTCTCGAGCAAGCAGTGCAAAATCCAGCATTCTGTTAGCCTGTCTCCACTCCCTCCGGGGCCCCCTCACAATGTCCTAAGTGACTGCAGCCTTTTTAACCCTTCCGCCGCGCTGGGCTAAGCTGAGCTCCGCTCAAACCGACCAGCTCCGGGATGCTACACTCTGTGAAGGGAGCCCCAGCTCCCAGCGGCTCCTCTGACAGCCCGACTTAGTCATCTTATGCTGCCGAGGCCAGGAAGAGAAACGCAGAGGCATTGTGGCGCAAACACAGTGGCTTTACTGTTTAGCTCCCATAGATAATGGTCGGCGGTGCAGGTTGAGGACAGGGTGGCCGATTGCTGAACCCAGCGGAGAGCATGGAAATCAAATGTATTTTCCGAACCCCTGCATTACTGAATCACCCTCCGGATCTGTACTGAGGATGCAGGAATGGAGGAACGGACTGAATATGAGCTAGGATTCCATCCCCGCCCCCATTCATTTTTCCCCAATCTGGAGGTCTCTTGAAGAAGGTTAATCAGTCAGTAAGGGTTTTCACTTAAACATTTTAGGATTAGGCACATCAGGGGCTGGAGAAACTTGAACCCTCTCTGCCTCAGTTGTAAATGCCGGTGGAGAACGCACATTCTAGAAAGGTTAGGGTGGCACCAGATTTGTTTTAAATTTAGAAAATTAATAAGTAGCTCATTTAGGCAAAAACCACAGCCTTGTGAAAATGACATTCAGTTTTTTACTTCTAGCACGAAGGCATATTCAAACAAGTTCAGCAGATATCTGTTCACGGTTAAAATTATAGAATAGATTACATGTGTATATAATTTCATATTTCTTTTTTCTTATAAACTGACATGCAGTTCACATAGTAGGAGCCACATACATTGTTCCCAAATCCTCTGCCTCCCTTAGAGCCAGGCTGGCAGATCATTTCTTTCTTGCTAATGTAAATGTGAATTTTATTTTGAAACAAGGAAACGCATGCATAATATATCATCAGGACTGAAGCAACAAAGCCATTTCTGTGCTTTTTCTAGATTCCAAATGAAGTGTTTTTACTAAGCTAATTTAAAATGCTTTGGGTCAAAAAATTTGACTAGGAACCCTAGCTCCCACAGTCTCTGTTACTTTAAGAGTATCATTCCAGATCCCCCTCACACCCACATACTTGTCCTCTCTTTGCACAGCAAGTGCCAAGCAGTGACATCTACTATAGTCTCTAGGACAAGATAGTCTCTACTATACAGAAAAAAGAGAGGGAGAGGGAGAAAGAGAAAAAAGGCGGGTGGTGAGGGAGCGGGAGAGAAAGAGCACAAATCCTGTTATGTTCCCAGAGGATGAGTCACTTCCTAGCAATAATGCTGAGATGCTATTTATTGCTGTTTTGCTGATATGAAGCCTAGCTCCATTTCTCAGCAGAGCTACAGGGCCTAGCTTCCCTCCTGGCTGTCCATTAATCATGAGGGACTGTTACAGAGTGTACAAGGAGTGGGAGTTCTGCCCATGAGTGGCCTCTAGCTGTCTCCAGTTCAATGAAATGACCCTGTGTGAAGACTTGTTTTATGAGAGATTGGTTTATTTGTAACTAAACTACTTCCTCCGTTATTTGATAAGCTCAAATATTTGCTACTGATAGTCTGAGAGTGTCACATTTATTATCCCGTTTCAGGCATTGCCTAACTCCTTTGGATCCGACTTCTTTAACCCTTTGGGGGGCAGCTACAATCTTACTGGATCAAGTTGTATTTTCTTTCTGCAAAGCTTATATAAGAAACCAGTGTTTTCTTTCTGGTAATCAGCATTATTTTAGACCAGCCATGATATGTGAATCAAAGAGACTCACTGTTACAAAAGAGATTTCAACAGCTATGTTAATATGAGGCTCTGTCTCCTTCTGGGTTCTGAAGACACTATGATATGAAGAAAAGGAATTCAAGTGCCTTATTAAAAGACATCTAAGATATTCTTACGTTACTCTGTAGCACATTAGACTTGCTGTTCCTATGGCACAATAAAATGGGGTACAGTGATTTTGACTGCTTCTCAGACCCAGAATATCATTTGTTCTGTCCACACTACTGTCTGATGCTGTGGAGTTCTGAGTTCTGAACCAAATTTTTACCTTTTGGAGTTTGAGCTCATTTGCATTTGGCAGAACATGATTTCCTGTTTCTACAGAGGAGGGGAAAAAAGGGCTTTACAGAACTCCTTCAAAGGGCTCAAAGGGCTTTCTGGACATATAAAACCATGTTTCCAGGAGTTCAATGAACCAGAATGAGGCAGATTTCCCTTGAAAGGCAAAACAATATCTCAGACTTGGCTACATGCAAAACACTTGAAAAATCGATTGCAATATCTTTTGAGAATCACAAATTGTGATTATGTTTGAATTCTTTCTTCCCTGATTAGCAACACCCAGAGCTCACAGTAACTCCCAGAAGAGCTAAGGAAATAACCACTTATGTACGAGAAGATTATTCCAGACTTACAAAGTTTTCCCAAATCATTAGGCCCACAGAAATTCTTTCCAAGCCCACATTTGCCACATCACATTTACCATTCATTTCTTGACCATCTTTGTCTCCTACTGTTCCTAGGAGAACTACTTGCCTACTACAGGAAATATACTCATGAGTTTCCCTTCAGGAATCACATATTCCCTTAAAAGTCAAACACAAAATGAGGAGAGAGAAAAAATATATTTCATCCTTTATCAATAGTTTGAAAAACTCAGGTTTACAAAAAACAAATTAATGAGGGATGATTATTCACTTTACAAGAGGGATCTTTATAAATAACAACAATAAGAAACAGTTACATAGTACTTTAACGTTTGCATATATTATTTCATATGCTCCTCACAATATACCCATGAGATAGGTACTTTTATTATCCACATTTTACAGATGAAGAAACTGAAACTGAGAAAAGTTGAGTGACTTGTCCAGAATCATATAGCTAGTGAGTGTCTGAGATTTCGTGATGTGTGTAAAAAAATATTTTACAATTCCTTTAAATAATGAATTTTCCATGTGATAACTAAAAATTTTATTTGATTTAATATGTGCAATTTTTAGGATCTCTTCATAATGCAAGATGAACCTGCTTTTAGACTTGCTTTATGATAATCAGTAGTCCTATCTTGATTTCTTTTGCCTACACAAACACTTGATCAAGTGTCTATTTTAAGGCTACACATATTATATCATATGGACAGAGTCATCCTGGGGGAGGGAAGGAATGAAGGGAAGTTCAGGAGGAGGAAGAGAGGTGTGTCTTCTTATCCTTCCTCATCTTCACCTCCAACACTTTTATATCAGTGAAATTCACTTAAAATGGACACCAAATATTAGGTAAGCTTGCTGAATCCTTTTCTTCTCCCCCCTTAATCCCTTCACCCATTTTTTCCATTCTTCTTTAGAGGGGATGTTTCTCGGTGTAGGGGAGGGCAATGGAAGATAGATAGATAGATCGATAGATTGATAGATCGATAGATAACTGGATAGATAGATAGATAGATAGATAGATAGATAGATAGATAGATAGATAGATAGATAGATAGATAGATAGATAGAAAGATTTTATAAAAATAAAAATATCAAAAACATTTTTAAAATAATATGAAATAAACAGGTATAAAGGAAGAAAACACAAAAGAGTAACATGAGGCCTGAGAAGTATGTATGGAAGGGAGAAGGGAGAAGGGAAAAGACTAGGACCCACCTGTTTGTTTAGGTGCTATCAGTGGTTGTGGTGATGGTGAGAAGATTATTCACTGGGGAAGTTGGGGCTTGTTTTAGGCATGTATGTACATGAGCTTTATGTCTTTTTCTACACCATCTGGAGAGCTACCTCCTCAGCAGTCTGTCTTCCTGTCTAAATCACTGTCGAGCGCCCCACTCCCCCAGTCACCACGGCAGTGACTGGCCTGGGCAGATGGCCTGATTTGCTATACTGTCCCTAGGGACAGTTCTGTATACAGAAACAGTTCAGAAATAGCATGTCAAATAAGAATTTTGTGTCACCCTATATCTTCTTTTCTTGATAGTATATTTGAGACACCAGATTCCAGCTATCCTTATGTGGCATGAAATAAAAAAAGAATTTGGACATTACCCAGTTGATTGAATAAGCATAAATAACTGAACCAGCAAGGTCTATTTTTTTAAAATCCACTTAAGAACCTGAATTATCTAATCTTATTGTCTATATTGAATATATTAACTGGGTAATTGCCATCCTACTAGTTTCCAAATCTTAGCCATACTTGATCACTTAAAATAAACTTTAAAATAAACAGCGGATCATGTATTTGTGTAGACAAAAGAAACCAGAGTAGGACTACTGAAAGTTGGGGAATAGGACTGAAAGGCATTGAATACAGGTTTACCTTGCTTTATCCATGAGTTTCTGAAAAGTTGCATGCTAAAGCAGAGCTCCCCTACCACCTCAACCACAACAATCATTCTTATTCAAATCAGCCTACTCTTCTCCAGGGCCTACTTTATAGGCCCCTTCTTCTAGCCCCTTCCACTGTGCCTTTGGGAAGCCCCACTTTATTCTCAACAACCTTCCCTAGATGCTTGAACTTTTTCTCCAACAATACTTTAATTGCCTCTGTTTTATCCCTTATTACTTACTTCTCAATCATTGGGAATTTGATTTTTCTTTTCTCTATC
Organism: Dromiciops gliroides; assembly: GCF_019393635.1. Classification (NCBI taxonomy): domain Eukaryota; kingdom Metazoa; phylum Chordata; class Mammalia; order Microbiotheria; family Microbiotheriidae; genus Dromiciops; species Dromiciops gliroides. The sequence goes on from NC_057863.1 coordinate 130,667,780, forward strand.
CACCACTAATCTTAAAACAATGATCTCCAAGGTCATCAATGATCTATTTATTGCTAAATCCAATGGCCAAACTCAGTCCTCAGGATTATCCCTGTCATTCCCAATCTCAAGTAGATTCAGTAGCTTCCTCTTGTCTTTCAAGTAGAATACAGAGTTTTGCAATTTAACATCCTTCATAATCCATCTCCAAGTTCTCCTTTCCAGGCCAATTGCACATCAGTCATACACACACACACACACACACACACACACACACACACACACACATGCACGCACGCACGCACATGCACATGCACGCACGCACGCACATGCACATGCCCACGCACACACACATGCACAAAGGCATACAATACACCAATTATTTTCTTATTATTCTGTCTGTATATATGTATGTATATATTTGTTTTATTTACTTATGGGTGTACATACAGTTCCCCTGATAGAAGAAAAAAGCAATAAGCATTTACATAGCACTTATTATTTTCTAGACTAGGCAGCGAGGTAATGAAGTGGATAGAGTGCCAGGTCTGGAGTAAAGAAGACTCTTCTTGAGTTCAAATCTGGCCTCAGACACTTAACCAGCTGTGTGATCCTGGACAAGTCACTTAACCCTATTTGGCTCAGTTTCCTCATCTATAAATTAACCTGGAGAAGGAAATGGCAAACCACTCCAGTATTTTGGCCAAGAAAACCTCAAAATGGGTCACAAAGAGTCAGCCATAACTGAAACAACTAAACAACTCTAAGGTTTATACCATCCATTTTTTCCATCCCCTCCATATTTATCCCTGAAGGTATGTATCTACTGACTCAAGGTCACTCTCCCAACTCTAGCACTTGACTCATCATTTTTTCTCTCTATCCTATCTTCCATCCTTATACTTGAAAACTACAGTGTCCGTGCTAATAACGACTTTAAGACTGACCACACAAGTTTCCAAATTTCTCACCTGCAACAAATAATACTATACCTCATCCCTCATCTCATCCACACACTAGCATGGACCTATCTTAAACTTTAGCATATCATAGAATTACATCACCTTCAAGAACCAACCTTCAAATTTCCATTCTCTAACCAAAAGTTTCTTCAGTTTTCCAACTCCTTTGCAAATTTAAATTCAGTTCTATAAACATACATTATGTGGCAACCATTTACAAGACACTGCTGGAAACCAGGAATACAAAGATAAAAACAACATATTTCCTGCCTATTCTTCACCTTATTATTATCTCTACTCTCTTGACTTCTTCCTATTGTCCCAGTCTATTTCCTCCTTTCTAGTGTCACCTACTTCCATACTCACCACTAATTCCATAGTTTGCCACTTCAATGATTCATTAGTTATCACCTTAGAATCCCAGAATGCCTTCCACCTGCTGATACTACCCTGCTAATCTTCAATTCTGGGTAACCCTACTATTCAATTCTGCCCCTTCTGTTTTTGTAAATATCCATCTATTTCATTTAGATTGTCAAGTTTATTGGCATACAGTTGGGCAAAATAGCTCCTAATTATTGCTTTAATTTCCACTTCGTTGGTGGTGAATACACCCCTTTCATTTTTGATGCTGGTAATTTGATTTTCTTCTTTCTTTCTTTCTTTTTTGATCAAATTAATCAAAGGTTTATCTATTTTATTGTTTTTTTTATAAAACCAGCTCTTAGTTTTATTGATTAATTCTATAGTTTTCTTGCTTTCAATTTTATTAATTTCTCCTTTGATTTTTAGGATTTCTAATTTAGTATTTAATTGGGGATTTTTAATTAGTTCTTTTTCTAGCTTTTTTAGTTGCATCACCAATTCATTGATCTCATTCTCTTTTTTATTCATGTAAGTATATAGAGATATAAAATTTCCCCTAAGCACTGCTTTGGCTGCATCCCATAGGTTTGGTATGTTGTCTCATTATTGTCATTCTCTTGGATGAAGTTATTGATTGTTTCTATGATTTGTTGTTTGACCCCCTCATTCTTTAGGATGAGATTGTTTAGTTTCCAATTAATTTTCAGTCTACCATTCCATGGCTCTTTATTACATGTAATTTTTATTGCATCATGATCTGAGAAGGATGCATTTAATATTTCTGCCTTTCTACATTTGACTATGAGGTGTTTGTGCCCTTATACATGGTCAGTTTTTGAGTATGTGCCATGTACTGCTGAGAAGAAGGTATATTCCTTTCCATCCCCATTCAGTTTTCTCCAGATGTCTATCATATATAACTTTTCTAACATTCTATTCACCTCTTTAACTTCTTTCTTTTTATTTTGTGGCTAGGTTTATCTAATTCTGAGAGGGGAAGGTTCAGATCCCTCACTACTGTAGTTTTCCTGTCTATTTCCTCTTGTAACTCATTTAACTTTTTCCTTAAGAATTTGGATGCTAAACCACTAGTTGCATAAATGTTTCATATTGATATTACTTTGATATCTATCATACCTTTGAGCAAGATGTAGTTTCCTTCCTTATCTCTTTTTTTTTGGGTGAGGCAATTGGGGTTAACTCACTTGCCCTGGGTCACACAGCTAGTAAGTGTCAAGTGTCTGAAGCTGTATCTATTTTAATTAGACCTATTTTTGCTTTTGCTATGTCTGAGATAAAAATTGCTACCCCTGATTTTTTTACTTTAGCTGAAGCATAATGTATTCTGCTCCAACCTTTTATCTTTACTCTGTGTGTATCTCTCTGATTCAAATGTGTTTCTTGTAAACAACATATTGTACGATTCTGATTTTTAATCCACTCTGCTATTTGCTTCTGTTTTGTGGGAGAGTTCATTCCATTCAGATTCAGTTAAGATTATTAACTGTTTATTTCCCTCCATCCTCTTTTCTCCTTTGTTTGTACTCTTTTCCCCTTCTTTCACTCTATTCCTCCTGACCAGTGTTTTGCTTCTGACTTCTGCCCCTCTCAATCTGCCCTCCCTTTTATCAGCTGTCCTTCCTTTTCTTCCCCCTTTTCCCCCATGCTTCTGCCTTCCCGTCTATCAATACCACCTTTTTCTCCTTCCCCTTTTGTTTCCTTAAAGAGTAAGTTAAATTCCTTTATACAAATGAGAGTGTATTTAATTCCCTTCCTGAACCAAATCTGATGAAAGTAAGGTTGAAATAATGCTCACCCCTCCCTTCTTTCCCTCTATTGTAATGAGTTCTTTTGGTGCCTCTTCATATGATGTAATTAATCCCATTCCACCCCCCCCTTCCTCTCCTCCTTTTATTCTGCCCCTTAAGTTTCTTTATATCATCACATCAAAATCAATCTAATAACAATACCTCAATAGAGATACAGATCCCAAGAGTTAAACATTTTATCCTCCCTCATAGGGATGTAAGCAGTTTAACCCCATTGAAAAACCTTCCCCCACCCCCTGCCCTGTTTACCTCTTTTTACTTCTCTTGAATCTTGTATTTGGAGATCAAATTTTCTGTTCAGCTCTAGTCTTTTTTTCAGGAAACCTTGGAAGTCCCCTATTTCATTGAATGTCCATCTTTTCCTTTGAAAGAGAATGTCAATTTTCCTGGGTAGTTGATCATGGCTTGTAATCCAAGCTCCTTTGCCTTCCTGAATATCATATTCCAATCCCTGTGATCCTTTAATGTTGAAGCTGCCAGGTCCTGTGCAATCCTGACTATGGCTCCATGATATTTAAATTGTTTCTTTCTGGTTTCTTGGACTATTTTCTCCTTTACCTGATAATTCTGGAGTTTGGCTACAATATTCCTAGAAGTTTTCCATTTTGGGGTTTCTTTCAGGAGGTGATCGGTGGATTCTTTCAATGATGATTTTATCCTCTGATTCTATAATTTAAGGGATTTTCTCCTTGATAAGTTCCTGTAATATGGTGTCTAGACTCTTTTCTTGATCATGGCTTTCAGGTAGTCCAATAATTCTCAGATTATCTCTCCTGGATCTATTTTCCAGGTTGGTTGTTTTTCCAATGAGGTATTTCACATTTTCTTCTATTTTTTCAGTCTTATGATTCTGCTTGCAATATTCTTGGTGTCTCATGGAGTTATTAGTCCAATGGAGTTATCTGCCCAATTCTAATTTTTAAGGCATTATTTTCCTCAGTAAGCTTTTGCACCTCTTTTTCCATTTGGCCAATTTTTTCTCCCATTTGGCCAATTTTTTTCTACCATTTGCCCATGCTTTTCTCCAATTTGGCCAATTTTTTCTCTCATTTGGTCACTTGTATTTTGTAAAGAATTGTTTTCCTCAGTCATTTTTTGTGCTTCTTTTTCCAGCATAACTCTCATTTCTTTTTCCATTTTTTCTTCTACCTCTCTCATTTGTTTTGTTTTGGGGTTTTGGGTTTTTTTTTTTTTTTTGGTAAGGCGATTGGGGTTAAGTGACTTGCCCAGGGTCACACAGCTAGTAAGTGTCAAATGTGTGATGGATTTGAACTCAGGTCCTCCTGAATCCAGGGCCAGTGCTTTATCCACTCTGCAACCTGGCTGCCCCTTTTCATTTGGTTTTTAAAAGCCTTTTTGAGCTCTTCAAAGAAGGATTTTTGGTCTTAAGACAAGATCCTCTTCCCACTTGAGTCTTCACTTGTAAGCATTTTGACAAACTCATCTGAGTTTGAGTTTGGCTCTTCTCTTTCACCATAGTAGCTGTCAATGATAAGGGTCCTTTTTTGTTTCTTACTCATATTGTAGCCTATTTTTAAACTTATAAAGTTGAAGTCTGCTCCTGGGGCACAGGGTTCACTCTTGCTAGCTTCTTACTGTTCTCAGCTGCCCCACTCTTAGCCGTGTTGAGCTGCCCACTGAGCCAAGCAGAGCTAAGCCAAGTCGTGTCGAGTGGAGCAATGCTGAGCCAAGTAGTGTCGAGTAGAGCAATGCTGAGTTGATCAGAGCTGAGCCAATCAGAGCTGAGCTGAGATGTGCTGAACCCCCCCCCTTTCATCCAGGTGAGAAAGACCTTTCCTGAAGTCCTCTAAATTATCTCAAGTAAGAGGACTCTGTCTTTCTGTCTTTTTGTAGGTTCTGTAGTTCCAAAATCTGTTTGGAGGCTTGATTTAAAGTTGTTTTTGAGGAAAACATGGGAAAGATCAGGCAACTTCCTGGCTTCTCTCCACCATCTTGGCTCTGCCTCCGGAAACCCCTGTTTCAGGGCTTTTGAATTACAAAATGAGGAAGTTAGACTATTGAGTTGTTTCCTTCTTACGTGTTCTAGTCCATAAATTCACATGGGGCTTTGCTAACATTTTATAATCCTTTCACTTTTCTCTTAAAAAATTATCTCATTCCTCAAGGTGATTATTCTAATTTTTTTTCCTTTCTTCTACCATTTTTGCAGCAGATAACCTCGCCCAACTATTTCTTTCCTTTATAATCTTCTTACATTCTACTGAACTCTTTCTAGACATTCTGATCTACATGCTGTTCTTTGCATGTGACATTCCATCTTCTATCTTATACCTCTTCACTGCCTCGTTCCTCTGCTAGCAATTCTCCTTCCCAGTCTTTGATTCTTAGAACCCCTGACTTCCTTTGAGAATCAGCTCAACTGACATCTCCTCCAGAATGCCTTTCACAGTCTCTGCACCCTATTTCCCCAGCTACTAGTTCCATTCTTTCCATCTTGTCTTGTAAATTCTAATTTATATATGCTTACTTCCCCATTAGAACATTAGCTTCTTGAGGACAGAAAGTATTTTTCCTTTTTTCTTTGTATCCCCAGCACTTAGCACAATTCTTGGCCTATAATAAGTGCTTGTTGGGGACAGCTAGGTGGCACTGTGAATAAAGAACTGGCCTTGGATTCAGGAGGACCTGAGTTCAAATCCAGGCTCAGACACTTGACATTTAACTAGCTGTGTGACCCTGGGCAAGTCACTTAATCCTCATTCCCCTGGGAAAAAAAAAGTGCTTGTTGATTAATTATGTTACATTGTAGTTATTCATGCATTATATCCCCCTAAATTTTTTCTTAAATAGCAGTAACAGGTACTTATATAACACTTTATTTTACAAAATATGTCTATCACAATAACCCTGTGAAATTAGTAACCCAAGTATGTGTTTGAATTGTTTTCCTAATCATGCTATATTGTTGAGATCATGAAATACTGTAATCTCTGGAGAATCAAAATGATGAGTGAGTCAAAGAGCTATGGAAAGATATATGGTAAGCTTAAGTAGGCTACATCATATTACTAGTGATGACTTATGGAGACATAGTGTTACAGGACATGCATGAATCAAAAAGAAGTCTGTCTAATCATGTATTGAAAATCAGAGAAAACAGATGGACTACCTGAATGTCACCTTGTGGTATCCCTTAGAAATTAGAAGAATCAATTTACAGCTTTCTAGCAGGATGATTTATATAAACTTTATGGAGAAATAAGGACATGTATCACACAATGTGAGTATGGATGAGTTACAAATTTTATTCATGAGAGCTTATTCATACTGATGAGATCATAGACTCATCAGCTATTCAAATTATATGCTTCATTGAATCTCTAATCAGATGCCTCATCATGTGGATGGAGGTGGCCCTGGATTCTTCGAAGTTATACTATCAGATTACAAATTTGACATAGGTCCTACCAAGCTAGAAGAGCTTCATGTATGGGACTAGCAGTAAACAATGTTTCTCATACAAGGAACATCCAAGTAAATTTGAAAAGGCATATCACCAACAGATTGGCCGTAAAGGAATGATTTTGTTTGTTGTTTCCCACAACTCAGGAAGAGAACCCACCAACCCATGTAGGGACTGTGAACTCCCTCATCTTCACTTCTTAGAAGCCCTTGTTTCCTTCAAAACTCATCTCAAACACTACATTTTATATACCACTTTCCTGATTTCCCAGTTCCTAATTTCCCCCAAGTTATTTATATTTATTATTAATGTACCTATGTGAGTATTTATCATCTCCTCTGTTAGAACAGAAATTCCCAAGGACAGAAACTTTTTGTTGCCTTTATATTCACCAGTGCTTGGTGCATAGTAGTTTTCATAAAAGTTTTTGTTGGGGCAGCCAGGTGGTATAGTGGATAAAGCACAGGACCTGGATTCAGGAGGAACTGAGTTCAAATCCAGCTTCAGGCACTTGACACTTAACAGCTGTGTGACTCTGGGCAAGTCATTTAACTCCCATTGCCCCACCAAAAAAAACAAACAAAAAAGTTTTTGATTGATGAATTGGAGAAAATACCCATACTGATGAAATAACATTTCTTTGATAATGCACCAAAAAAAAATGAACCTAATGAAAGGCTGCACTTAAGACAGTACTATCAAAGTAGAATTTAAATTAAATCCTATTTGGCAACAATAAATAAGATTATATATATATATTTTGAAAGCAAAGCACTAGATAGATATCAGCTAATACATTAAATGTGATTTATAGTATTAAAATGTTACCTATTTCTATTCTTTGCTGAAATTCCTTAAGCACCAGAATTACTTTACATATTTCTAACCACAAAGAAGAATCTGAGATTACCTAATTCAAACCCCTCATTTTATAGATAAACTATATGTCTATACATTTCATTATACCCACAATGTAGTGTCTAACATAATGACTGCTAATTATATGCTTTGACTATAACAAAATTATATTATACATTTTCAGAAGTAACTTTTTACAAAAGGTACTCCAGTCATAATAAAAATTACATAAATTTTTAACAAAGACATAAAATTTGAATATTTTCAATTATTACAATTTAAAAACATTCTAATACTTAAGATCTTTGAGGGATTATATTTTTATATTGTCCTCTCACCACATCCTCCCATCCTAAGCACATAGTCTGGTGTTTCATACATAATATATTGTTAATACTTACTGAATTGAGATAAACTAAAGTGATGATAAGTTCTTATATTGGTCCTAGTACATACCTTCATAGTTCATGCTTTCTAGTTTAGTTAAAAAACAGTACGTAGAAAGGTTTTCTATTACCTGACAATCAGATTACAAATTTTAATTTGACTCATTTATAAAAGATCCAAATATACAAAGATATTTAAAATGAAAGATGTCCTAAAAGATTGTAAATCTTTTTTAAGGCAAAAAAAAAAATCTTTAGCTACATCTTATCTACTAACATATATTTTATTCAAATAAAAAAATAACATCTTCTTGAAAGTCCCAAATTAGATTTCTGCTTTAATGCAGAAGAAAGAGAAAGAAGTTGTCAATTGTGTTTAGGAAATCCTGGTGACTTAATGTTTCATCATTTGTATTGAGAATTAGAAGGAGGAAAAATTGAAAGAGAGGAGAAAACATTCTCCATTAATAGGGATTACAAGCATATGATTCATTCAAACTTCTTTAGAGAAGCAAGTAAAATGTCCAAATTATAGGTTTAACAAACCATAATTAATATGTAGGAGGAATTAAAGTGTATTGAGAGAGAAAGAAGGCCATATTTTTCATTAAATATCAATATAGTTTTAGCATCATTAAAATGAGCGTTTCCCCTACTATCTAACTATCCTACATCCAAATACCATTGTTTGAAGGAAGAGGAATATGGAAGAATTAAAGACTGAAAATGAGGAATCTCAGACAACACTTGAATGAGAATTAGAAAATAAAGATCACTCAAACAAGAAAGGAGGTTCCATATCCAACTGTGTGAAGAACATTATAAGCAGAGATCATTTTTTTTTCTTCATACTTAGTGCTTCAATTATTTTGTTTTGTTTTTCCAAAATAGTTTCATTACCCTGAGCTCTTTTGAGCTACTTTTTGAATATAGTCCCACATATAAGGTGGTTATTTGCTAAAGGGACCTGGTTGTAGAAAAGAAAATGTGCTTAATGGTCAGTCACTAGCTTAAAGCAACAAAATCTTAATTAACTGGAACGCCTGGGGAATTGAGTGTCTAGTTAACTGAACTTTCTGGTCAACTGGCTACTAACCAAAAACCACAGCCATTTCAATCCTTTCTAGATTGTAAAAAAATCTTTTAAAAATACACAAATATACTTTTTGGTCTTAGGTACATAATACAGAAGATAATTTAACCTTGTTGGCTTGGGCTCCTAAAATACCAGAGGATCTTTATTTTTTAATTTTTTTTATTTTGTGGAGCAATGAGGGTTAAGTGATTTGCTCAAGGTCACACAGCTAGTAAGTGTCAAGTGTCTGAGGTCAGATTTGAACTCGGGTCCTCCTGAATCCAGGGCCAGTGCTTTATCCACTATGCCACCTAGCTGCCCCCTGGTATTTGTGAGTTTTATTTATTTATTTATTTATTTTGTTGAGGCAATTGGTGTTAAGTGACTTGCCCAGGGTCACACAGCTAGTAAGTGTTTAGTGTCTGAGGCCAGATTTGAACTCAGGTCCTCCTGACTCCAGGGCAGGTGCTCTATTCACCGTGCCACCTAGCTGCCCCTGTTCTTTATTTTTAATATTTGTATGGAAAGATGAACCTGAGATAGAAAAATGAATATGCAGGTCATCATCAATCAATAGCATAACAAGTAACATTGAAATAAAACTTAGATGAACGTTTTAAAAAAATACAGTTACATGAACTAATGATGCACAAAATTTGTTAAGTTTGAAATGGAACATCTGGGGGGCTCACAGCATCTGGTTGACAGCATTTACCAAGAGATTGTATTGAGTTGAACACTATAAAAAATATATTCATTTGTGATCCTACAGAGGAAGTAAACAGAAAACCAATTGCTTTCATTGATGAGATTAGAGTAGAAAGTGATTTCAATAGACTTTGACCTGAATGAGTTTCACCAAAAGAACTCAGCAGTTTTAATGTCATCTTTGCCTTTCACTGAATAATAACAGTTCATTCACTTAACAGTTAATGATCATTTTTATTAGCTGTTCTTCACAATAGCCTAGTGAATTTAATATTAGAGTCTTTCCCAAAGGACAAAATAGTTCACACATGTAATGTATACAAGACTTTGACATTACTAGGGTTAGAATTCTCATTTCTGTTGAATAAAATCATACCCCAAATGACTTACTAGAATTTAATGAAAGAATCACATAAATTACTAGTGTTTAACATGGTCTTGCTAATTTCCCCCCAAAAGTCAATCTTAATCAATCAACAAACATTCATTAAGTGATGGCTATGCACCAGGCACTGTGCTAGGCCCTGGAAATACAAACAAAAAATCCTGGGAGGAACTGACAATCTATTGGGGAAGGCAATATCTATGTAAATAAGTTTATACAAAATAAATACGAGGTAATTTTGTGGGAAAAATGGTAAGTTCGGGTATTAGGGAAGGCTTCATGGAGCTATGGGCTATTGAATTGAGTTTTCAAGGAAATTAGAGAGTCTAAGAGGTGGAGAGAGTGTATTCCAGGTACGGAATACAACACTGCAAGAAAGCAGGCTTATGTGGACCAAAGAAAGTGAAAAAAGAAACAAGGGTAGAAAGGAGCAAAGTTAGAAAAGTAGACCGGGGCCAGATTCAAAAGCTTTTAAATACTAAACACAAAAGTTTATATTTAATCCCAATTTCTCTCAAGGCCACATTTCTGACTCTTTTCTGGGCTTACTCTACCATGCCCCTGTGTTGGGTACCTCCCCTCCCTCCTGCCCTAACTCCATTTTCAGCTTCCTTATATGTATTGTCTTCCTTTATCATTACAGCTTAGGCTCTAGAGTTTGGAATATAGGCACAGTAATACATTTGGTACAACTGTTTTGGTAAGCAATTTGGAATTATAAAAATAAAGTGATTAAAATGCCTATACCCTTTGAACCAGACACTCTAATACTGAACTTATCCCCAAGGAGACCAATGAAAAGAAGAAAGTCCTTATATACACCAAAATATCTATAAAGGATGTTTTGTGGATAGCAAAGAATTAGAAAGAATGTGAATATTCATCAATTGGGAAAGGACTAAACAAACTATGATACACAAATGTAATGGACCATTGCTGTTCTATAAGAAATGCTGTATGTGATGAACACAAGGAAGCATTGAAAGATCATCCAGCGAAAAGTAAGCAGAGCCAAGAAAACATGCATATTGACTACAACAATGTAAATGGAAAGAACAACTACAACTGCACACACACAAACACATCAATCAAAACTAGATGTAACACCATTATAAAAATCAATCATGACTTGAATAAAGAAATATGAGAGGACATCTCCAATGCACCCCTTCATAGAAGTGGTAGAACCATAGGTATTACACATTGCATGTATCTTCAGACTATTTTTCCCCAATCTATTGATTGCTTGTGCTAATAATTTTCTCTTCTTTTTCTTTTTTGTCATTAAAATCCTATTTTTATAGGATGGCACTTTGTGAGGGGAGGGATACAGGGGTAACTTGATTATGTCAAAAACAAATGACATCAATAAAAATTATTTTAAAAAACATATGTAATGATTGGAATGATGCTACCTACCGGAGACTTGTTGGGGGAAAGCTCCGCCATGAGGAAAATGCCTCAGAGGGCAAGGCCATGTGGCTTTTCCTTGGTGTCAGGAAATGATGTTTTGCTCATGGGTGCTGTCTATCAAGGCTACCAGCCAATCAACTTGAGGAGCCTCCTATTTTCTGGGAGGAGACAGGAAGGAGGAAAGAGGGCCTGCGCGGAGAGCTCTCTCTCTCTTTTGAGTTCCGGACTTGATGGTGGTGGTGGCAGCAGAGGACTTCACAGGAAATTTGAGGAAAGATAGGAATGCCAGGCTGTTGGAATTCTGTTCTCAATCTTTTTCTTTCTATTTTTCAATAAACCCTTAAAAACCTAAACTCGTTTTATCAGTGATTTTAGTCAGTTTCCCCCAAAACTGGGGGAGCAGATTAGAATCCACATTTAGAATCTTAAATTACACACATAATTTCCTTGAGGGCAGGGTCTATCTTTATTTCTGCTTTTTTTAAAATTCCCAGTGTTTATCAGAGTGCCAGGCTTAATAAGCGCTCAGTAAATGCTTCTTTTTTTTTTTTTTAAGTGAGGCAATTGGGGTTAAGTGACTTGCCCAGTAAGTGTTAAGTGTCTGAGGCCGGATTTGAACTCAGGTACTCCTGACTCCAGGGCCAGTGCTCTATCCACTGTGCTATCTAGCTGCCCCGTCAGTAAATGCTTCTTGACTTGACAAGACTAAAGACAATAGGAGGCCACTGGTATTTATTGAGAAGGAAAAATATGTTCAAACTTGTGCCTTATGTAAGGGGCTAAAATTCTAGCTATACTATCTAAAATCTAATGAGTGATTGCCAATAAATTATAAGCTTTAGCAAGAGTATTTAAGTGTTTAAGTATTTATTAAAGAGCATTAGGATCAGAGAGAAAGGTAAAAATCTAACTACTTTTAAGAGACCCCATCATCCAACCCACCATGACGAGGTCAGGAACCAAAAGAGAAAAAAGCCCTCTGCCAGGGTCCACTTCCTACTTTGTGTTCTCCTCCCAAAATGGGAGGCTCCTCAAGTTGATTGGCTGGTAGCCTTGATAGACGGTATCCACAAACAAACGTTACTTCCTGATGCCAAGGACCTTGACCACATGGCTTACCCTCAGATGTTTTCTCCTCATGGCGGAGCTTTCCTACAGTAGCTCTCCAGCAGGTGGCGTCATTCAAATCGTTACACTTAGGAATATCATTATAATGTCTATATGGATAACAGATTAAATAGAGGAAACTCGAGGCAGGATAATCTATTTGGAAACTATAGTCCAAGCAAAAATTTATTATTTTCCTTTTTTTTCTAATAAAAGTATTTTTTTCCAGTTACATGTAAAAATAGTTCTCAACATTTGTTTATACAAGCTTTCCAATTTCAGATTTTTCTCCCTCCCTTCCCTCCCTCTCCCCTCCCCTAGACAGCAGACAATCTGATATAGGTCATATATATATATATATATATATATACACACACATACACACACACATGCACATGCACATATACATATATACACACACATATATCATATATACATATATGTGTGTACACACATATATACATATATACATAATAACATTAAATATATTTCTGCATTAGTCATGTTATAAGAGAAGAATCAGAGCAATGAGGAAAAACCTCAAAATAGAAAAACAACAGCACCAAAAGCAAAAGAAATAGTATGGTTCAATCAGCATCTCTACTCCACAGTGCTTTTTTTTTCTGGATTTGGAGAACCCCCTCCATCATGGGTCCCCTGGAACTCTTCTGTACCATTGCATTGGTGAGAAGAATCTAGTCCATCACAGTAGATGATACTACAATGATAACACAATGTCGATGATACTATGTACAATGTTCTTCTGGTTCTTCTCATCTCACTCATCATCAGTTCATGCAAGTCCCTCCAGGTTTCTCTGAACTCCTCCTGCTCATTGTTTCTTAGAGCACAATAGAATTCCATTACACTCATACCACAACTTGTTCAACCATTCCCCAATTGATGGGCAACCCCTCAAAAATTGATTATTTTCTGAACTAGAGTTAAGGATGTGTGAGTAGAGAGAAGGTGATATATAATGTGTGCATGTCTATATATATATACATATATGCACACACACACATATATACATATGCATATGTATGTATACCAACATGTGCATATATATACATATGGCTACACTGAGGATAATTCTAAGATTATACATTTGGGTGACTAGAAGGGTATCAGAAAATACCCAGAGAAATAGGGAAATTCAAAAGGGAAGACTGCATTTATTGGGGAAAGATAATAAGTGTTGTCTTAGACATATATGCTATAGCAGATCTGAGCATCTTGGAATACTGAAGTGAGGTACTATTCATCTTGAGTTAAGATGTCTATAGATCATAGTTAGAAATGTCCAGTGTTTCAAGTTGTTCAGGCATAAGAGGGCTTCAAGACCATTTCTGAAAAGTCTAGAACTATTTTTGCCATTCATTCTACTAAAACAAATCGGCATCACAACGATAAATCACTTGCTTAAACTCAAAACAAAACCAAGGAAGTGCTAGTTCCATTAAATTTTACCTTCATCAGTCCATATTTGGGCCATATCAGTTTGTGTGCCTACATTTTAGGAAGGACATTAACACAAGGAAGTACAACCAGAGAAGGGTAATCAGTACAGTAAGGAGATTAGAGACCATGCCATAAAACAAAAAGGGACTGGAGAACAGAAGACTTGAGACAGAGAGGACTGTCTTTTCAAGACTTGAAGTGTTATGATATTGAGGAGGGTTTAGACTTGTCCTCTTTGGCCATAACGTGTAACATTAGGAAGAAACAGTAATTGAAGAGCAAAAAAATAGAGCTGTCTAAAAGTCGAATGGGTTGTTATGGGAGGGAATGGGTTCCTAATTGCTTGAGTTTTTCAAGTAAAAGCTAGATGAGCCTTTATCAGGGATAGTGTAGAGGGTTGTACCTATTTAAATATGAGCTAGGCAAGTTAACTTCTGAGATCCATTTCAACCTTAAGATAATATTAGATTACATCATGTGCTTTAGAAAAACTAATACAAGTATCTATTCTTAGAATTCATATCACTAACAAATATAAATCAACCAAGTCAAACTTTGAGATTCAGTGTTCCAAACTCTGTGGAAAAACCTAATGAATTCTGGAGAGGATGAGATTAATGACAAGAGGTATTCCTAAAAGTTAGGTTTGCCTTTGGAAAGCAATTCACCCCTTCCTCTCCATCTCCATCCCCTACATATGCTCCTGACTTTCAGGCTTAGTTTCAGCCTTGACTTTCTCTATTAATAAGGCGTGTGAATAACTGGCTTGATCATTGGAATCCAATGAGGATTTATTAGAGCATAAGTGTTGTCTCCCAGGAAATTTGCTCTAAGGTTTCTATTATAGATCAAAATTATGCCCACAGTGCTTATTCCTTGAAATCAGAAAAAACCAATTGGGAGTATTTGACAGGCAGACCTAAAACCAACTTCTAATACTATTATTACCCCATGTGATATATTACATTATTTCTTCTTCCAGCATGCCCCAAAACTTAACACTCTGATGCACCCCTTTCCTTTTCTGTTATTATCTCCTCTCTCTTGAATGTCTGCCCTAATAACCATTTGGCCTGTAAAGGAGAGACCAAGCCTTTAATTAGCCCTAGTTCCTGAAAATAATGCACTTTATTTTAAGTATTATAAAAGGTCTTATTATAGCATATAGCAAAACATGAGGGGAGTTACAATAAGAATTAAAGGAGAAAGATACAGATTTTCATGTTTGTTTTCCCCTAGTTATTCCTAGTGTTCTGTAACACTTAAAGAGAAATAGAACTAGCTCTTCTTCAAGGGCTTCTTTCATACCCATGCTCTTTATTTACATAGTCTCTCCAGACTCAGTGCACCACCATCTAGACT